>NC_135669.1:5000-330000 GCF_964188315.1 Podarcis muralis
TCGCCGACGCTAGGTTGATCTTGACGTGCAGGATACCTAGGAGCTTCTGCCAAAAATTGGAAACAAACTGGCGCCCCCTGTCGGACAGGATGGACTGTGGCAGCCCATGCACTCTGAACACGTGGTCAATGAAGAGTTTGGCAGTCTGTTCCGCTGTCGCCACCTTCGCGCAAGGAATGAAGTGCGCCATCTTGGTGAAGAGGTCCACAACCACCAGTACCGCCGTCTTGCCTCTGGAGCTGGGCAGATCAGTAACAAAGTCCAGCGCTACCCGCTCCCACGGTTGCTGTGGCGTCTCCAGCGGTTCCAGTAGTCCCGCTGGCTTCTGGTGTACTGGCTTGGACCTCTGACAGGTGTCACACCTGGCGACGTAATCCGCGACCTCTCCCCGCATCTGGGGCCACCAAAAGTCCCTGGCCACCAGTTCCGCTGTCTTCTCCTTGCCGAAGTGGCCCGCGCTGGGGGCGTCGTGCAACTGCTGCAGAACCTTCGCGCGGAGCTCGTCCCCTGGCACGTAGAGGGCACCTTTGCGAGTTAACAGCCCGTCGCGTAGCTGGAACTCATCGTCTCTCGCTGCACCCCTGCGCAGCTCCTCCATCTTGGATTGTGCAAACTGATCCGTTTGCAACGCGCGTCGCACCGCGTCCAGGTCAACGGCGATGGCAGCGCACGCCCACGCCTGCGGTGCGAAAATGTGCTTGGCTGCTACTGTTGCTGCTTCCTCGAGATATTGCGGTTTCCTGGAGAGCGCATCAGCAATGACATTGGAATCCCCCGGGATGTACTCTATTCGGAAGTCGAAATCCGCGAAGAATTCCGCCCAGCGCATGTGCCTTTGGCTCTGGAGCTTCGCCGTGCGCCAATACTCTAAGTTCTTGTGGTCCGTGCGGACCTGCACGGTGTGCTTGGCTCCTATGAGGAAGTGCCGCCACGCTTTGAAAGCTGCGTGAATGGCCAACAGCTCCCTGTCCCAGATAGTGTAGTTTTGCTCCGCCTTGCTGAGCTTTCGGGAGTAGAAAGCACAGGGTCTCCAATTCCCTTGCGGATCTTCTTGCAGAAGGACGGCTCCAACCGCTCTGTCTGACGCGTCAGTTTCGACTCGCATGGGCCTGCCGGGATTCACGTGCAGCAGCTGCTCCTCGGAGGCGAAGAGGCTTTTAAGCTTCTGAAAAGAGCGCTCCGCCTGGTCCGTCCAAGCGAACCTCTTCTTCTTGGAACTGAGAGTGTCCGTGATAGCTGCCGTCTCCTTCGCGAAACCTCTGATGAACTTGCGGTAAAAATTGGCGAACCCAATGAATCTCTGGACTTCCTTCCGATTGCGTGGGCTCTTCCAGTCCAACACCGCGCGGACCTTGATGCTGTCCATGGCCAGCCCCTTGTCGGACAGCTTGTAGCCCAGGAAATCCATCTCCGTCACATCAAACTGGCACTTCTCCAACTTGGCGTAAAGCCTGTGTTCCCGTAGTCTCTGCAGGACCTCCTTTACATCTCTCTCATGAGCTTCCTGCGATTCCGAGAAGATCAGGATGTCGTCGAGGAAACACACACACTTCTTGTAGAGGAGTCCCGCCAGCACGTGATGCATAAAGGCTTGGAAACAGTGAGATCCATTTTGGAGACCAAATGGCATAACTCTGTATTCATACGTGCCCAGAGGCGTGAACATGGCCGTCTTCCACTCATCGCCCTCCCGCATACGTATGAGGTTGTACGCTCCACGCAGATCCAACTTGGTGAAAATCCTCCCCTTCCGCACGGTTGCTAGGAGGTCGTCAATCTTGGGCATGGGAAAGGCCTTGGGCTTAGTCATCGAGTTTATGGCCCGGTAGTCCACGATGAGCCTCTTCTGGGGCGTGTCTTTTTTCTTCACAAAAAACACAGGACTGCCCCCCACTGCTTTGGATTCCCGGATGAATCCGCGCTTCAAATTATGCTCTATGAACTCCCTGAGTTCTTGCATCTCATCTTCAGACATGGAATACAGCTTTGCAGTCGGCAGCTTCGCCCCCGGCAGCAGGTCGATAGCACAGTCGTAAGGCCTGTGGGGTGGTAACTGGTCAGCTTCCTACTCGCAGAAAACCTCCAAAAATCCTTCGTACTTGCGAGGGACTGCCTGCACCATGCCGAGTTGCAGCTGCTGCTCAGCTTCCTCCTCTCGGCTGGACTGGATGCAATGTTGAGCACAGTACGATGAGCAAAAGGTGATCTGCCGCTGGTACCACGCTACAGCTGGACTGTGTCTCTCTAGCCAACTCATGCCTAATACTATAGGCGTGTCTGACAGGCGGGTGACATTGAAGCTAATGACTTCTCGGTGATCTCCAATCCGCATCACCATAGGAGGCGTCTGTTGCACAACTTGCCCTCCTAGCAATTTCCTGCCATCAACCGTGACTACGTTCAGGGGCGTCGTAGCTGGCAGAAGCGGTATGCGATGCTGCTTGACGAACTGCACCCCCACAAAGTCCGCGTTGCTACCAGAGTCGATTGTGATGGGGACTTCCAGGGTGGTTCCATTCGGCAACTGGAGTGTTGCAGTGAGCTGCACCGCTGGCTTGGGTGGTAAAGGGTCTGTGTGCTGCAAAGGCGCTGGGGACTGCTCTACAGACTCGCCTGGCTGAGCCCCAGCATCGCTGTCTCCAGCCAGGCATCGTCGTTTCCCTGAGGCTGCTCTTTGTGCAGCACGTCTGCTGCCACTGTTGCTAACGCTGCAGTGTGCTTCTGGAGCCTCTGGGGACACTCTTTAGCCATGTGCTGTGGACTCTCACAGATGTAACATTTCCTGTTCCCTCTAGGAGGCTTCGCCTTTACTGCACCGGACGTTGGGGCTCTGGCTGCTGTCTGAGCCTTAGCGCTGCCAATCTCCATCGGTTCCTCCCCCTGCCGCACCAGAGGCGAGGGATGTGCCTGGCCGAACTCCCTGGGGATAAAAGGAGGTGCCCTCGCTGGCGCACGCACCTGGTGACCTTCCTCACTGTGCCAAGGACGTTCTTCGTGTCTCACTCCAATCGCAAGAGCCCTCTGTACTACGTCTGCTAGGGTCTGAGGTCTGTCACCCCTGGCTAATTCATCTTTTATGGGGCCGCTGAGACCCTCCCAGAACAAATCTCTCACTGGTTTGGAGTCCTTTTCCCAGCCCAATACAGTCAGCAATGCAAAAAAGCGTGAATGATACTGACGCACAGTGGCTTTGCCTTGTCTGAGTCCGTGCATCTGTTGGCGCGCAACATCAACATCCACGGTTGACTGGAAACAAGCGTCCATAGCTTTAATAAATTCGTCAGAATCGCGGCGGGCAGGGCCATCTTCGCGCCACAAATTGCGCAGCTCTAGCGTCCCCATGCAAATGAGACACAATAAATCCCACTTTCTCCTCTTCATCTTTAAAGTCATTACGAAGCAAATGCAGTGCATATAAGACGTCTGCTCTGAAACTTGGGTAGTGCTTCAGGTTCCCATCGAAGTGGGCAACTAAACTGCCCCCCCCCCGCCTTCCAAGTCCAATTCCCTCTGATCTGGATCTTGGGAACCCCTCTATGCATGCACGCTCCCACCTGGTTTGCAGATCCTGGCAGCGCTTTTCCGCTTCGTCACTCTTCTTCTGAGATGCAACGACCGCAGCAGAGAGCTCGGTGACTGCGTTCCGCAGTGCTGTCATCTGTTCCTCCGCACTCATGGCTGCCACACTTCGTGAGCTTTGCAAAAAAATTTTTTGCGTTCTTTATGAGAAGGGACTTACTAACCCTAACCCTAAACCCTAAACCCTAAACCTTAACCCTAACCCTAAACCCTAACCCTAACCCTAACCCTAACCCTAACCCTAACCCTAACCCCTAACCCTAACCTAACCCTAACCCTTAACCCTAACCCTAACCCTAACCCTAACCCTAACCCTAACCTGAACCCTAACCCTAACCCTAACCCTAACCCTAACCCTAACCCTAACCCTAACCCCAACCCCAACCCCAACCCTAACCCTAACCCTAACTGTCAGGGGTTCAGGGAGAGAGGCACAGATGAGGGAGGAGACTGAGAGCGAGGGGGAAGAATCCCGGAACGAGGAGGAGGAGGATGACAATGACTTGAGGGTTTCCATGAGTCTTTCAAGTGAATCGGAGGATTCCCAAAAGGGGGCGCCCCTGGTCAGGCCAAGTGGAGCCACAGGGGGGACTCGTCAGGAGCAGGGGAGCAGCAGGGAAATCCCAAGTGGGAGTGGGAGATTGGGGCCGGCTTCCCCGCCGGAACGGAGTGAAGAGGGTGGAGTTCCCAGTGTGACAGACGAAGCAGAGCAGGAAGCAGAGAGGGGAAGGAGATCGGGGCAAGACGTCCTGCCGGAAGGGGCGGAGAGTAGTACAGAGAGTAGTGTAACTGTCAAGAGGAAGGTCAGAGGTAGCGTACGCGCGCCAAGTTCAAATGTGGAGGCGCGCGGAAATGCGGAGAGCCCGGAGGAGGAGCCTGGTCCCAAAGCACGGAGGAAGGGGGAGCAGGCGTCTGGGGACTCAGCGTCAGGGGAAAGCAGGAGGGAAGGAACCCAGGGGGGCAGAAAGACCCTGCGGAAAAGGAAGGACAGGAAGAGGTGGACCAGCAGAAGCCTCTTAAACTGGTGTGGAGGCGGGACTGATTCAGAGGGGACTTCAGCGGTCTAAGCGTAACAGACGCGGGGCTGCGCGCCTCGGCTGTGGAACAAACAATGTACTTCAATAAAGACTTTTGTAAATAAAGTGGACTTGGCGTTGGTCTCTTGTGAGCTGGGACCTGAGGCGGCCCTGACAGTACTATTTCTGGGTTAGCGGAGTCTGTAACCTGAAGCGTATGTAACCTGAAGCGTCTGTACACAGTTAACTTATTATACCCCACAATAATTTCATAATTATCTGTCTATGCATTCCTAACAGTATAACCAAATCAGTAGTAAAAACTACTCTGGAAATTTATTATTCCCAAAATGAAACCTTCATCTGGTTGTAAATATTAAGATTATACAAGCAAGAATGTAAAAATATGTTTTAAATTGATTTGATTTCAATCAAATCCACCCTGCATCACACACACCTGGGGAGGTGGCTGGAGGTGTTGGAGGATGGTGTCCAAAATCTCCCTTTCATCCATCCTCTCCAAAGCTTCTCTGACAGTTCTTCCTCCCAGCATTTTCTTACCCACCAACAAGTACTCTAAGTTTTCATCAGCCAGAAAGAAAGAGAGAGAGGTGAGTAAATGAGGCGGATGAGAGGGAAAGGTACCATATTTTTCCATGTATAACACGCCCCCATGTATAAGACTGGCACTCAAAATTTAGAAAACAGGGGCAGATTGCCAAGACTTGTTAAGCTTTTTGGGGAGGGGTTGCCCAGAGTTGTTGAGCTTTTTTTTTCAGGGGGGGAGCCATTAATCAAATTGCACAATTGCAGGCATCAACCACCAAGTCACCTATCGTCTGCCAGTCGGACAACAGCCCTTTCCACAGCAAAGAAATCATGGCTGGGAATCTCCTCCTGGCGGCTACAACCAAGCGCCCGTCTGTGGCGTTTGTACAGAGCACCCGGTTGTCTCACGGATTATTGACCCGTACACCACTAATCCGCTGCCACCAACCAGGTCCTCCCTGGTAAAATCACATCAGTCTCAGTCAGCTTTTCAATTACCAATAAAGAAGAGTGTATTTTATTTCAGAGATAAAACAAAACTTTTGCCGCATTCCAAACGGTGTTCCTCTTTACTTTCTTAGTCTTATGTTCCTCTCTCTATCTCTGCTACCTCCCCACACTCAAGGACCAACTGCCCTAACTGTCTCTCTATTACCAACTGCCTTTCCCAACCAGCCAACCCATGAAATCCAACCAACTACCCACCCACAACTCCCAACGAACTCCTCTCAGAACTGTTCCCAGAACTAGTTTTATAGACCCACTGACTCTATCCCCCTGGGTCCTGTGCAACCTATTTAACTATTTCCCCTCCAGCACTCTCTCATATACGTTAACGTCACACCGTCCCCCCTCAGCACTACCTATGTAGAGCTTTAGGGCAGCAGCTGAAGAAGGAACAAAAAGGGTTTTCTTGTAGGACCACTGTAGTCACCCCCAACGACACGTTCCCAAGATGGAGGGTGAGGGAACAGCTGCAGTCGCCTGTGGTTCCTGCGCAATGTTTGCCATCTTGCCAAAGGTTGCAGGCAGCTTTACCTGCAGCAATTGCATGTTGATTGCCCTCTTAAAAGACAAAGTCCAGCAACTGGAGGAACGTGTAGCTACGCTCCAAAGAATTAGAGAGCTGGAACTCTTCTTGGAAGCAACAGAGCACACCGTCTCCACCAAGGAAGAGACAGGAGACTCCCCTGAGAAGGTGGCTAGTTCACCAACACAGGAGTCAGATATATGGAGAAACGTGACTCAAAGAAGTAGGAGGCCCAGGGTTCGCTCTGATTGTTTAGAAATACGCAATCGCTTTGAGGTCCTTTCCCCTAGCATGGAAGACGAAGAGCAGACTCCATTTGAGGATCTCTCCCTCATTACAGTCGATCAGGTATATGAAGACGAGGAGCAAAGGCAGTCCTCTGGGAATGTCCAGGTGACCTTGGAACCGACAGCTCACAGAAGAACCCCGACCAGACCTAAGAGGAGGCGTGTAGTGGTGATAGGGGATTCCCTACTGAGGGGAACAGAAGCAGTGATCTGTGGGCCTGACAAGATGTCTCGGGAAGTGTGCTGTCTCCCCGGGGCTAAGATCCAAGATGTAACTGAACGACTGCAAGGAATCATAAAACCCACTGACAAATACCCCTTCCTCTTGGTTCATGTGGGAACCAATGACACTGCAAGCAATAGCCTCCAGAAGATCAAAAGAGATTACGAGGCTCTGGGCAGGAAATTGAAGCAATTAAATGCACAAATTGTCATCTCATCTGTCCTCCCAGTTGAACGACGTGGCCCAGGGAGAGAGAGAAAAATAGTGGAAGTGAACAACTGGTTTCGCAAATGGTGCAAACAGGAACGGTTTGGATTCTTAGATCACGGAATGCAGTTTCTTGAAGATGGACTTCTGGCAAGCGATGGGCTGCACCTCACAACGGTTGGGAGGAATGTTTTTGCAAAAAATCTCAGAAACCTCATCAGGAGGGCTTTAAACTGACTTATGTGGTGGGGGGAGAAAATCCTTAAATAAGAGACACGGGGGAATGATTAATGGACTTCAATGTCTGTACACTAATGCGCAAAGCATGGGAAATAAACAAGATGAGCTTGAGCTCCTGGTACAGCAAACTAAATATGACATAATAGGAATCACTGAAACCTGGTGGGATAAATCCCACGATTGGAATGTAACAATGGAGGGATACAATCTATTTCAAAGAAACAGACCAGACAAGAAAGGAGGAGTGGCGTTATATGTCAGGGATGTGTATACCTGTGAAGAGATCCAAGATTTAGAACCTCAAAGCCAAAGTGAGAGCATTTGGGTCAAAATTAAGGGAGAGAAGAATAACAGTGACCTCATTGTGGGAGTTTACTATAGATCCCCAAGCCAAACGGAGGACATAGATGATGCCTTCCTGGAACAGATGGCCAAGCATGCAAAAGGAAGGGAGATAGTAGTAATGGGGGACTTCAATTACCCGGATATTTGTTGGATGTCAAACTCAGCCAAGAGCATAAGGTCAAACAGATTCCTCACTGCCCTTGCAGACAACTTCATTGTCCAGAAAGTGGGAGAAGCAACAAGAGGAACAGCCATTTTAGATCTGGTCCTAACCAATGTTGATGACCTGGTTAGTGGGGTAGAAGTGGAAGGATCATTAGGCGCGAGTGATCATGCTCTTCTGAAGTTTACTGTACAGCGGAAAGGAGCAGCCAAGCATACTAGGACTCAATTTCTCGACTTTAAGAAAGCCGACTTCATAAAGCTTAGGGAAGTGCTGGGTGAGATCCCATGGACAGTAATACTAAAAGGAAAGGGAGTTCAAGATGGCTGGGAGTTTGTTAAGAGGGAGATAGTAAAAGCACAACTTCAGGCAATACCAATGAGACGGAAACATGGAAGGTGCCTAAAGAAGCCAGGGTGGCTATCTAAAGAACTTTTAACTGAGTTAAGATTAAAAAAGGATGTGTACAAAAAATGGAAAAGGGGGGAAACCACCAAAGAGGAATTCAAACAAATAGCCAGCACGTGTAGACACAAAGTCAGAAAAGCTAAAGCACAAAATGAACTCAGGCTTGCTAGAGAGGTTAAAAGCAACAAAAAAGGCTTTTATGGGTATGTTCGTAGCAAAAGGAAGAACAAAGAAACCGTGGGGTCACTCAGAGGAGAAGATGGTGAAATGCAAACAGGGGACACAGAAAGGGCTGAACTCCTCAATGCCTTCTTTGCCTCAGTCTTCTCCGATAAAGAAAACAATGCCCGACCTGAAGAATTTGGAGCAAATGATTCAGCAGAGGAAACACAGCCCAGAATAACTAAGGAGATAGTACAAGAATACTTGGCTAGTCTAGATGTATTCAAGTCTCCAGGGCCAGATGAACTGCATCCAAGAGTATTAAAAGAACTGGCAGATGTGATTTCAGAACCACTGGCAGTCATCTTTGAGAATTCCTGGAGAACAGGCGAAGTCCCGGCAGACTGGAGGAGGGCAAATGTTGTCCCTATTTTCAAAAAGGGGGAAAGAGAGGACCCAAATAATTACCGCCCAGTCAGTCTGACATCAATACCAGGGAAGATTCTGGAGCAGATCATTAAGCAAACAGTCTGTGAGCACCTAGAAAGGAATGCTGTGATCACCAATAGTCAGCATGGATTTCTGAAAAATAAGTCATGTCAGACTAACCTGATCTCGTTTTTTGACAGAATTACAAGCCTGGTAGATGAAGGGAACGCAGTGGATGTAGTCTACCTTGATTTCAGCAAGGCATTTGACAAGGTGCCCCATGATATTCTTGTAAAGAAGCTGGTAAAATGCGGTCTTGACTATGCTACCACTCAGTGGATTTGTAACTGGCTGACTGACCGAACCCAAAGGGTGCTCATCAATGGTTCCTCTTCATCCTGGAGAAGAGTGACTAGTGGGGTGCCACAGGGTTCTGTCTTGGGCCCGGTCTTATTCAACATCTCTATCAACGACTTGGATGATGGACTCAAGGGCATCCTGATCAAATTTGCAGATGACACCAAACTGGGAGGGGTGGCTAACACCCCAGAGGACAGGATCACACTTCAAAACGACCTTGACAGATTAGAGAACTGGGCCAAAACAAACAAGATGAATTTTAACAGGGAGAAATGTAAAGTATTGCACTTGGGCAAAAAAAATGAGAGGCACAAATACAAGATGGGTGACACCTGGCTTGAGAGCAGTACATGTGAAAAGGATCTAGGAGTCTTGGTTGACCACAAACTTGACATGAGCCAACAGTGTGACGCGGCAGCTAAAAAAGCCAATGCAATTCTGGGCCTCATCAATAGGAGTATAGCATCTAGATCAAGGGAAGTAATAGTGCCACTGTATTCTGCTCTGGTCAGACCTCACCTGGAGTACTGTGTCCAGTTCTGGGCACCACAGTTCAAGAAGGACACTGACAAACTGGAACGTGTCCAGAGGAGGGCAACCAAAATGGTCAAAGGCCTGGAAATGATGCCTTATGAGGAACGGCTAAGGGAGCTGGGCATGTTTAGCCTGGAGAAGAGGAGGTTAAGGGGTGATATGATAGCCATGTTCAAATATATAAAAGGATGTCACATAGAGGAGGGAGAAAGGCTGTTTTCTGCTGCTCCAGAGAAGCGGACACGGAGCAATGGATCCAAACTACAAGAAAGAAGATTCCACCTAAACATTAGGAAGAACTTCCTGACAGTAAGAGCTGTTCGACAGTGGAATTTGCTGCCAAGGAGTGTGGTGGAGTCTCCTTCTTTGGAGGTCTTTAAGCAGAGGCTTGACAACCATATGTCAGGAGTGCTCTGATGGTGTTTCCTGCTTGGCAGGGGGTTGGACTCGATGGCCCTTGTGGTCTCTTCCAACTCTATGATTCTATGATTCTATGATTCTATGTAGAAGAGGAGCCCCAATTTGACACTTGATTTGGGGGGTAAAAAACCTCGTCTTATACACGAGAAAAGACGGCAAGTTCTTTCTCAGGGGGCTTCTCGCCAGTTGCAATGAGCGGGTGTATGCCATAATTGAACAGGGATCATAGAACTGTAGCGTCTGAAGGGACCTGCGGGGTCACCTAATCCAACCCCCAGCAATGCAGAACAGGGGCAGCCACCCGGAAGTCCCTGCTCCATGTTAAAGGTAAAGGTAAAGGTACCCCTGCCCGTACGGGCCAGTCTTGACAGACTCTAGGGTTGTGCGCCCATCTCACTCAAGAGGCCGGGGGGCCAGCGCTGTCCGGAGACACTTCCAGGTCACGTGGCCAGCGTGACGTCGCTGCTCTGGCAAGCCAGAGCCGCACACGGAAATGCCGTTTACCTTCCCGCTAGTAAGCGGTCCCTATTTATCTACTTGCACTTGGAGCTGCTTTCGAACTGCTAGGTTGGCAGGCGCTGGGACCGAGCAACGGGAGCGCACCCCGCCACGGGGATTCGAACCGCCGACCTTTCGATCGGCAAGCCCTAGGCGCTGAGGCTTTTACCCACAGCGCCACCCGCGTCCCATGTTACACGCCTCTTAACAAGGAGGGGGGGACTTGCACCCAGACATCAAGGAAACCAGGAGAGACCCCGGCCTTGTATAATAATAATAATAATAATAATAATAATAATAATAATAATAATAATAATAATAATAATTTATACCCTGCCCATCTGGCTGAGTTTCCCCAGCCACTCTGGGCAGCTCCCAATCAAGTATTAAAAACAATACAGCGTTAAATGTTAAAAACTTCGCTAAACAGGGCTGCCTTCAGATGTCTTTTAAAGATAGGATAGCTACTTATTTCCTTCACATCTGAAAGTTCCATAGGGTGGGCACCACTACCGAGAAGGCCCTCTGTCTGGTTCCCTGTAACCTTACTTCTTGCAATGAGGGAACCGCCAGAAGGCCCTCGGTGCTGGATCTCAGTGTCTGGGCAGAATGATGGGGGTGGAGACGCTCCTTCAGGTATACAGGACCGAGGCCATTTGGGGCTTTCAAGGTCAGCACCAACACTTTGAATTGTGCTCAGAAAAATACTGGGGGGCCAATGCAGATCTCTCAGAACCGGTTTCATGTGGTGCCGGCGGCCACTCCCAGTCGTCAATCTAGCTGCCGCATCCTGGATTAATTGCAGTTTCCGGGTCACATTCAAAGGTAGCCCCACGTAGAGCGTGTTGCAGTAGCCCAAGCGGGAGATAACTAGAGCATGCACCACTCTGGTGAGACAGTACGTGGGCAGGGAGGGTCTCAGCCTGCATACCAGGTGGAGTTGGTAGACAGCTGCCCTGGATACAGAATTAACCTGCGCCTCCATGGACAGCTGTGAGTCCAAAGTGACTCCCAGGCTGCGCACCTGGTCCTTCACGGGCACAGTTACCCCATTCAGGACCAGGGAATCCCCCACACCCACCTGCCCCTGTCCCCCAAAAACAGGACTTCAGTCTTGTCAGGATTCAACCTCAATCTGTTAGCCACCATCCATCCTCCAACCGCATCCAGGCACTCACACAGGACCTTCACCGCTTTCACTGGTTCTGATTTAAAGGAGAGGTAGAGCTGGGTGTCATCTGCATACTGATGAACACCCAGCCCAAACCCCCTGATCATCTCTCCCAGCGGCTTCATATAGATATTAAAAAGCATGGGGGAGAGGACGGAACCCTGAGGCACCCCACAAGTGAGAGCCCAGGGGTCTGAACACTCATTCCCCAACACCACTTTCTGGGCACGGCCCAGGAGAAAGGAGCGGAACCACTGTATAACAGTGCCCCCAGCTCCCAGCCCCTCTAGACGGCCCAGAAGGATGTTATAGTCGATGGTGTCTGTCAGGGTTGCTTCAAGATCCTAGCTCACAGAGGATCACGCTAGCCAACGGTCATTAAGTAAAAGTCTTTATTGAGTTCCAGTTTCCATTCTCAAGCTGCTGCGTGCAACCCTACGTCTAGTAGCTAGATCGGCGAAGCTCCGTCTGAATCTCCGCCCCTCGTACACCAACTTAATATCCTAGCCCTGCTCCACCTTTTCCGCCTGACTGTTCTTCTCTGGGTCCCTCTGCCCCCCTGGGTCTCTTCCTTCCGGGATTCTTCGGACGCTGACCCCCCGGACTCTCCTGTCTCCTTGCGCCGGGCTTTAGGACCCGGCTCTCTTTCCGGGCTGCCTACTGCGCCTCCTTCCTGTGCATTTGAACTTGGCGCGCGCGCCCAACCTTCCACCTTCCGTCTAACCGTTTCTTCGCTCCCAGATGGAGGTGTGGCCACCCCTGACTCGTGCCCTCCCTCCTGCTGTGAGCTGCCAGCGCTTCCCCCCTGGCTCCTTTCCTCTTCCCTGTTCTCTGGCGGTGACGCTGGACCCGATCTCCAACTGCTCTCCTCTGATTCCCCTCTGGCTCTATCTCCCTGGGGTGCCCCCCTAAACTCCCCCCTTGCCTTGGCCACTGGTGCTCCTTTCTGTGAATCCTCCGACTCACTGGAGAGACTCGGAGATCTCGGGTCGTCGTCATCGCTCATCCTTTCTTCTGCCTCCTCCCCTTCGCTCTCTGTTTCCTCCCTTGCCCTTGCCTCTGCTCCTGAACCCCTGACAGTGTCAAAGGCCGCTGAGAGATCCAGCAGAACTAGGAAACAGCTCTCACCTTTGTCCCTAGCCCGCCGGAGATCATCAACCAGCGCGACCAAGGCAGTTTCAGTCCCATGGTGTGGCCTGAATCCCGATTGGAAGGGATCCAAATGGTCTGCATCCTCCAAGCGTGCTTGGAGTTGTTCGGCAACCACCTGCTCAATCACCTTGCCCAAGAATGGTAAATTTGAGACTGGGCGATAGTTGGCCAAACTGGCTGGGTCTAAAGATTTTTTTTTAAGAAGCGGTTTAATGACCGCCTTTTTCTGCGGGTCTGGGAAGGCTCCCTCACAGAGAGAAGCATTCACCACCCCGCAGAGCCCATCGCCCAGCCCTTCCCGGCTCGCTTTTATCAGCCAGGATGGGCAAGGATCAAGGAGACAGGTGGTCGGTTTCAATTGTCCAAGAAGCCTGTCCACATCCTCGGAGGTAACAGATTGGAATTGATCCCATGTAACAGGACTAGACAGAACTCTAGCACTCTCCCGCCCTGGCCCTGCTCCCACGGTGGAGTCTACCTCCTTCTGAATCTGAGCGACTTTATCTGCAAAAAACTTTGCAAAAGCATTGCAGGAGATCTTGGGATCCCTACCAGGCCCCGGTGGTGCAAGTGGTTCTAATAGATTGCGAACCACCTGAAAAAGTCTCCTGCTGCTGTTTTCTGCATTTCCACTTGGTACGCTCGACGTTGAGCTCTAGCCCGTGTCCGGTCTGATTCGGAGTGAGTTTTCCGCCACCGGCACTCTAGCCATCTCAACGATTCACCCTCAGCTCCGGGGAAAACCACGGAGCTGTCCAGGCTCCATGCAATCGGAGAGGGCGCTTCGGAGCCAGTCAATAGCCCTGGTTAACTCCGCATTCCAACGGGCCACCAGGGAATCAGCCAAGAGGCCATCAACTTGGGATAAAACATCCCCTACCACTCTCTGGAAACCAGTTGGATCCATTAAGTAGCGGGGGCGGACCATCCGAATCGGTCCCACCTCCCTGCAGAGGGGAAGGGTCGCGGGGAAGTCCATTTGCACCAGGAAGTGGTCTGACCATGGCACTTCTTTTGTTTCGCTTTTAGTTAGTGTCAGATCACCAACATCCGTAGAGGTAAACACCAAGTCTAAGGCCAAGGGGAACCCAAAAGGGATCTGGTTCTGCCTACTCACCTGGGAGCGCTGGCCCAGAGTCCTCAAGGCTCTTCTTTTTTGAGGGCCGCTGCTGGCTTGGGTCTTGCTTGCTGGTCTGGGGCTTCACCAGCCCTGGCAAGACTAGGGGTCTGGCCTCTGCCGCCCTGACCTCTGCCGCTGATGGTGTAGGCTTTGCCAATGCTGGCAGTAGGACAGGGGCCTCGTCCTCATATGAGGGGTAGATCTTGTTTTTGGGTGCAACTTGATTTTTCCTCCTGCCCTCTGTGGCTGATGTTGAAGGCTTCGCCAATGGCGGCAGTAGGGCAGGGGCCTCGTCCTCATATGAGGGGTAGATCTTGTTTTTCTTTTTTCTTTTTAGAAAAAAGGCCATCCTGCAAGATGCAAAAAGATTAGGAATTATTGGGAAATGATATATAATGAATTCAAAAAACTGTTTAAAGAGACTTTTGTTAAGAAACCAGAAGCATTCCTTCTAGGAATTTTAGACCAAGATGTAAAAAAAGAAAATTGGAAATTATTTATGTATGCAACAACAGCGGCAAGAATTTTATTAGCACAAACTTGGAAGACAGAAGAAATACCAACGAAAGAACAATGGCAAGGGAAACTTATGGAATATGCAGAACCAGCAAAACTAACAGAAAAATTACATGAAAAGGACAACAAAGACTTTAAAAGAGAATGGGAACCATTTACAACATATATGAAGAGGCAACATAAAGAAATGGACTCATTGGCAGGTGTCAGGGGTTCAGGGACAGAGGCACAGGTGAGGGAGGAGACAGAGAGCGAGGGGGAAGAATCCCAGGGCAGCGAGGAAGAGGATGACGATGACTTGAGGGATTCCATGAGTCTTTCAAGTGAATCGGAGGATTCCCAGAAGGGGGCGCCTGTGGTCAGGCCAAGGGGAGTCACAGGGGGGACTCGTCAGGAGCAGGGGACCAGCGGGGGAACCCAAAGTGGGAGCTGGGAGTCGGGACCGGCTTCTCTGCCAGAGCGCAGTGAAGGGGGTGGAGATTCCAGAGTGACAGGAGAAGCAGGTCCGAAAGCAGAGAGGGAGGGGAGATCGGAGCAAGACATCCTCCCGGAAGGGGAGGGGAGTAGTGCAGGGAGTAGTGTAACTGTCAAGAGGAAGGTTAGCGGTTGCGAACGCGCGCCAAGTTCAAATGTGGAGGCGCGCGGAAGAACAGGGAGCCCGGAGGAGGAGCCAGGTCCCAAAGCACGCAGGAGGGGGGAAGAGCTGTCTGGGGATTCCGCGTCAGGGGAATCCAGGAGGGGCGAAACCCCAGGGGGCAGGAAGACCCTGCGGAAAAGGAAGGAAAGGAAGAGGTGGAGCAGCACAGCCCTCTTAAACTGGTGCAGAGGAGGGACTGACTCAGAGGGGACTTCAGCGGTCTAAGCGTAACAGACGTGGGGCTGCGCGCCTCGGCTGTGGAGCGTACAATGAACTTCAATAAACATTTTTGTATATAAACTGGACTTGGCGTTGGTCTCTTGTGAGCTGGGACCTGAGGCAGCCCTGACAGCAGGGTTTGAGTGAACAATCACAACTGTCTACAACAAAAAAATAAGACTATATGTATTGAGGAAATTTTGGGGAAACAACAAATACGCAAGGTGAACAATAGGGAAATAAAACAAAATGTGAGTACGAGGGAAGTCCAGGGGAGGAGGGTCGAAATATGAAAAATTGTTAAAGATATATTGTTAGAAGTAGAATCCATGGAAAAATCAATAAAAAATTATTTTAAAAAAATTAATAGAATCTCTGGATAAGAAAGTGTCATTTTTTAGGTAATCTATTAAGACTGGAATATGATATTCCAGTTTTGATTGCTGGAAATTTAGCAATTGGGAAATATTATCCTGGATATTGACAGAATCTGGGAATGATTCAAAGTATTTGGTATGGCATTTTTATTTGTAAACATTGAAATGAGGAAGTCTTTTTAGTCAGAGTGAGAAGGATGACCAAATATTTGACAGACCTGGAAATAGCAAGCTCATGTAGATCCAAGGGGGGAGGAAGTGGATACCGCAGAAGAATATTGTAAAATTTGTGGAGGAAAATGATCTGACATGATCTACTATTCCAGCCTGGTTATCTCTTCCTAATTCTGGGTGCTGTGTTTTATTATCTTCAATATCTCTTGTGAAAAGGTCTTTTAATGTACGGTCAGTAAAATCCTAGATGTAAGGCCTGCCTTTTGTGTGAACAGTTTTGTTTTCGTTTTCTCCTTATGGGTGGATCCCAGGACAGACTAGGTCTGGCTGAAGGTCTGCCCTGAAACCTTTGCTGGAAGGATCTCCCATTGCTGTGCCACTTTGCAGGAGTCGACTCCTGCAGGCGGCTTGTCTTGTGTGCGGGTGGAGGCGCGCTGCCTGCAGAAGTTGACACTGGGACTAGCTACCTGGAAAACCTCTGTGCCTGAGGACGCCACAACTCCCTGGCTTCTTCCCCCCACCTGGAGAAAGGGGAAGTCATGGACAACAGGACACAGACAACAGACAGTCGCTTCACGACACCGATCCGCTCTAAAGAAGCTGGCGCATGCGAAGAGCCGCACCCCATCAGCTGTGAGCAGTACCTGTTCCGCCTCCAAATAATCATTTGGGCTTCTGTGTATATTCCCAGGTTGTACTTTCAGTTAGTTGGAAAAGGGGGGGGGGGCGGTTCTCTAGGAGATGCAGGAGTGAAACGCCATACCTTTGGTTGTGTTGAAAACAACAACTCATCTGTGGGAGCCTCAGCTTCTGATCCTAAGGATGATGCTAACTCTTCTGGTCCTATCCCTGAAGTTCTTTTATAGGTACTGAAGATTGACTGGATATTCTGTTTATTGGTTTTGTAATGCTGTATGTCATTTAGAATGCGGTTGAACAACTCACACCGCTCATGTGATGGCTCTCTGAGAAGTCAGCCCAAATCACGGCCTGCACCGTATCCCAGAGGAAAAGGAAACGTGAGCCTAAAACATACAGGGGAGGGAACCAAGCAAGCTGTTAGGTGCTAATTCTCATTTACTGCACCCTCATGGTAAGACTTTCGGAAAATGACACCTTTTCCCAGACATGAGCTATATAGAGCATGGTTATTCCTCTTGTGAAATCAGGGAGACGTTTAATTAGTAAGGAATTCCATGGGTTGTAATGATACCACCACAAATAGCTCTGAACAGGCCTCTGTCTCCAATTTCTACATTTTACCCTGGCCAGCCCCTGAAAGAGCTGAATGGTTCTGGCTTTGGAACAAAATTCTGCCTAAAAGGTCCTTCCTGTGTTTTTTTTTTAATGATGTTAGCCGCTCTGAACCCGGCCTCAGCCGGGGAGGGCAGGATACAAATAAAAAATTCTCATTCTTATTCTTATTCTTATTCTTATTAAAAGGGAACACAAATGCCAAATTAAAACTAAATATACCACACTGACTTGGGGGAGGAAAAGAAAACACACTCACTCTTTTTGAAGGTCGCTGTGTACCAGCGTTGCTAAGGGCCCCCAAGCCCCTGGAGACATGAGGTCACAGCACTATTGTAGCCTTTGTAGGCCTTTTTAACCATGGGTAGGAAAGCGTTGCACCCAGGCAGGGACGAAAAGAGTCAAATGACACCAAGGGGTTAAATCCAGAGAAAGAGCTTTATTCTGCCATTCGGGGGGGGGGGGGGGCAGAGGCACCTGTGTGATGGATTCACAAAACAGGCCACAGAAAAAACATTTTACAGCAGGTTTTTATCCTTTTTTCCAAACCCTCTATTTCCCTCTCAGTTTGCAGCAAGCAAAATGTGCTTGGACAAGGTCAGCTAGCCTGAGAAGCAAAAGACACTGTTCTCTACCTTTGTTACATAGAAAGATGCTGAGCTAAAAGCTTTTAGCCTTAGAGGGGAAAAGCTTTGAAAAGTGCAGTTTGAAAAGTGCTTGAGGCTTTGAGGCCTGGTTGGGGGGGGGGGATTCACAAACAGTTTTTAGGGTAACCTAACTAACTGTCCCCCTACACTATGAGAACATGATGAAATGATGTCAGTGGAAAGGAGACCTCTTGCTCATCTCTTTTTATATTTACATTATATTTGCTGATTTATGATCCGGCAAACCTTCATCGAAGATGACCTAAGAACTTATTAATGGCTTGAATATATATATATATTTAAATATTTTTAAAATTAATTCTCCATTAGTAACATTCCAATTGATAACAAATAAAATCAAATTTTGCCACATCATAATACAAACAATAAAGCCAATTATACATTCCAAACTTAAAATTTTGGGGAGGCCTTTCCATGTTCTGGCTGTCGGGAGAAAGTTTCTTTCACTTGTTCCTGCGTTCTTCTCTCTTGTTTCCCCACAGATTCAGGTAGGTAGACCAACTACCTACGTCTAAGGGGCTACTGTACATTTTTTAAATTTTTTGGAAAGGATTCTTTTAATTACTTTTTTAGGACTTTTTTTTTTTAAAAAAGACTTGATTCTTTTAAAGGGATTTTTGGAAGAATTTTTAAAATATTTTTTTCAAGTTTCCCCCCAATTTCATAATTCTGATCTTCCGGTCTTTTAAAAATATCCTTCTTTCCAGAACACTCTCCTGTTTCTTAGTCCAAATTCTAATAATTTTTGAAGAGCTGAGTCCAGGATGTCGTACATTGTCCTGGGCAAAGGTGGTTGGCATTGCAGGGTAAATATTAGGCTCAAGTGGCATCGCAAATTTTGCACACAGTGATCTCTAGGATAAGCCAGGCATGTGTTGCACTGGGACCTATAGCACTGTGTTTAGAGGTCAACTACAGTTCCCATGATTCTCGGGGTGAAGGAGTCATGTGCTGTAATGTTATGGCATGTCCACAGCCACTAACAACAACCAAAGTGAATAGTTTCTGATGAATTTTCCTTAAAATGTCTTGTCTCAATTATATTTTTAGAATTTATCATTGCAATGGTGAGCTAGATACTGCAGTTTTTGGTTGTGGTGACCTGCTATTCGTTATTGTCAGGGGTTCAGGAGCAGAGGCGAGGGCAAGGGAGGAAACAGAGAGCGAGGGGGAGGAGTCCGAAGAAAGGATGAGTGATGACGACAACCCGAGATCTCCGAGTCTTTCCAGTGAATCGGAAGATTCACAGAAAGGGGCGCCAGTGGCCAGAGCAAAGGGGGGGCCTAGGGGGACACCCCAGGAGGAAGGGACCAGCGGGGGTTCAGAGGGCAGCAGTTGGAAATCGGGGCCAGCGTCCCCACCAGAGCGCAGTGGAGAGGAAGGACGTCAGGGATCGAGCCCTGGCAGCTCGCAGCAGGGAGGAGGGCATGAGTCAGGAGTGACCACGCCCCCATCGGGGAGCGAAGAAACGGTCAAGCGGAAAGTGGAAGGCTGGGCGCGCGCGCCAAGTTCAAATGCACAGGAAGGCGGCGCAGTAAGCAGCCCGGAAAGGGAGCCAGGTCCTAAAGCCCGACGCAAGGAGACAGGAGGGTCCGGGGGGTCAGCGTCAGAGGAGTCCCGGAGGGAGGAGACCACGGGGGGCAGAGGGACCCAGAGAAGGACGGTCAGGCGGAAAAGGTGGAGTAAGGCGAGGATATTAAGTTGGTGTACGAGGGGCGGAGATTCAGACGGAGCTTCGCCGGTCTAGCCATAAGACGTAGAGTTGCACGCAGCAGCTTGGAAATGGAAACTGTAACTCAATAAAGACTTTTATAAAGCGAACGCTGGCTAGCGTGATCCTCTGTGAGCTGGGATCGGGGAGCAGCTCTGACAGTTATAATTAGTTAAAGTTGTTTCTATATGTAACAACAGCAGCTAGGATTCTATATGCGCAGAAATGGAAGGAAAAAGAAGTTCCAAAGAAGGGATAAGTGAGATAATGGACTATGCAGAACTAGCAAAATTAGCAGTTTTGTGGACAAATAGGCCTTTTTCGCATTATAGTATGCTGAGCTCGTAAACAGGATTTGAGCTATGAGCAACGTAAGTAATTGGATTATAATACTGGGGTTATGTTTTGACAAACAGAAGACGGGGTGCAGCAGGAGAGAAACAACAACTCCATGGAAAACAGGGTGGGAAGTCGGCGAAAATTCTGGTTTGCCAGAAGCGGCTCAGTCATGCTGGCCACATGACCCAGAAGCTGTACGCTGGCTCCCTCAGCCAATAAAGCGAGACGGGCACGGCAACCCCAGAGTTGGCCACGACTGGACCTAATGGTCAGGGGTCCCTTTACCTTTACCTTTAGATGAGGTCACTGTGTTGCCTGTTTTCTGCTGCACTGCAGCGCCACCACTGCAGAAGACCCACGGGGGGCAAAGCAGCTGCCGACCCCCCAGCCATCAGACCATGTAGGGGTCTGTCTCTTGCACATGTGGATTTCTTTCTCAGAGGGCCATTTTATCTACCTGGACGGCAGTGCTACCAACACAGGGGACATCACACACCTGGTCAGCCCCATCTGTGACTCCTCCAGGCCCCACTGCCTCCGCTTCTGGTATCACATGTACGGGGCAGCTCAAACAATGGCACTGCGCATTTTAGTCATCTCTAGTGGCGCCGCGCCTGTGATGCTCTGGAGTCAAACCGGGAACAAAGGGGACCAGTGGCACAGAGGTGAAGTCAGTGTGGCTCATGGAGAAAACGTGCAGGTAAGGGGGACACGGTCAGGTGATGCATCTGCAGGTGTAACCAGCAGCACGGGAGCCTCGCCTGGCTAGGATCCTGACCGAAGATGCTGCTTCTCCCTAGATAATCCTTGAAGGTATGCGGGGCGAAGACGTCCACAGTGACATGGCTGTGGACGGCCTTTCCTTAGAAGAGGGATTTTGCCCAGGTAAGCCACCCTCACCACACACCAAGTAAGGTTCCTCAGGGCTTAGCTATACTAGAATGGCATGGTTGACTGGCAATTGGGGTGGCTAAAGGAACGAAGAAGACCCCTGCCGTTTCATATCAGTGCTTCAGCACTCACCCTCGGTTGTAAAGCAACATCCTTGAGGTCATGCAAGATGACCAGCCCTGTGTGAGACTGAGCATATGCGGCGCCGGAGTACAAAGATCTGCCAGTCGCCCCCCTCTGCCCGGTTGCCCAGTCCCAGGCACGCAGAAGGGCTGAGCCCCACAGCTGCCTCAGCGTCTCGCTGGCTCGGTCGCCCCGAACTCGTGGCGCAGAGCTGCCCTGTAGCGCTCCGACCGACGGGCGAGCTCTTCCCCGGACTTAACTCTCGGGCCCCGGACTCTCGGCCTGGCGCCCCTGAGAGCCCGGCGCCCAGGTGCCCTGCACCCCTAGCACCCATGGGTAAGACAGCCCTGGATGAGCATGAAGGGTGCACAAAGAATTTTGTGAATTGGCTTCTCCTGGTGGTCTGCTGCACCTTTAGCCTGGCCGTGTTTGTGTCTTCAACTGGGGCTTGCATATTGAAAGGCTCTGCTTATGTCTCTGTTGCTCCTTTGAGTCGTTCTCCTTTCTTCCCTGAGCCTGCAGATAGCAGGGCATGTAGCCTTGAATTAACGAACCATTGCTATTTCTCACAATAGGAGGAATTGCTGCAGCATCTGCACACAAGAGCACCACCACCAATGATTAAACCACTGTGCTAGCGCTGGTTCCCTTCTCTTCCTATCTAATGAATCTTGTAGCCAGTGAACATTGACTGATATTCAAAATGACCAGAATTAATGTATTTCTGATGAATTCATGCTTTTCCACTGATGACTATTGGCAAGGAACCTTCAACGAAGTATGGAAACCACTAATTTGATAACTGATTTACTCTTCAAGATCCAAAAGAAGATTGTGGGGCCAAATTCACAGATAGAGAGCAAACTTTTCTAATTGTATTGTTAACAATTGTATTGTTTATTTGATTTTTTTCTTTTTAAAATTATTTCCTTGGCTACTTCACTTATGAACACTTTAAATCTGGCATGATGAACTTTTCTTATTTTCCTTCTGACATATTTCAAAACTCTTTACATATTTAACAATGGGGCCCTTTATATGTCCAGCTGTCCTTTGTTGACTACAAATTGTCGCTGTTTTTTTGTTTTGTTTTTTGAATATATGCTATATGGTAATTGAATAATAGAATCATAGAATCATAGAGTTGGAAGAGACCACAAGGGCCATCGAGTCCAACCCCCTGCCAAGCAGGAAACACCATCAGAGCACTCCTGACATATGGTTGTCAAGCCTCTGCTTAAAGACCTCCGAAGAAGGAGACTCCACCACACTCCTTGGCAGCAAATTCCACTGTCGAACAGCTCTTACTGTCAGGAAGTTCTTCCTAATGTTTAGGTGGCCACCCCTGACTCATCCTCTCTCCCTGCTGGAGGAGAAGCTGGCCCTGATACATGTGACTCTTCCCCCTCACTACGCTCTGGTGGAGGAGCTGGTCCTGCTCTCCCATTGCTGCTTTGGGAGTCCCCGCTGGCCCCTTGCTTCTGGTGTGTCCCCCCTGGGACCCCCCTTGCCCTGGCCATCGGCACCCCCCTCTGGGAATCTTCTGAAGCAGGTCGTCGATCTTGGGCATGGGGAATGCTGTGGGCTTTGTCCTGGAATTTATGATTCTGTAATCAACTACCAGCCTGCGTTGGGGCGTGTCTTTCTTCTTCACGAAAAACACGGGACTGCCCCCCACTGCTTTGGATTCTTGGATGAATCCCCGCTTCAAGTTGTGCTCTATGAACTCCCTGAGTTCCTGCAGTTCGTCTTCAGACATGGAATACAGTTTTCCAGTTGGCAGCGTCGCCCCCGGCAGGAGGTCAATCTTGCAGTCGTAGGGCCTGTGGGGAGGCAGCTTGTCCGCTTCCTTCTCGCAGAAGACCTCCAAAAACGCCTTGTACCATGCCTAGATGTAGCTGTGGTTCATCCTCTTGCCCGTGTTTTTCGTGAAGAAGAAAGACACGCCCCAACGCAGGCTGGTAGTTGATTACAGAATCATAAATTCCAGGACAAAGCCCACAGCATTCCCCATGCCCAAGATCGACGACCTGCTCGCGACGGTGAGGAAGGGACGAATCTTCCTGGCTGGTCCGGATGCAGTGTTCCGCGCAGTAGGAGGAGCAGAAGGTCAATTGACGCTGGTACCATGCTAAAGCTGGGCTGTGCCTATCCAGCCAACTCATGCCCAACACTATGGGCTTGTTCGACAGGTGGGTGACGTTGAAGCTGATGACTTCGCGGTGATTTCCAATTTGCAGTACCATAGGGGGTGTTTGCTGTACCACCTGTCCTCCCAGTAGCTCTCTGCCATCGACCGTGACTACGTTTAGGGGCACCGTGGCTGGTAGGAGCGCTATGCAATGTTGCCTGATGAAGTCCACTCCTACAAAGTCTGCATTACTGCCAGAGTCAATGGTAATAGGAACTTCCAGGGTGAGTCCATTGGGTAGCTGGAGCGATGCGGTGAGTTGCACCACTGGTTTGGGTGGGAGGGGGTCTGTGGGCTGTAAAATCTCTGGGGACTGCTTCACTGACTCGCCTGGCTGGGCCCCAGTGCCTCTGCCTCCAACCAGGCTTTTCCCTGTATCTGTTCCCCCTGCTGAACTGCTCCCCTTACTGTTGCTGAGGCTTCAGTGTGCCTCTGGATCCTCTGGGGACACTCTTATCCATGTGCTGTGCACTGTCGCAGATATAGCACTTCCTGTTCCCTCTAGAAGCCTTCGCCTTGACTGCTCCTGGTGTTTGGGCTCTGGTCGCTGTCTGAGCCCTAGCACCACCTATCTCCATCGGCTCTTCTCCCCTCCCCAGTGGAGGCGTGGATTGCGCGCGCCCTGTCTCTCTGGGTAGGAAGGGGGTTGTTCTGGCTGGTGTGCGCCCCATACTTCCCTCATTCCTGCTCCAAGGGCATTCTTCCAGGCGCACGCCTATCGCCAGCGCTCTCTGCACGACTTCTGTGGTGCTGTTAGGTCTCTCCCCCCTCGCCAGCTCATCTTTCACGGCCCCATTTAGTCCCTCCCAGAACAGATCCCTGATGGCAGCGGAGTCCTTCTCCCAGCCCAGCACATTTACTAACGCAAAAAAGCGGGAGTGATATTGTCTCACAGTGGCTTTGCCCTGCTTCAGTCCATGCATTTCCCTCCTGGCCACATCCACATCTACTGTTGATTTAAAACAATCGTCCATAGCCTTGATAAAGGCGTTTGAATCTTTGAGGGCGGGATCATTTTCGCGCCATAAATTGCGCAGCCACGATTTCGCTTCTCCATGCAGATGAGTTATTATGAAGCCCACTTTCTCCTCCTCATCTCTAAAGTCCTTCCGAAGCAAATTGAGCGCGAAAACTATGTCTGCTCTGAAGTTAGGATACTGCTGCAGGTTCCCGTCGAAGTGGGCTACGATGCTGCCCCCCCTTTTCCCGAGGCCAACCCCCTCCGGCATGGGTCCTGGCTGCCCCTCTTTGCCCAAACGTTCCCACCTGGCTTGCAGATCCCGGCAGAGCGCTACTGCTTCTTCCTCCCTCTTTTTGGATGCTGCTACCTCTGCGTAAAGCGTCGTGACTGCTGCTTGCAGGTCTTTCACTTTGTCTTCGGTAGTCATCTTTGCCGATCTTCGTGAGCTCGCAAAACACCTAGTTTTGCCCCTCGCTGCGCCAACTCACGCTGCGAGGGTTGAATTTGGAGACGGAGCTTACTGTCAGAGCTGCCCTAGGTCCCAGCTCACAAAGGACCAACGCCAGTTCGTTGTTATATAAAACAGTCTTTATTGAAGCTCAGTTTCGCTTTCACAGCCACGGCGCGCAGCTCTACATCTCAAACTCTAGACCGCCGAAGCTCCGTCTGAATCTCCTCCCCCCGGCCCCCTATTTAAGACTCTAGCCTTGCTCCACCTCTTCCTTTGCTCTCTTCTCCTCTGGGCCCGCCTGTCCGCTGGGGTCTCGCCTCTCCTAGACTCTTCTGACGCTGAGTCTCCTGAGTCCTCCCCCTCCCTCCGGCGGGCTTTAGGACCTGGTTCCCAATCCGGGTCTCCTGCTGTGCCGCGCGCCTGTACATTCGAACTTGGCGCGCGCGCCCAGCCGGCCACCTTCCTCCTGACCGTTACACTGCTCCTGTCACTGCTTCCCCCTTCAGGGAGGCTAGCTGCACCTGACTCTCCCTCCGTTCCCTCACACTGCGATGGAGGCGTGGCCACCCCTGACTCATCCTCTCTCCCTGCTGGAGGAGAAGCTGGCCCTGATACATGTGACTCTTCCCCCTCACTACGCTCTGGTGGAGGAGCTGGTCCTGCTCTCCTGTTGCTGCTTTGGGAGTCCCCGCTGGCCCCTTGCTTCTGGTGTGTCCCCCCTGGGACCCCCCTTGCCCTGGCCATCGGCGCCCCCCTCTGGGAATCTTCTGATTTGCTGGAGAGACTCATGGAATCTCTCGGGCCACTTTCATACTCCCCTACGCTGCCCTCAGATTCTTCCCCTTCACTCTCCATTTCCTCTCTCCCCTGTGCCTCTGCTCCTGAGCCCCTGACAGGTGGAATCTTCTTTCTTGTAGTTTGGATCCATTGCTCCGTGTCCGCTTCTCTGGAGCAGCAGAAAACAACCTTTCTCCCTCCTCTATATGACATCCTTTTATATATTTGAACGTGGAGTGAAAAGATGGCGCCGAGGTAAGACGCTCTTATCGGAGCTCAAAGAAATCTTTTAACTAAATGCCTTTGTTGCTGGCTCTTCTCCTTCTTTTGGATTTTATTTCCTTTCACTACTTCGTTGTGCTTTTGAACATCTTATCTTATCCTCCTCGGTGCCGGGACTTAATGAAGTTAATGAAGTTTTAACGAAGGCTCTCAGACATTCCCTCCCGGGCTTTAAGGCACTCCCTCCCAGTTTCTCGTTGACTCCGCGTGACAAACTTATTCCAAGGATTTTTAAGGACTTCTAATGGGCTTTTAACCCTAAAAACTACAAATTCATAAAACCACAAATTTCTCCCACCATCTTTAACTTCGTGGACCCCCAAACATCTCAGTTGTTTTAACAAACTGAGAAGAAGGGGGGGGTACTGCAAAGGAGTGCTCTAATTGGACCCAGTTTTAAACTCCTCGCAGCAGCCCACCCAGGACTGAATGAAAATTGAATGAGATTGCGACCTGAGAACTTTAACACTTTATCACTCTATTTAGAAGTCTGATCTCATTGATTTAAGAAGAATCTGCAATGAGAAGAGCCAAAAGACTCAGGTGTCCTGATACAGAAACTGACGCAGAGCCCTCTGGTTTCAAACAGAGTAATCTAGATAATTACCTGCTACCTCAAAAACAGCACATATCTCCTCCCAAAACCTTCCTCAACTCTTTACATGGAAAGACAGTTGAAGAGATATCCCTAGGAATAAATGAGGACAAGGCTACTACTCCCATAACCGAGGCACAAGTACTAATTGATAGAAAGGTGGAGCTGCTGGAGGAATGCTGCCTACTGACTGCTCAAACAGTTCAAAAAATCTTTGAACAATTACAAAACATCTTCAAGAAGCTGGATAACCCAGATGAAAGGAGGCAACTCACTCCCTTTTTGCCATCCTTAACAAGCCCTGGAGATAAACAGAACAAATACAAATTTATACCTCTAAACCAGCCAAAAATCAGAGGAAGCCCCCCTCACTCAGTCAACCTGATACTGAGGCCATGTGAGATTGTTCTCCACATTTTTCCATATAGAGGGCCCCTACCTTACTGGGAGTCATCCTTCTGGGCCAGACATCATCTAAATCTGCTCCTAGGCCTTGAGGGGGGAAGCATTGACTTAAAAGCAGTCAAGAGGCTCACTAACGATGGATATTCCAAAAAAGTACTACTAAGATTTGGTAGTCATAGAATCCCAACCAAAATCTTAAGGGAAAAGGCTCATTTAGCCCAGAAAGGAATTATTCCACGTCGACACTTTGAAGATATATCACTCAGACCATTGATTGCATCTAAAAGACAGAACAAGATGAACAAGGCCATTCCACCAGAAGCCGACATCTGCCCTACTCCCGTGGAAGAACCCAGTAGATGGGAGAAACCGCAGCCAGCTACCCGGGAAATCACGCAAGAAAAATCCAAGCTCCCAAACCATGCGATTGTAGCATCAAATAACAGCCTCGCCCTTGACACAATAGACTGGACAGTCCCAGAAGAAGAAGATCTGCTGAGTAACTTTACCAACCTACCAGATAAAGAACAAATAAACATACTCAGTAAATTGACGAAACTACAGGCCAGATTGACCGAAATTCACCAACAAGGTCAACAAAATGCAGTAGAAACAATACACAATCAAACTTTACACTTACCAGCCCTCTCCCCAAAATGCATAGTCAAAAAGAGAGCTACTAATGGAACTTTCAAATGTATAGATGCAGAGCTTCAAATCCAGCCTCCTTTAAAATATGAAATGGCAAGGAAAAACTCCAGTAATGAGACCACAAATTCCTGGCTGAGATATCAAATACTAGCTCCAAACGAAATAGGTACCCCTTATTTAAGTACTACAAAGGATTCTAACATTGCCGAACAAAAGATGACCTCCAACAGACCTGACACACTGAGCTCAACACCAAATGAGACCAAAGAAATGGAAGTAGAGACTGAAAACAGTCCTACTGTCCATAATAGTCCACCAACCACAGAAATTTCTCAGGAACAAGGAACAGCTAAGGAAGAAAATCAAGAAAGGGAGGAAATTTTAATTTCCCGCACTTTAAAAAAGAATCTAAAAGATCCACCATTATGTTCCCCACCGAAAGCAGCGACAAATGGCTGTATCGGCACAAGACAAAATCCCTCGCTGGACTCAATAACAGAACTAGAATGACTAAATGCTGTCAACCAGCCACCAACTCAAAAACGGATCCTACGCTTGCTGTCCTGGAATATTGCAGGGTGGGGAAACAAAGACGGAGACCCAGACCTAATGAACTTCTTTAAAGATTTTGAATTAATACTTCTACAAGAAACATGGTCAACTAGAGATATTAAAATCAATGGATTCTCCGCCTATACGAAACCCGCAATGAAAACAAGCATGAAGGGCCGGCCGAAAGCAGGGTTCTGTTGTATGATCAAAGACAACTTAGGGTTTGAAATCAAGCAGCTAGAAAAATGCTTACCACTTGCACAAGCTCTACTTTTAACCCAAAAAGACGATACTTTGCTACTTGTAAATGTCTATATCCCCCCAACCAAAAACAACAGCAACAGTGAAAATTGGTCACAACTAACCTTTTATATAGAAAATTTGACCGATAAATACCCAAATGCCTCATTGATAATAGCAGGTGATTTTAATGCCAGAGTGGGAACCAACAATGAACAACTATGTAGCAAACTAAATTGGAATACTGATAATGATATCGCACATGCCCTGAAAATAGGACGATTCTCCAGAGATAGGGTTGTAAACAACGAAGGCTTACGCCTACTTGAATTATGTAACAACTTTAATTTGCAGATTGTGAACGGTTCAACAAAAGGCGATAGAAGCGGGGAGTTTACATACTTCTCCCCCCGAGGATGCAGTGTCATCGACTATATTCTTGTCCCTTATAATATTATAAATTCGATCATGGACCTCAAAATTGGAACGCGTACTGAAAGCGACCATCAGCCATTATCGTTGTCTATTAACTTAAAGGACGAAACCAAAATAACCAAGTACAATATCATAGAACCTTCTCAATACAAACAAATGACCCAATTAAAATGGTCCCAGGAAATGAGTGCAGCAGTGGGGCAAAAACTTACAGCCAACCTGAGAAAACAAGTATTATCCAACTTAAAGACCACTAATTCCTACAGTGATATTCCGAAAATTTATAATGAAATCTTCCAAATGTTCGTAGAACTTAGTACTCCACCTAAAGTTTGGGTACTTAAACATAGCGCTAGCCCTTGGTTTGATGATGAATGTTTCCAGCTAAAAAGAAAACTGCGCCAAACATTTAAAAATAATCGCACTAAACTAGAGCCCTCTTATCTTGATGAAAAAAGAAAATATCATTACATTCTGGCCGAAAAGAAACAGAAATATGCAACCCAAAAATGGCTACAATTACTCGACTCAATTCAGAGTAAAAACAACAAAGCGTTCTGGAACCTAGTGTACGGAGGATTGAAAGCCGAAAATCAACTAACTCTACCACCAATTGCAGAATCCAAATGGTCCCAATATTTTACATCTGTATTTAACAATCTACACAGTGAACTTAAAGGAAATGAAACCACTAAAAATAAAATCAATAAACTCCAGGAGTGGCCAAGGGTAGAAGAGGAAATTAGAGAGATAGTTAAAAATTTCAAATCGGGGAAATCTCCTGGACCAGACGGTCTACCAATAGAATTATTCAAGACCTATATAGATTGGTGGGCAGAACCCTTAGCTCAATTGTTTACTCTCATAGACAAATATGGGATCATACCTGAGATATGGTTAAGATCAATAATTATCCCAATCTTTAAAAATGGCGACCCAAAAGAACCAAGGAATTATAGACCGATAAGCCTATTATCAGTGATAGGGAAAATCTACGCTAAGCACCTTTTATCTAAACTCCTTACCTGGATGAAAAATCTAAATTTACCAGGGAAAGAACAAATAGGTTTCTCCAAAGGTTGCTCTACATTAGACCACTGCCTTATACTTATGCATTTGGTTGAAAAATACAGATCTCAAAGGCAATCTAAGATATATGCTGCTTTTGTAGATTTTCGTGGTGCATTCGACTCAATTGACCGCCCAAAGCTGTGGAGGAAACTCGCAGAATTAAAAATTGATCAGCGCTTATTGATTCTAATACAAAATCTATACTCTTCCAATACCTGTCAAGTCAAACTTAACACCAAAGGTCACCTTTCATCAGACATCCCAAACTCGAAAGGGGTAAAACAAGGGTGTATTCTTGCCCCCTTTCTATTTAATTTATTTTTATCAGACTTGCCAGATCACCTTCAAAAAATAGAATCACATGCCCCTAAACTTAATCAGAAACCAGTTCCTCTGTTATTATACGCAGATGATGCTGTTCTACTATCATTAACGAGCTTGGGTCTGAAACGTCTTATATCTTCTCTGATCCTTTACTGCGAATGTAACAAACTCTCTATAAATTACGAGAAGACAAAAATTTTGGTCTTCTCGAATGGTTGGAAATTAGAGAAATGGAAAATAAGAGGGCAAGAAATCCAACAAGTGAAAATCTATAGGTATCTGGGAATCTTATTCCAGAGCAATTTAGGGTGGGCAAATCATCGCACAAATGCCATAAAACAGGCAAAGTGCACCTCATCAGCAGTTGCCCGTTTTTATTATCAGAAAGGCAATCAATTTATTCCTGCGGCCAATCAGATATTCCAAACAAAAGTGCAATCCCAGATATTCTATGGAATCCCGCTATGGGTCCAAGCATATAACAGTGATTTAAAAAAGATTCACTCCAGCTTTCTGAGACGTATTCTTGGACTCCCAGCTGTGATCAAATATGAAACAATGTGTGCAGAAATAGGCATTAACACAATGGAATATTGGGCCTGGTCCACCTCAATAAAGTACTGGTTACGCTGCCATTTTCGCTGCCCTCCTTCAAGTCTGCTCGCTGATTTGCTCAAAGACTCCTATAAATCAAGATGGTATCAGTACCTCGAAAAAAAGATTGAATCTTTAGGCATCGAGCTGGAGCCCCTGTACAATTCTAATGAGCAATACATTTTCCATAATATCCTAACTAGACTAAAGGATGTCGAGAGACAAAATATTATGGCAGCTGTAAACAAAATTTGCTCCCCCATATTCTATGATTTAAATATCTTAGATAGCAGAGCCAACTACGTCACTAAATTAATAATCCCAGCCCAACGTAGGGCTTTTATGCTGGCCCGTTTGAATGTTTTTCCCTCAGCATTTGTCAGGGGAAGATATCAAAACATTCCTAGAAACAAGAGATTCTGCAGATGTTCTATGAATGTCCCGGACTCCGTAGAGCATATTCTCTTTCATTGCCCATTGTACAGTACGCTCCGTCAACGCGTGCTGTCCCCTCTTTTGGGTGGTCCGGAACCCCAGCAAGGTGAATGTGTGGGATTCTGCCTATCCGACGTTGACCAAAGGGTAACGGCGGGGGTAGCCGAGTTTTTGGTAGCAGTTCTCCAAGGAGCAGGTTAACAAGGAAAACCACTGACTCTATATGCATATATATATATATGTATGTAGCCAACTGCTGCCTTTTTATATATATTTCAAGGCTTTTATATCTTATTTTCTCTTTTATGGTTTTATTTGTATAATGCCTAATAAAGGTTTGATAAGTAAGTAATATTTGAACGTGGCTATCATATCACCCCTTAACCTCCTCTTCTCCATGCTAAACATGCCCAGCTCCCTTAGCCGTTCCTCATAAGGCATCGTTTCCAGACCTTTGACCATTTTGGTTGCCCTCCTCTGGACATGTTCCAGTTTGTCAGTGTCCTTCTTGAACTGTGGTGCCCAGAACTGGACACAGTGGCACTATTACTTCCCTTGATCTAGATGCTATACTCCTATTGATGCAGCCCAGAATTGCATTGGCTTTTTTAGCTGCTGCGTCACACTGTTGGCTCATGTCAAGTTTGTGGTCAACCAAGACATAATAGGCATTTCAAGCCATTTCCACATAACAAAATAGGAGCCTACACAACACAAAACACTGTTGCTGTATGTAGGTTTTATTTTCTTTTTTATCTTATATTTTGGAAATGTACATTTTTGGGGGCCCCCAAGCAAGTGGGGCCCTAAGCTATAGCTTGTTTAGCTTTACGTATATATGTAAATCCAGCACTGGCTTGGACAGTCTGGCATTGCAAAATGGATCGGCTTTTGCGCAACAAAATGGATCAACATTTGCCGCTGGAGATGCAGCCAAGTGGAAGAAGCCAAGGAAGGCAATTCAGGTCAACTCTGTTTTGCTTTCTGTTCTAGACCCACTTGGCTGGGAGGGGAATACGCTGAAATCAGTGGGATTGATTCTTTTTTTTTAAAAAAAAAATAATATTTATTAAAGTTTTGAGAGGTACAAAAAGAAAAAGTAAAAAACATCATTTTAAATAAAAAAACAATACAACACATCACAATAGGTAAAGAAAAAAGGGTAAAATACAAAGGAAAAAAAACAGAAAAATAAAATCCATTAAACAATAAAGAAAAAACAAAGAAAAATACAACAAATCTTCCCATTACTTATCTTTCATTAGCTTATTTCCTTGACCTCCTCACACCTCCCTTTTTTGTATTCTAGATCGATTATTTATTTCAGCAAATCCTTTCCATCTTTTCAAATTTTAGTCCTGTAATTTATCTTAGTATAATGTAGCTTTACTTTCCCTCCTTTCACCAATTAACAGTCAGTTTTTCCCAAATCCTTTATATCCTTCCTGCTAAAGTCACATAACATCATTCCAACATCCTTCTAACATTCATTAATTTTACAATGTTTCTGTAAATAGTCTTTAAATTTCTTCCAATCTTCCTCCACCGACTCTTCTCCCTGGTCTCGGATTCTGCCAGTCATTTCCGCCAGTTCCATGTAGTCCATCACCTTCATCTGCCATTCTTCCCGGGTGGGTAGATCTTGTGTCTTCCAGTACTTTGCAATAAGTATTCTTGCTGCTGTTGTGGCATACATAAAGAAAGTTCTGTCCTTCTTTGGCACCAATTGGCCGACCATGCCCAGGAGAAAGGCCTCTGGTTTCTTCAGAAAGGTATATTTAAATAACTTTTTTTTGTTCATATTTATCTCAAAATAGTCTCTCAGAGTTTTTTGGGCATTCTTAGTCACTTCTTCATTCCTAAACAATGTGTCATTCATCCTCCATCTGAAGGAACCAGTTCGGTGTTAGTTTCAATTCCATCTTTACAGCATTATGGTTGGAGCAGGTTTTAGGGCATATTTCCACCTTTCTAGTCTTTGGAGCCAGCCCTCTAGTTACCCAAATTTGGTCAATTCTTGTCCATGTGGCTCTCCTTTGCGTAAAGTACTACTCCTCTTTTTTTAACTTTGTCTGATGAAATAAATTCATGTCCCAATCTTTTATTTGTCAATATTTTCCTATGTAGCCTTATCACATGTGTTTCTTGTAAACAAATCAAGTCCAATTGTTCTTTTTTTAATACATGAAAGACTCTTCGTCTTTTTTCAGGGGAGTTCATCCCATTAACATTCCAGCTTAATATTTGCAGTGCCATGATATAGTTACTTTAAATCTCCTCCAACTGCGCCCAGTGCTTGCTCTTGTTCTGTCGGTGGTGTTGGTATCCCTTTCGCTGGGCAGTCCAGTCCAAAAGATATCTTTGCTATGTCCAGTATAGGTGATCTTCTGTCCAGTGCTCTTTGCTCTAGTCCTCTTTCTGGTGATCTTCTGTCCGATGCTCCTGGTTCTTTTCCAAGTCCCTTCTGTAGATCCTCTTCGTGATTGCTCAGAAATTTTTCTTTGTCCTCAACTGATCTTATTTTTATTTTCCTTTCTTTAAAGCTAAAGGATAGGCCTTGGGGAAATCCCCACCTGAAGATAATTCTGTTCCTTCTCAGCAGAGCAACCAAATCTCCGTAATTGGACCTAAGGTCCAAAAGGTATTTCGGGATATCTTTAAATATTTCCACTCTTGTCTGCAGTATTTCCAAAGTCTTCTGAAAGTGCCAACCCAAAATTTTATCTCTCTCTTCTTTAGATCGGAGGGTAATCAAACAGTCTCTTACTCTATTCTTCTTCCCTCCTCTTCCAAGCCTAAAAGCACTCACGATTTTCACTCCTTCTTGTTCCAAATCCAGATTCCAAAACTCTGCAAATTCCTGCGTAAGAAATTCTATCAAACTATCCTTCCCCAATTCAGGTACAGCTCTGATCCTCAAGTTCATCTGTTTTTCCTTGAGCTCAATCATAGAAAGAATCAACTTATGGTCCTCAACTTGTCTCTGTATATCTGGGACTCTCTTTGTTTCCAATTGAGTTACCTTGACTTCCACAGCAGCAACTTTTTCCTTAATTTCCTCTGCAATCTGATGGGTCAAAGCAGATTCCTGTATCAATTTCTGTATGGCTTCTATGTTCGTATTCACCTTTTGTCCCAAACTATTTATACTTTCTGTATTTATATCAATTTTAGTATTTGCAGCGTCCACCTTCGCATTTGATGCATCCACTTTTACATTTGTCGCATCTACCTTCCTGCTAAGTTTTTCCAAAGATTCATTTATCTTACCTAATGCAATCGCTAAAGCTTCTTCTGATGACATTCCTCTTGGTTTAGGTTGTGTTGGTACAGCTGCAGGTGAGGCAGAAGGACCAGATGCTGACGCTCTTCGCTGCCAAGACTTCCCAGATCTTGTTGTTTTTTCTGGGAGTGACGAATCTACTTTTTCTTTCCCATCTGCCATAACACTCAGAAAGTCCAAGGTCAATCCCACAGTCAGGCAGTTTTATCTTTCTAGTGGAAAATCCCCCTGATCCAGCTCTTATAACAATTTCCAAAACTTCCTCTAGGGGGAAACAGTTACAATCCGTGCTTGTATTGATCCAAAATAACTCCTTTTAAAACATAACTCAAGCAGGAAATTTAGTGTCAATTTTCAGTTACCCTTTTCTCCCTTTTAAAGTCAGAGGGGGACAGTTAAAAACAGTTAAAAACAATGTATCTCTCTTTGACAGCTAGCAGTCAGAGCGCGTTTCAGATACGGCAGCCTTATTGTCCTATTTGCAGCCCGTTCCCAGGTTCTGAGCAATGGAATTTTAGCTTCCTTCCCTCTCTCTTGCAGGTATATATATTCCAAAACTCCCCCCCCCTCTCCTGCTTCCCAGGGGGGGATTTACTATTTTTTGAGGTTGAAATTAATCCTTTCCAATCGGCTTTCCAAGACTCTAGCTTGCAGCCTCTTTGCTTTGTTCTATTTACAAAAGCGGAAGGCGGACTTCCTGTTTATGCCTCCCCGCTACAATTCCAAATTGAATCTTTCTTCTTTTGTAAGTTTCCAATTTGTTCTACTCACGGGTTGTATCTTTTAGAGTCCAATTGTTCACAGGAAAAAGTCAGCGCTCTCCAGCAACGGCTGTGCGGCTTCACTCCGTGGAAAAAGCAGTCGATTCACAGCACCGCGCTGCTCACCCCACTTCTCTCCGGAGCCCCAAAAACGGGTTTCCCCGCAAGTAGGGGAGGCGCAAAGGGTGCCCACGTTCACAGGCTTCACCCGCCTATGATTTCTGAAGGGTCTCCGCCTTCGCCGTGACGGCTAGACCCGATTTTCACGGAGTAAATTCGTCTTAGTCAGAGGAATTCCTCCATTACCGATGGCGCCAACCCGGAAGTCATCAGTGGGATTGTTTCACTGGGGGATCTTGAAGCCTCTTCCTCTTCTTCTTCTTCTTCTTCCTCTTCTTCCTCTTCTTCTTCAACCTTGTGCCAGTCATGGTTTCTCCACGTCCACTACTGAAGCAGGATCTGGAGGAATTTTATGTGAGGAGAATCAGAACTTACAGGGTTAAACAGTTCTGTGTGACGTCTCACATTCTGAGGCGTGGTTATGTTCACATATGGGAATCTTTCTTTGTGTGTGAGTTTTTGGCTGAGAGACGAAAGAATGTCCACTCTCTCGCCCGGACTGATTTATGATTTTTTTCATCTCATTAAAGGCTGTTAGAGATTAGCAAGAAGCCTGTGTTCAGTCTGATTTATTATCCACACACAAGGCAACATTTTCTGCCGCTGCTGATCTCTGCTAAGAGCTTCAAAGAGAGCTCAAGTTTTTTCTATCGGCACAGGCGTCCATCGGAACAGGGGAAGTGTGCCGGGCGCCATCTTATCTCAGCATTTTATCCTTAAGCTTTTCATATAATCAGTTATCCATATAATCAGTTATCAGTTATCAATATATTCACATATAACCAGAGTTTTTACAGTGATTTTATAATCCATGTTGAATCATGAAAGCTTCTGTTTAGCTTAACAGCAAATTGCCTGAATCTGCAAAGCCCTAAATGAACTCTGCCCTAGTACTTTCTTGCTCTCTACAAGACAGGAAGCAATAAATCTGGTATGCTGGTACATTTCTCCCCGCCCTTGTCCAGACAAAGTAACAGGAAGGTGCTAACCGCAAATGTCCTTTTTTGAACAGATGTTGTCTGGGAGTAACTGTCAGAGTTCCCCTTTCTTTAAGTTTCTATTCTCTTTGCAAGAAATCTAGGAGAAAGGTTAAGACTGCCTAGACTGTGTGTTCAATCTAAAAGCAGAAGTTGGAAGAAGAACTCTTTGTACTGTTACAGAAATTACAGGGGGGGGCACATCTTTAAAGTTAAATATTACAAATATTATGCCTGAATTTATCCTTCCAACTTGACAGCTCAGGGAAGTCACCTAGCTTTAAAAATAATATAAAATCATCTCCTTTCCCAGTTCCCCTCATTCCAAAGCTATTTTCCCCTTGCAAAAGGACTCCAGGAAGTTCTCAGAGGTGACAACTGCTGGGCTCATTGTTAGCCGAAGGAAGCCAAATCTCATCACCTGACTCGCCTCAGGCTCCAGACATGCAAAGGAACTTCTATTGTACTTTTGGGTGGTGGGCACTTAAGACATATTTGTCTATGCTTATCTTATACCTGAGTCTTGCCCTGCCATGTCTGCTTATGCTAATCTTGTACCAAGGACTTGTCTGAACATGTTTGCAAGGTTAACCCCTCCCCTTCGAACTGTATTCTGGGATGTGGTGGGAAAGTTTTAAAAGTCATTGTCACTCCATCCTCGGGGTTCAAAATTTGCTCTTTGAACCTATTGCACAATAAACTTTGGTCTACAGCTATTTCCTCCGGTTGGTGGCTGGACTCCTTCCTTTATTCCGCAAGGACCCGCGGGCTCTGCCCGACGAGCTGGGTGACTGAGCAGCCTCACACCTAGATTTTTCCTTAACAGTACAATCAGGAGCCAGGCTCGAATGCGATCATTAGCTTATTTTTGCTACCGTTCGCAATTGTATTTGATTACGTCATTATCTGTGATGTTGTACTCAGGTATAAAACCCCAGAGCAACAGAGCTCGGGGCCCAGTCTTTTGGAAAGGATTCCAACTGTGTCAATTATTGCTCAGCAATAAACCTCACCTTCTTTTTCTCCATTTGCTGCATCTGTCAATTCTTGGACTCTGTTTGAGTTGGTCACTGGTACCTTTCTAAAATCTTTGCAACACTACCTCACCGGGTTGTTGTGGGGGGAAACTGTGAAAGCGTCTTCCCCCAAATTCCTTGTGGGAAGAGTTGTGTGGTGATGTGGAAAGTGGTTTAAAATTATAATAATAATTGTCAGGGGTTCAGGAGCAGAGGCAAGGGCAAGGGAGGAAACAGAGAGCGAAGGGGAGGAGGCAGAAGAAAAGATGAGCGATGACGACGACCCGAGATCTCCGAGCCTTTCCAGTGAATCGGAGGATTCACAGAAAGGAGCACCAGTGGCCAGGGCAAGGGGGGAGTTTAGGGGGGCACCCCAGGAAGATAGAGCCAGAGGGGACTCAGAGGAGAGCAGTTGGAGATCGGGACCAGCGTCACCGCCAGAGAACAGAGAAGAGGAAGGGAGCCAGGGGGCAAGCGCTGGCAGCTCACAACAGGAGGGAGGGCACGAGTCAGGAGTGGCCACACCTCCATCTGGGAGCGAAGAGACGGTTAGACGGAAGGTGGAAGGTTGGGCGCGCGCGCCAAGTTCAAATGCACAGGAAGGCGACGCAGTAGGCAGCCCGGAAAGGGAGCCGGGTCCTAAAGCCCGGCGCAAGGAGACAGGAGGGTCCGGGGGGTCAGCGTCAGAAGAATCCCGGAAGGAAGAGACCCAGGGGGGCAGAGGGACCCAGAGAAGAACAGTCAGGCGGAAAAGGTGGAGCAGGGCTAGGATATTAAGTTGGTGTACGAGGGGCGGAGATTCAGACGGAGCTTCGCCGGTCTAGCTACTAGACGTAGAGTTGCACGCAGCAGCTTGAGAATGGAAACTGTAACTCAATAAAGACTTTTACTTAATGACCGTGGGCTAGCGTGATCCTCTGTGAGCTGGGATCTGGAAGCAACCCTGACAGTAAGCTCCGTCTCCTGAATTGTGGGCATCTACAGCCTCGAGGAGAGGAGAGAAGCAGGTGCCTACTAGCGAGCTCACGAACGGCAGCCGACATGACGGCTGAACAGCAGATAGCGGAACTCAGAGAAGCAGTGTCACAGCTGAATGCCGAGGCTCTCGCATCCAGGAAGAGAGAGGAGGACGCAGCTGCCGCCTACAGGGATCTCCAGGTCAGGTTGGAAGTGCTTACGAAGCAAGGGCAACAGACACCCAAACCAGAGGGGATTGGGTTGGGGAGACGCACAGGCGGTCTGGTCTCTCACTTCGATGGGAACCTGCAACAGTATCCCAATTTTAGAGCAGACGTACTGTGTGCACTGCAACTGCTGAGTAAAGATTTTAGAGATGAGCAAGAGAAAGTGGGATTCATCATGTCTTTTTTGCATGGGGATGCCAGAGCATGGCTGCGCAATTTGTGGAGGGATAACGATCCGGCGCTCCAAAATGCGAATGCCTTTATTAAAGCGATGGATGAGTGTTTTTTATCAAGCATTGACGTGGATCTTGCTAGGCAACAGATTCATGGACTGAAACAGGGAAGGGCCAGCGTACGGCAGTACCATGCCCGCTTTTTCGCCTTGGCCAGTGCCCTAGAATGGGACAGAGATGCGACTCCTGTAAGAGACCTGTTCTGGGAGGGATTACACAGCTCTGTGAAAGATGAAATTGCGAGGGGGGAGAGACCCCGAACCACCCAGGAGGTCGTGCAGAGGGCGCTGGCAGTGGGGGTGCGGCTGGAAGGACGTCCGTGGAGCAGGGACGAAGGGCGTGGAGGGCGCGAAACAGCCAGGGGCTCCTCCTTCTTTCCCAGAGAAGCAGCGCGTACGCAATCCACGCCTCCGCCAGGAGGAGGAGCTGAACCTATGGAGGTTGGAGGTGCCAGGGCTCAGTCAGCAACCAGAGCCCTAGCACCAGCAGCAGTGAAAGCGAAGCCTCCTAGAGGGAACAGGAAGTGTTACGTCTGTGAGGAGCCAGGGCATATGGCGAAAGAGTGTCCCCAGAGGCTCAACAAGCTCACTGCAGCCTCAGCAATGGTGACTGCAGCAACGCAGCAAGGAGGACCACAGCAGGGAAACGACGCAGTCTGGCTGGAGGAAGAGGCACTGGGGCCCAGCCAGACGTGTTAATGATGCAGTCCCCAGAGATTTTACAGCCCGTGAACCCCCTCCCGCCCAAACCAGTGGTGAGGCTCACCGCATCGCTCCAGCTGCCCAATGGCATCACCATGGACGTGCCAATCACCATTGACTCAGGCAGCAATGCGGACTTTATAGGGCAGGACTTTGTCAACAAGCATGCTATACAGTTGCTGCCGGCCACACTGCCCCTGCAGGTTGTCACGGTGGACGGCAGGGAGCTGCTAGGGGGGCAAGTGGTGCAGCAAACGCCACCAATGGTGATGCGACTTGGGAATCACAAAGAAGTCATAAGCTTCAACGTCACTCAATTATCGGACACGCCCATTGTGTTGGGCATGAGTTGGCTGGACAAGCACAGCCCAACGCTGGCTTGGTACCAGAGGCAGCTGACCTTCGGCTCTTCTTTTTGTGCTGAACACTGCATCGTGCCCAGGCAGGAAGGAGAGGAAGAGGAGTCACAGCTGCTGCTAGGCACGCTGCAAGCGATTCCCCACAAGTACGCAGAATTTTTGGAAGTTTTCTGCGAGAAGGAGGCAGACCGGCTACCACCTCACAGGCCATATGACTGCAAGATTGACCTGCTGCCAGGAGCGGCGCTGCCTAAGGGGAGACTGTATTCCATGTCAGAGGACGAACTGCAAGAACTCAAGGAGTTCATAGATCATAATTTGGAGCGCGGTTTCATCCGGGAGTCCAAGGCAGCGGGAGGCAGTCCGGTGTTCTTCGTTAAGAAGCGGGATACGCCCCAAAAGAGACTTGTAGTGGATTACAGGATCTTGAACAGTGTGACTAAGCCATCGGACTTCCCCATGCCCCGAATTGACGACCTCCTCGCAAAGGTGCGGAAGGGCAGAGTGTTCACCAAGTTGGACCTGCGAGGGGCGTACAACCTCATTCGCATGCGGTAGGGAGATGAGTGGAAAACAGCCATGTTCACGCCACTGGGGACCTACGAATATAGAGTTATGCCGTTTGGATTGCAAAATGGCGCCCACGTTTTTCAAGCATTCATGCATCACGTGTTGGCGGGACTTCTCTACAAGACGTGCGTCTGTTTCTTAGATGACATCCTGATCTTTTCGGAGTCGCAACAGGAGCATGACAAACACGTCAAGGAAGTGCTGAACAGGCTAAAGCAACATAGGCTCTACGCCAAGCTGGAGAAGTGCCAATTTGACGTGACGGAGGTGGATTTTCTGGGCTACAAGCTGTCTGACAAGGGGCTCGCCATGGACAGCGCCAAGGTTCGAGCGGTGTTGGATTGGAAGAGCCCACGCAACCGGAAGGAGGTCCAACGGTTTGTCGGCTTTGCGAACTTCTATCGCAAGTTTATCAAGGGCTTCGCTATGCAGACGGCGGCCATCACTGACACGCTTAGCTCCAAGAAAAAGAAGTTCATTTGGACAGAGCAGGCGGAACAGTCCTTTCAGGCACTCAAGCGTCTCTTCGCGTCGGAAGAGCAGCTGCTTCACGTCAACCCTAGCAAGCCGATGAGGGTGGAGACAGACGCCTCGGACAGAGCCGTGGGGGCGGTCCTGCTGCAGAAAGACCCGCAAGGGGTGTGGCGACCGGGAGCGTTTTACTCCAGGAAGCTCAGCAAGTCCGAGCAGAACTACACCATATGGGACAGGGAGTTGCTGGCCATTCATGCAGCGTTCAAGGCGTGGAGGCACTTTCTGATCGGCGCCAAGCACACGGTGCAGGTTTGCACGGACCACAAGAACCTAGAGCACTGGCGCACGGCACAGTTCCTGAACCAGAGGCAGATACGTTGGGCTGAGTTCTTTGCGAACTTCGACTTCCGAATAGAGTATGTCCCGGGGGACACCAACATCATGGCGGACGCTCTCTCTCGTAAGCCACAGTATCTGGAGGACGCAACGCCAGCGGCCGCCATGCACATCTTCGCACCAACAGTGTGGGCGTGCGCCGCGGCAACTGTGGACCTGGAGGCGGTGCGACGAGCGTTGCAGGGGGACTCCTTCGCACAAGCAAAGATGGCAGAGGTGCAAAGGGGCAAGGCAGCGGCCGACGGTTTCCAGCTAAGAGATGGATTGCTCATCCGTAAAGGGGCCATCTACGTGCCGGGAGACGAACTTCGCGCCAAGGTGCTGCAGCAGCTGCACGACGCGCCCACGGCTGGGCACTTCGGCAAGGAGAAGACGGTGGAATTAGTCACCAGGGATTTCTGGTGGCCTGGAATGAGAGGGGAGGTCGCGGACTACGTGGCGAGGTGTGACACCTGCCAGAGGGCGAAGCCAGTGCATAGACCGCCGGCCGGACTGTTGGAACCGCTGCAAACTCCGGTCGAACCTTGGGAGAGAGTGGCCCTGGACTTTGTCACGGATCTGCCCAGCTCGAGGGGCAAGACGGCAGTGCTGGTGGTGGTGGACCTGTTTTCCAAGATGGCACATTTCATTCCGTGTGCGAAGGTGACCACGGCGGAGCAAACCGCCAAACTGTTCATAGACCACGTGTTCAAGGTTCACGGTCTGCCACGGTCTATTCTGTCCGACCGGGGGCGGCAGTTCATCTCGAATTTCTGGCAGAAGCTGATGGGCTTCCTGAACGTCAAGATCAACCTGGCGTCGGCGAGACACCCGCAGACCAACGGGCAAGCCGAGCGGGTCAATGCCATCATGCAGCAGTACTTGAGGTGTTATGCAAATCAACAGCCTGCGACGTGGGTGGATTACCTGCCGCTCGCCGAGTTCGCCTACAACAACACGAAGCACGTGTCCACGGGGATCACGCCGTTCTTCGCCAACAACGGGAGGCACCCCAGAACTTTTCCGGGACTGGAAAGGCTGGGGGAGGGGGAGCCGCAGACGGCAGATGCGTTCGCGTCGGAGCTGCAGGAAGTCCACGATCAGCTGAGGCGCCACCTGGAGCTGGCCAAGCACGCATACAAGGTACAAGCGGACAAAAGTAGAAGGGTTGGCGAAGAGCTCCACGTGGGAGACTGGGTCTGGTTAGCAGCCCACGCAGTGCCGGCCAGGTCGTTGGCCAAGAAGAAACTAGGGCATAAGCAACTGGGGCCCTATCAAGTCGAAGAGCAGATCAACCCGGTGGCCTTCAGGCTGGCGCTTCCGGAGGGTTCCAGAATGCATCCGGTGTTCCACAGATCGGTGCTCACTCCCTACAAGGCACCGCACAGGTTTCAGGAACCCGGAACGGCGCCGAGTCCGGTCAGAGACAGAACAGGGCGCGCAGGAGGGGCACAGAAGGAGCGCATCAACGAAGTCACAGAGATTTTGGATTCCAGATGGGGGGAAGAAGGGGTAGAATACTTTCTCGCCAAGGAGGGCACCCCGGCCAGTGCGAACAGCTGGGTGCCGGGCTACGCCTTGGACGAACCTCTGCTCAAAGACGAGTTTCATGCCCTCTTCCCACATAGACCAATGCCAGCAGACTTTTTCGACGACTGGCTTTTCACGCCCACGCTTTCGGCCAGCACGTTCCGGGGGTTCGACTCGGACGAGGACCCGACACGAGACGTCCGTTCCCCGGAGGGGTCACCCTCGGGATCTGCCTCAGAACCCTCGTATTGGTGGGACGACAGACCAGAGGAGCAGTGGCGCAGGAAGTGGCAAGAAGGTCCAGGACGAGCAACGCCGCCAGGAGGAAGTGAGGGAGAGACGGACATGGACGTTTTCGGGGACGACCCTGGTTTCGAGCACGGCGGCACAGAGATGGAAGCAGAGGTGACCGTCGTCGACGAGAGCAGGGAGGAAGAACCGGAAGACTTCGGAAGGAGGCCCGCTACGGGAAGCGAACGGTACCCGACATTCGTCCCCTTGACACAGCAGCACCCAACTCCAGCACCGGAAGGAGGGGAAGGGGGAGTGGGGGGCTTCGAGGGGGGGATGGATGTCAGGGGTTCAGGAGCAGAGGCAAGGGCAAGGGAGGAAACAGAGAGCGAAGGGGAGGAGGCAGAAGAAAAGATGAGCGATGACGACGACCCGAGATCTCCGAGCCTTTCCAGTGAATCGGAGGATTCACAGAAAGGAGCACCAGTGGCCAGGGCAAGGGGGGAGTTTAGGGGGGCACCCCAGGAAGATAGAGCCAGAGGGGACTCAGAGGAGAGCAGTTGGAGATCGGGACCAGCGTCACCGCCAGAGAACAGAGAAGAGGAAGGGAGCCAGGGGGCAAGCGCTGGCAGCTCACAACAGGAGGGAGGGCACGAGTCAGGAGTGGCCACACCTCCATCTGGGAGCGAAGAGACGGTTAGACGGAAGGTGGAAGGTTGGGCGCGCGCGCCAAGTTCAAATGCACAGGAAGGCGACGCAGTAGGCAGCCCGGAAAGGGAGCCGGGTCCTAAAGCCCGGCGCAAGGAGACAGGAGGGTCCGGGGGGTCAGCGTCAGAAGAATCCCGGAAGGAAGAGACCCAGGGGGGCAGAGGGACCCAGAGAAGAACAGTCAGGCGGAAAAGGTGGAGCAGGGCTAGGATATTAAGTTGGTGTACGAGGGGCGGAGATTCAGACGGAGCTTCGCCGGTCTAGCTACTAGACGTAGAGTTGCACGCAGCAGCTTGAGAATGGAAACTGTAACTCAATAAAGACTTTTACTTAATGACCGTGGGCTAGCGTGATCCTCTGTGAGCTGGGATCTGGAAGCAACCCTGACAATAATCATTTTTCATTCATAACATTCCAATTACCCTAATCACCTATCAAATCTTGCCACATCATAATACAAATAATAAAGACAATTATACATTCCAAATTAAAATTTTTGAGGGGACTTCCCATGTTCTGGCTGATCGGGAGAAATATTTTTTTTACTTGTTCCTACTTTTTCCTCTCTTGTTTTTCCCCAATTTCATATTTCCGACTTTGACCCATTGTCTTATCACCCCAGTCACTGGTATCAACTTTCAATTGTGTTTAACAAATCCATATTCTCTAGTTGGCCTCTTTTCTCTTACTGCTAGAGAACCTACATAAGGACTCTATACAGGCTCTTGGGTACCCCATAAGGGATAAAGGAGAAGTTTTTTTTCTTATAACAGGTAGGTAGCCGTGTTGGTCTGCCATAGTCAAAAGAAAATAAAAAAATTCCTTCCAGTAGTACCTTAGAGACCAACTAACTTAGTTATTAGTATGAGCTTTCATGTGCGTGTATCTGAAGAAGTGGGCATGAACACGAAAGCTCATACCAATAACAAACTTAGCTGGTTTCTAAGGTGCTACTGGAAGGATTTTTTTTTTATTTTGTTTCTTATAACAGTTGGCTTTGGCATTTTGGCCTGGAGAGTCAGAAATCACATCACACACCAGGTTCCTGTGGCTCAGGCAGGCCAAGGGGTGATATTCCTGAGGATCAAGCAAGTTTCACCTAGTTCCAGCCACAGTTTACACAAAACATTTGCAATGGGCAAACCACAACCATTAAGACCGAGGAGAGGAATCCCTTCAGGAACTTCCCCAGATGGCTTTCTGCCTCCGTGGGGTCTTTCGGAGAGCCAAGATGGATTTTGGATTTCTCTCCTGCACTGCTCTAAACATGTGGTTTATATACTTATTGTCAGGGGTTCAGGAGCAGAGGGACAGGAAAGGGAGGGATTGGAGACCGAGGGAGAGGAATCCGAGGGAGAGGTCAGCGATGATAGCCATCCGAGGTCTCTAAGTCTCTCCAGCGAATCAGAGGATTCACAGAAAGGGGCTCCCGTGGTCAGAGCTAGGGGGTTGCCAGAGGGAACACCCCAGGAAGGAGGGGCCAGAGGGGACTCAGAAAGCAGCAGCTGGAAATCGGGACCAGCTTCCCCACCGGAGAGCAGTAAGGGGGAGGAGTCCCAAGCATCGGCAGCAGGCAGCTTTCCGTCAGCGGAAGGACATGAGTCAGGGTTAGCCACGCCTGCATCAGAGAGCGAGGAAACGGTCAAAAGGAAGGTCAGGGGCAGCGCGCGCGCGCCAAGTTCAAATGTACAAGAGGGGGGCGCAATGAGCAGCCCGGAGAGGGAGCCGGGTCCTAAAGCCCGGCGAAGAGAGGGGGAGGAGTCCGAAGGGTCCGCTTCCGAGGCGTCCAGGAAGGAAGGCACCCAGGGGGGTAGTAGGACCCAGAGGAGGAAGGAGAAGCGTAGAAGGTGGAGTAAGGCTAGAGTCTTAAACTGGGGTACAGGGGGCGGAGACTCAGACGAGGCTTCGCTGGTCTAGGGTCTAGACGTAGAGACGCACGCTAGGGTTTGAAAATGGGAACTAAACTTCAATAAAGACTTTGTACAGTTCTGCTGCCTAGCGTTGGTCTTCTGTGAGCTGAGACCTGGGGGCCGTCTCTGACAGTAAGCCTCGTCTCACAGTTTCATCGGTTTTCTTCGCCTCAAGCATCGCTGCGGGAGCGAGGCAGGGAGGGCAGAAGACTGGTGCCTTGCGAGCTCACAAGAGTCAGGCGAGATGACTACCGAACAGAAAATAGCTTCCCTGCAAGGTTTCCTCGCTCTCTGATGCAGGCGTGGCTAACCCTGACTCATGTCCTTCCGCTGACGGAAAGCTGCCTGCTGCCGATGTTTGGGACTCCTCCCCCTTACTGCTCTCCGGTGGGGAAGCTGGTCCCGATTTCCAGCTGCTGCTCTCTGAGTCCCCTCTGGCCCCTCCTTCCTGGGGTGTTCCCTCTGGCAACCCCCTAGCTCTGACCACGGGAGCCCCTTTCTGTGAATCCTCTGATTCGCTGGAGAGACTTAGACACCTCGTATGGCTATCATCGCTGACCTCTCCCTCGGATTCCTCTCCCTCGGTCTCTAATTCCTCCCTATCCTGTCCCTCTGCTCCTGAACCCCTGACATATATGAATTATTTGAAGAGCAACTGTAATCAACAAATTACGCTAGTAGGACTACAAGAAGTTTTGTAAGGAGAAATATACAAAGTGTTAAAAAGTAGGAAAAGATAGAGATATTGGTTATGAGTTTGAAATGTAACAGGGAAAATAAGAAATGTATACTAAGAGATTAGATTGGAAAATTTTCAGGCAGGACTGATGGAAGTCAAAAAAATTGAAGAAGATGTAAAAGTATGTTTAATTACTGTTGAAAATGACGTTAAAAAACTAATAAAAACTTATATATATAAAAGAGAAAGGGGCCCATCCAGTGTAGCATCCTCTTCTCACCGTGGCTGACCAAATGCCCCTGAGCGAAACCCACAGGCAGGATCCGAGCGCAAGAGCATCTTTCCCGCCTCCTGGCCTTCCAAAGCAGAGCTGCCTCTGATCCCAAAAGCATCTAGAGGCATCGAGGCTGCAGCGTTTTATGGGGGAGAGTTGCTGCTTTGGGAATTCAGTGGCTAGTTTAATCACTGGGCCAAGATGGTTTAAGGCTATTGCACCGATCCTGGCCCGACTGCACCGGCTGCCACTTAGTTTCCGGGCATCATTCAAAGCGCCGCTTTTGACCTCTAAAGCCTGAAATGGCTCAGGACCACCATATTCCCCACGTGAAGCGACCTGGATCCTAAGATCATCTTCTGAGGCCCATTGTTGTGTGCCTGCTCCGCAAGAGGGGTGGCCCCATGAGAACAGGGCCTTTTCTGTGGTGGCTCCCCGCTTGTGGAATGCTCTCCCCAGGGAAGTTCACCTGGCACCTCCATTACACATGTTTAGGCACCAGGCGAAAAGGGTCCTCTTCAACCAGGCGTTGGGATGAACAACATGCTATGCCCTTTAAAATGTGTTTGGGGTAGGGGGCTTATTGGGGTTATTATTAGGATTAGGATTTTGTCTCTTCATTTTGTATTTGTTATGTTGTAAACCGCCCTATGATTTTCAGATGAAGAGCAGTATATCAATTTAATTAATCATCATCATCATCATCATCATCTGTTGGTGAGCAGGAGGAGGATGCTGAGCCCGAGGGATCGCTTTCCTGACCCTCTTTAACCCCCCAAATCCCCTCCACATCCCCTGTACCACCACCAGCAGGTTCCCACAAGCACTGGGAGGAGGGAGCGCTCTGCTGGAAGGGAAAACTCTGAGCCAGTTCCTGGGGAAAGGAAAAGCTGTAGCTCAGAGGCTGAGCGTTGGCCTTGCAAGCAGAAGCTCTCAGGTTCAATCCCCGCTGGGACCGAGAGACCCCTGCCTGAAACCATGGACAGCTGCTGCCAGTCCGTGTAGACAGTGTTGGACTAGATGGGCCAGCAGCCAGACTCCTGAAATCACGCTCGCCTGCTCACCTCCACGAAGAACGAGACGGAGAAGGCCACCAGCAGCATCAGCAGCATATACAGCCTCCAGATGGTTAGGGTGCAGAGAAACTGTGAGGAAAGAGGTTGCAAGCTGGTTAGGCTTCCGCAGCGCCTTCAGGTCAGCCTGCCTGGCACCTGCCCCCTCCTTCCACACCCCACACCCCTGCAGCCCGGTTTTGCCCCAAGCGGAGAGCATGGCGCTCCAATCTGGTGCCGGCTGAGGGGAGCTCCGGGTTCACCATCCACCCTCCCTTGGAGTCTCCCGCTAGGCACTTCCGACTAGGCAGAGGCAGATGCTGGCCAAGTTGAGGCAGAGGCAGCAGCACAGCTCGTCGAGGCTTTGACAGCCATACAGGGCAGCGGCAGTAGTGCAGGTCGTCGAGGCTTTGACAGCCAGAAGGGGCTGCGGCAGCAGCACAGGTCGTCGAGGCTTTGACAGCCAGAAGAGGCAGAGGCAGCAGCACAGGTCGTCAAGGCTTTGAGAGCCAGAAAAGGAAGAGGCAGCAGTGCAGATCGTCGAGGCTTTGACAGCCGGAATGGGCAGCGGCAGCAGCGCAGGTCGTCGAGTCTTTGACAGCCAGAAGAGGCATAGGCAGCAGCACAGGTCGTCGAGGCTTTGACAGCAAGACGGGGCAGCAGGAGCAGCGCAGGTCGTCGTGGCTTTGACAGCTAGAAGAGGCGCAGGCAGCAGTGCAGGTCGTCGAGGCTTTGACAGCCAGAAAAACCAGAGGCAGCAGCGCAGGTCAGCGAGGCTTTGACAGCCAGAAGGGGCAGCGGCAGCAGCATAGGTCGTCGCGGCTTTGACAGCCAAAAGGGGCAGCGGCAGCAGCGCAGGTCGTAGAGGCTTTGACAGCCAGAAGGGCCAGCGGCAGCAGCACAGGTCGTCGAGGCTTTGATAGCCATAAGAGGTGGAGGCAGCAGCGCAGGTCATCGAGGCTTTGACATCCAGAAGAGGGACAGTCAGCAGCTCAGGTCATCGAGGCTTTGACAGCCAGAAGAGGCAGAGGCAGTAGCGTAGATCGTTCAGGCTTTGACAGCCAGAAGAGGCAGAGGCAGCAGCGCAGATCGTCAAGGCTTTGACAGCCAGAAAAGCCAGAGGCAGCAGCGCAGTTCTTCGAGGCTTTGACAGCTAGAAGGGGCAGCGGAAGCAGCATAGGTCATCAAGGCTTTTATAGCCAGAAGAGGCAGAGGCAGCAGCACAGGTCGTCGAGGCTTTGACAGCCAAAAAAGGAAGAGGCAGCAGCGCAGATCGTCGAGGTTTTGACAGCCAGAAGGGGCTGCGGCAGCAGCCCAGGTGGTCTCACCGTCAGAGCCTAAGTGACACCAGATAAAGTCAAGCAACATTTATGGACTCAAGCCTGATATTCACCTGAGAAGGTGGTGCCTTGTTTTGACCCCCAGGCTTGTTGTGACCCATGGAAGGTATAGAGCTGCCCCCCCCCTTATCAGACAACAAATATCATGTATTTCATAAGCATATAATGTCATGGTTTTACAGTTGGAGTGTGAGCTCAGTTTCTAAAAAGCACCTCTTGAACGGGTTATTTTGGGATTGATTCAGGTTGGCCCCCAAAGCAGCTCACTTCAGTTTAATGGTCTCCAGCAAGAAGCACCCAGCCACGCATGACCCCTCCTGCCCCTTCTCATCCCAATCTGGCCGCAGCAGAAGCTAGACTGATGCTTCCATTTGGAACTATGGAGTTCTCCGCTGGTTTCTGGTGGGCCTGGACCCCGCATTCCAACCTCTAGGGCTGGGCATGGCCCTCCCAATCTAATTTGCCTCTGCTCTCACAGTCAGGTACATTTTGGTGGGAAAGGGAAGGAAGGAGTATGAGCTGGTTGGAATCATGCTGAACCAAACACATCCTAAGCTGGGTCTGAACTGCAGGAGGGTTTGGACCTGGCTCATAAAGAGCATGAGATGAGGCTTGAAACCGGAGAAATCTCTTCAGTTCAAAGACTTAGTGGCCTCAATAAATAAATGAAAAAAGCTTATTTGGACGAGCAAAGGATTATTATTATTATTATTATTATTATTATTATTATTATTATTATTTAGTCTCCCCACCCCGATACATAGCGGAACAAAGAGAAAAAAAGATATATAATAAACCAGCAGACACACATAAATCAATCAATCTTTAAAGCAGGCAAAAATAAATACATATGAACTTATACCAGCTTTAAGGTGTTTCCAATAGTACATATAAAAATGTAATTTTAAGAAAAATCTTAGCCTTCCAAAGGTGAAGACTTGCCCATCCATTAACGGAATACCTGTATGATTGCTGCCTGCAGTAACTTGCACACTAGATCACGGAAGTGTCCGTATCGGAGTCGGACATCCCCTAAGTTAGAGCAAAGCCACTGTAAGTGCATCTTTTATTATGTATACATTCATCTTCTATCAAAAAAATATTGTCCATATATATTAGACATGATAGCAGTGAATGCAGCTGAAGTTGTACAATTAAATAAAAAATGTGTAAATGCTAAAGAACATTTGACAGTTAAATTGCGAGGAATAAAGAAACCATTAGAAACATTAGAACAAGCATTCCCTGTTTCCAGTTCCTACCTCCAAGTAAAACGCCATGCCGATGGCTCTCTTCTTATTGTTCGGACAGCACATATATTGCCGTGCCAATCGGGCAATCCTCTTGTATTGTTCTGTTGAGGAGGTGAACAAGGTCCTGAAACATAAGAGTAAGAGACAAAGGATTCACAAGCCTGAAGCTGGCAGGAAGAACCGCTCAGCGTTCCTGCACAACAACAACCACCACCAGGTTACTTGAACGCTGAGCAGAGCCTCCCGCCTGCATTCGCTCCATAAGACGCACACACATTTCCCCTTATTTTTTAGGAGGGGGGAAGTGCGTCTTATAGAGTGAACAATATGGTACATTTTCTGAAATAAATAAGAAGTTTATCCCCATTTCCCCAGAAAGCAGGCCTTGCTCTTCATGCCTCACCTGCCAGTCCTTTTCACCTTCTTACCTTGCCAGAAGATGAATGCCTTTGAAAAAGCTTTCTGGACTTGACAGCATATCCCAGCAGCTTTGCAACTCAAGTTCGTCAAGGTATTCAACACGCCCAATCAGTTGTTTCAGGGCCTGCACAGCGGTCCTGAGTCAAGTGAAGGAATTAAGAATATTATATTTTAAAAATTTGTACACTGCCCTTCACCCGTAGATCTCCGGGCAGTTCACAGCAAAAAAAAATGCAAGTTAAAAAGCACAAAATACAGAATAAAAACAAGAACCAAAGCAAACCAATAACTCCTCTCCCTCCAACAAACACAGTTGAAAGGGCATAGGAGGTTAATCAGCCAATGGCCTGATTGAAGAGGACCATTTTTGCCTGGCATCTAAAGGCACCAGGCAAGCCTCCCTGGGGAGAGCAACCCACTAATGGGGAGCCACCACAGAAAAGGCCCCTTCTTGTGTGGAGGAGGCACGTGAAGAGGGGCTTCGGATGATGAGCGCAAGGTCTGGGTAGGTTCATCTGGGGAGTTTTAGGTCCTTGACATCTTGCAGTCCAACCCCAACCATCACCCCCTGCAGCCTCCCCTCATGACACGTGAGTCCACCACACTGAAATCAGCCCATTGTGCAGGAGAGTCTCCAACATCCTCTCCCATCCTAGGGTCCTTCAGATGTTTTGGGCTACAATAACTCCCATCTTCAGCCCAGTTGTGCTGGCTGGGGCTGGTGGGAGTTGTGGTCCAAAGCGACTGAAGAGCACAGGGGTTGGGGAAGCCTGGGTCTCCTAGCTATCTAACCTAAGCAGAACCTCCATGTCCAAATGAAGCCTATCTCTTGGGGGAGGGCTGAGCCATCACCGCTATGGGTCAGAGAGAGAAGGGAGGGGCCCCCCAAATGCATTAGCAGGTCCCTTACGTCAGTGGATCGAGATGCGAAGAGGGCTCCGGGATTAGACTTGTCGCCCTCGAACCTCTTCTTCTCGCCTCATGGACAAAACAGATCCGAGTGCTAAGTGCAAACAGCAGGTGGTGGAACTTGCTCTTCAGGATACCTGCAGCCTCAGGCAACGACAGGATATGACACAGAGCATTGGTAGCCTGGAGGGACAAGGACAGGAGAACGTCATTCAGCAGAGGTCATCGTCAGATCAAGATCTCAGACGCGACTCAGAGCCCCGGTCCATCTCACTCAGTGTTGTCTACACTGACTAGCAGTGGCTGTCCAGGGTTTCAGGCGAGGGACTCCCCGACATGGAGATGCTGGGGCCCTTCTGCATACAAAACAGGTGCTCACAGGATGGACCACTTATTAAGATGCACCCCCCTCCCAGCAAGAAGCCCCCAGCCCCATCCAGCTCCCATTCAAAACAATCCAGGAGAGAGAAACTGAGTGGTTTCGTACCGCCATTGGCATTTGAGAAGTGCTGCGTCGCCTGGAAGTGACTTCCGCTTTGGGGTCTTCATCCTGCAGCCTTTTCAGGAGGGGTCTCAGCAGCTTGTCACTGGAATACGGATTGCTGACCAACGCCTTCCAGATCACTGCGGCACTTCTGCAATTTTTCAAAACAGAATTTTTCCTTTTTCCTTTTCTTAAAAAAAGTCAGGCCTTTGATATTTTCTTTATATTGCACATACATTAGCAAAGAAAGAAACCACAACTCAGAGCACAATTTTTTGCAAGTACGAAATTCAATATAAATAAATATAAATTAAGAAACCCCTTAAATCTACCCCCTCCCCCATTTTCACATCACAAAAACTCATCACACTCCATCGAGCAGTCCAACAGGCTGTCTACGACCGGCTGCAGGCGCTTGGTGGCTAGGCTGACAATAGCCGAAAGCGTCACTTCCTTAGTGCGGGTGTCGGGGATCTGGTGGAGATGGTTGTATATCTCCTTCACAACCATAGGCAGCTGGAAGAAGATAAAAGAAGACCAGGATGGGAAAGTGTGGTGAACCTGTTTCTATTTGGCTTAATGTATGTAGGGTTTGGTGTCAGCGTTACTCGTGCCGGTTCTCTGCTATTCACTTGTGTTCCTTTGGTGGTGAGAGAGGTTGGGGTTGGCCTAGGGTGTGGTTGTTTGTTTGTGATTGGCTGTGGTGATCTTTGTTTTCGTGTGAGAGTGGGGTGAGTGGGTGTTTTGGATCAGGTTAGCCATATTGATTTGTATGCTGTTGGTGGATTATTGTCATTGTCTTTTTGGGCTGTGTTTGTGATAAAGGGGAGCCATACCAGGATAAAGGCGTCTTCTTCTGTTTGTCCCCGTGTCAGTTTGAGTTTATTGGTTAATTTATCTAGTAGGGCTGTTCCTCATACTATTTGGTACCATTGGTCCATGCTTACTCCTGACAGGTCTCTCCAGTGTCTGGTTATGGTGTTTCTGGCTGCTGAAAGTAGGTGGGTGTCAGGGGTTCAGGAGCAGAGGGACAGGAAAGGGAGGAATTAGAGACCGAGGGAGAGGAATCCGAGGGAGAGGTCAGCGATGATAGCCGTCCGAGGTCTCTAAGTCTCTCCAGCGAATCAGAGGATTCACAGAAAGGGGCTCCCGTGGTCAGAGCTAGGGGGTTGCCAGAGGGAACACCTCAGGAAGGAGGAGCCAGAGGGGACTCAGAGAGCAGCAGCTGGAAATCGGGACCAGCTTCCCCACCGGAGAGCAGTAGGGGGGAGGAGCCCCAGGCATCGGCAGCAGGCAGCTTTCCGTCAGCGGAAGGACATGAGTCAGGGTTAGCCACGCCTGCATCAGAGAGCGAGGAAACGGTCAAAAGGAAGGTCAGGGGCAGCGCGCGCGCGCCAAGTTCAAATGTACAAGAGGGTGGCGCAATGAGCAGCCCGGAGAGGGAGCCGGGTCCCAAAGCCCGCCGAAGAGAGGGGGAGGAGTCCGAGGGGTCCGCATCCGAGGCGTCCAGGAAGGAAGGCACCCCGGGGGGTAGTAGGACCCAGAGGCGGAAGGAGAAACGAAGAAGGTGGAGTAAGGCTAGAGTCTTAAACTGGGGTACAGGGGGCGGAGACTCAGACGAGGCTTCGCTGGTCTAGGGTCTAGACGTAGAGACGCACGCTAGGGCTTGAAAATGGGAACTAAACTTCAATAAAGACTTTTGTACAGTTCTGCTGGCTAGCGTTGGTCTTCTGTGAGCTGGGACCTGGAGGCAGTCTCTGACAGTGGGTTATGAGTTCTTTGTGGTGTAAGTGGGCATTGTTGTCTTGGAAGATGTTTAGTAGGGCCAGTTCTGGGGTGATGTCTAGTACTTGCTTAGTTATTTTACATATTTCTCGTATGGCTGTTGTCCAGAATAGTTGGATTTTGGGGCATTCCCACCACATGTGGAGGTACCGTATTTTTTGCACCATAACACTCACTTTTTTCCTCCTAGAAAGTAAGGGGAAATGTCTGTGCGTGTTATGGAGGGAATGCCTACTGGTGGCGGGGGGGGGGATCTGCTGCAGTCGTGAGCAGAGGATCCATGGTTCCCCTTCCTTCCCTCCTCCGTGGCTCGCTTTGAAACAGCAAAGCGGGAGAAGAGCCGCTGAGTGGGGAGGAGAGAGGGACAGAGAGCCTGCTTGCTTTAAAGCAGGCTTCCTCAACCTTGGGCCTCCAGATGTTTTTGGCCTACAACTCCCATGATCCCTAGCTAGCAGGACCAGTGGCCAGGAATGATGGGAACTGTAGTCTCAAAACATCTGGAGGCCCAAGGTTGAGGAAGCCTGCTTTAAAGGAGCAAAGCGGGAGAGGAGAGGAGCCGCTTACACTCATGTGGTTGGTTCCTTTAAAGCTACTGTCCGGTTGGTTCCTTTAAAGCAAGCAGGCTCTCTGTCCCTCTCTCCTCCCCACTCAGCTCGCTAAAGAGCAGCAAAGTTTTTCAGCTCGCTAAGCTGGGGATGAGCGGGGAGGAGGGAGAAAAGCAGAGCCTGCTTGCTTTAAAGGAGCAAAGTGGGAGAGGAGAGGAGCCTTCTCCCCTTATACCCCTCTTCTTCATTATTAGCAGCATCCTTCTCCACCCACCTCTTCTCCCCTTAAACCCCTCTTCTGCATTATCAGTGGCATCCTTCTCCTTGTCCCTTGAGTGCTTTTCCTTCCCTCCCCACTTAAAACGTGGTTACAAAGCATGGATCCACATGGATCCTCAGGATTTTTGCACTGGGTCACCCCAAATTCACCATCAGATCACATAACATGTCCATGGCTACATCTTGCACCAAAAAAATCACGCACCCACTGTTGCCTGGGGCTGCAGTGGTGCAAAAACATGGTTACAAAGCATGGATCCACATGGATCTTCAGGATTTTTGCATTGGGCTACTCCAAACTCACCGTCAGATCACATGTCTGTGACCACAGCATGAACCACAAAAATCATACATCCACTGTTTCGTTTAGAATTTTTTTTCTTCTTGTTTTCCTCCTCTAAAAACTACATGCGTGTTATGGTTGGGTGCGTATTATAGAGCAAAAAATACGGTATGTGCCTGTGGAGGTGCACCCTCTCCAGCATTTTGGTGAGGTTCCTGGGCGTATTAGCGCTAGTTTTCTTGGTCTTAGGTACCACCTGTAGGTGAGTTTCAGAGTGAGTTCTTTTCGTTGATATGGATTTAAAGGGGGGGGGTTAGACCACATTCTGATCCATTGAGTGGGGTTAATCTCATAGCCTTTGTCATTCTCCCATTGTTTTTTGATTGCGTCTAGGGGGTTTGTGGGATTTTGGAGTAGTATTTTGTATATTGCGGATACCATCCCTTTACTGTTTCCCTTTGTTGTTAGGAGGAGGTTTTCAAAGGTTATCAGGGGCCTAGTTGCTGCTGATTTTACTGTTGGATTGTTTAAGAGGGCATGTAATTGGTGTTGTGTTAACCAGGGCATTTGGGTGTTGTCAGGGGTTCAGGAGCAGAGGCAAGGGCAAGGGAGGAAACAGAGAGCGAAGGGGAGGAGGCAGAAGAAAAGATGAGCGATGACGACGACCCGAGATCTCCGAGCCTTTCCAGTGAATCGGAGGATTCACAGAAAGGAGCACCAGTGGCCAGGGCAAGGGGGGAGTTTAGGGGGGCACCCCAGGAAGATAGAGCCAGAGGGGACTCAGAGGAGAGCAGTTGGAGATCGGGACCAGCGTCACCGCCAGAGAACAGAGAAGAGGAAGGAAGCCAGGGGGCAAGCGCTGGCAGCTCACAACAGGAGGGAGGGCACGAGTCAGGAGTGGCCACACCTCCATCTGGGAGCGAAGAGACGGTTAGACGGAAGGTGGAAGGTTGGGCGCGCGCGCCAAGTTCAAATGCACAGGAAGGCGACGCAGTAGGCAGCCCGGAAAGGGAGCCGGGTCCTAAAGCCCGGCGCAAGGAGACAGGAGGGTCCGGGGGGTCAGCGTCAGAAGAATCCCGGAAGGAAGAGACCCAGGGGGGCAGAGGGACCCAGAGAAGAACAGTCAGGCGGAAAAGGTGGAGCAGGGCTAGGATATTAAGTTGGTGTACGAGGGGCGGAGATTCAGACGGAGCTTCGCCGGTCTAGCTACTAGACGTAGAGTTGCACGCAGCAGCTTGAGAATGGAAACTGTAACTCAATAAAGACTTTTACTTAATGACCGTTGGCTAGCGTGATCCTCTGTGAGCTGGGATCTTGAAGCAACCCTGACAGGTGTCTTCTAGTTTGTCTTTTATTTCTTGTGTTGACAAAGGTTTGTTATTTTTACAGAAGTCTATTAGGTGATATAAGCCTTTGGTTTGCCAGGTTTTTATCTGGAGGTTTTGTGCTGCATGGTGGAATAATGGGTGGTACGGCAGGGGGATTAGTGGGGATGGGGTTGGTATTTTCAATTATGTCCCTCTCTAGGTGTACCCATTGTTTTGTCTCATCTTCTAGTATATATGGGATTATATGGAGTATTTGGCTGGCAATGTAATATGCTTCTATGTTGGGGATTCCCCATCCTCCTCCTGAGGTGGGGAGGTGCAGGTATTTGGGGCTTATTTTTGGTTTTTTATGTGAGAAGATAAAAGAGTGTAGTTTTCTCTGCCATCTGCGGAGTTGTGTTGGGGGAATCCAGATTGGGAGGGTTTGGAATAGGTAGGTTAGTTTTGGGAGGGTGATCATTTTGATCATAGCAAAGTTTTATTAATTGACCTCAGTGTTGTACATATTGTGTTTCCTTTGCACTGAAATGAACAGGGTGGAATAATGTAATTAAAATACTGCCAAAGCAGACAGCAAGATGAAAAACAGGGGGGTTGATTTTTGGAAGCCGAACTGCAGCAGGATGGAAACAGAGGCGCGAGCCACAGACACGGAAATTGAAGAAGAAGAAGAAGAGTTTGGATTTGATATCCCGCTTTATCACTACCCAAAGGAGTCTCAAAACGGCTAACATTCTCCATTCCCTTCCTCCCCCACAACAAACACACTGTGAGGTGAGTGAGGCTGAGAGACTTCAGAGAAGTGTGACTGGCCCAAGGTCACCCAGCAGCTGCATGTGGAGGAGCGGAGACAAGAACCCGGTTCCCCAGATTACGAGACTACCGCTCTTAACCACTACACCACACTGGCTCTTCTTACTTCCCACACAATGCCTTCTTACTTCCCAGAAACAAGCTAATTCTAAGTCCGAAGAGAATGTTTAATTTAGAGGAAACCTGCTCCCCCTGCCTCCGTTTTGAGCCTTACGTTCTCCATTTCCATCCCGCTCTCATTACATACACTTTGCGATTTCTGGGTTAATGTTGCATTAACACCAAAGAACACAACTTGAAATAAGCGACATCCAAGATTCTTGTTTCGATGTAGCTGGAACGCAAAACAACCTGTTTTGCTCTGTTTTAGCTTACTACACTTTGCTTTGCTATTTCTTGGTGAATGAACACCGAATGAAAAAATCCCAGCTTATTCGCCTTGTTTCTATTGAGATGGAACCAAAACACGTATGCTTAATTTGGGCTGATAACAAACCTTTCACTGCGTGGTTTTTGGGTGAATGGGCACTCTAATCTGAAAAGCAGCAATTGCAAGTAAGCGCAATCAAAGCTTATTCGTCTTCTTTCTGCACATATGGTAGCGAAAAGACAGTGTTTTGTCATTTGGGTCTCATTACATACACTTTGCGATTTCTGGGTTAATGTTGCATTAACACCAAAGAACACAACTTGAAATAAGCGACATCCAAGATTCTTGTTTCGATGTAGCTGGAACGCAACACAACCTGTTTTGCTCTGTTTTAGCTTACTACACTTTGCTTTGCTATTTGTTGGTGAATGAACACCGAATGAAAAAATCCCAGCTTATTCGTCTTGTTTCTATTGATATGGAAGCAAAACACGTATGCTTAATTTGGGCTGATAACAAACATTTCACTGCGTTATTTTTGGGTGAATGGGCACTCTAATCTGAAAAGCAGCAATTGCAAGTAAGCGCAATCAAAGCTTATTCGTCTTCTTTCTGCACATATGGTAGCGAAAAGACGGTGTTTTGTCATTTGGGTCTCATTACATACACTTTGCGATTTCTGGGTTAATGTTGCATTAACACCAAAGAACACAACTTGAAATAAGTGACATCCAAGATTCTTGTTTCGATGTAGCTAGAACGCAACACAACCTGTTTTGCTCTGTTTTAGCTTACTACACTTTGATTTGCTATTTGTTGGTCAATGAACACCGAATGAAAAAATCCCAGCTCATTCGTCTTGTTTCTATTGATATGGAAGCAAAACACGTATGCTTAATTTAGGCTGATAACAAACATTTCACTGCGTGATTTTTGGGTGAATGGGCACTCTAATCTGAAAAGCAGCAATTGCAAGTAAGCGCAATCAAAGCTTATTCGTCTTCTTTCTGCACATATGGTAGCGAAAAGACGGTGTTTTGTCATTTGGGTCTCATTACATACTGTCAGGGGTTCAGGAGCAGAGGCAAGGGCAAGGGAGGAAACAGAGAGCGAAGGGGAGGAGGCAGAAGAAAAGATGAGCGATGACGACGACCCGAGATCTCCGAGCCTTTCCAGTGAATCGGAGGATTCACAGAAAGGAGCACCAGTGGCCAGGGCAAGGGGGGAGTTTAGGGGAGCACCCCAGGAAGATAGAGCCAGAGGGGACTCAGAGGAGAGCAGTTGGAGATCGGGACCAGCGTCACCGCCAGAGAACAGAGAAGAGGAAGGGAGCCAGGGGGCAAGCGCTGGCAGCTCACAACAGGAGGGAGGGCACGAGTCAGGATTGGCCACACCTCCATCTGGGAGCGAAGAGACGGTTAGACGGAAGGTGGAAGGTTGGGCGCGCGCGCCAAGTTCAAATGCACAGGAAGGCGACGCAGTAGGCAGCCCGGAAAGGGAGCCGGGTCCTAAAGCCCGGCGCAAGGAGACAGGAGGGTCCGGGGGGTCAGCATCAGAAGAATCCCGGAAGGAAGAGACCCAGGGGGGCAGAGGGACCCAGAGAAGAACAGTCAGGCGGAAAAGGTGGAGCAGGGCTAGGATATTAAGTTGGTGTACGAGGGGCGGAGATTCAGACGGAGCTTCGCCGGTCTAGCTACTAGACGTAGAGTTGCACGCAGCAGCTTGAGAATGGAAACTGTAACTCAATAAAGACTTTTACTTAATGACCGTTGGCTAGCGTGATCCTCTGTGAGCTGGGATCTTGAAGCAACCCTGACAGTAAGCTCCGTCTCAAGAATTGTGGGCATCTACAGCCTCGAGGAGAGGAGAGAAGCAGGTGCCTACTAGCGAGCTCACAAACGGCAACCGACATGACGGCTGAACAGCAGATAGCGGAACTCAGAGAAGCAGTGTCACAGCTGAATGCCGAGGCTCTCGCATCCAGGAAGAGAGAGGAGGACGCAGCTGCCGCCTACAGGGATCTCCAGGTCAGGTTGGAAGTGCTTACGAAGCAAGGGCAACAGACACCCAAACCAGAGGGGATTGGGTTGGGGAGACGCACAGGCGGTCTGGTCTCTCACTTCGATGGGAACCTGCAACAGTATCCCAATTTTAGAGCAGACGTACTGTGTGCACTGCAACTGCTGAGTAAAGATTTTAGAGATGAGCAAGAGAAAGTGGGATTCATCATGTCTTATTTGCATGGGGATGCCAGAGCATGGCTGCGCAATTTGTGGAGGGATAACGATCCGGCGCTCCAAAATGCGAATGCCTTTATTAAAGCGATGGATGCGTGTTTTTTATCAAGCATTGACGTGGATCTTGCTAGGCAACAGATTCATGGACTGAAACAGGGAAGGGCCAGCGTACGGCAGTACCATGCCCGCTTTTTCGCCTTGGCCAGTGCCCTAGAATGGGACAGAGATTCGACTCCTGTAAGAGACCTGTTCTGGGAGGGATTAAACAGCTCTGTAAAAGATGAAATTGCGAGGGGGGAGAGACCCCGAACCACCCAGGAGGTCGTGCAGAGGGCGCTGGCAGTGGGGGTGCGGCTGGAAGGACGTCCGTGGAGCAGGGACGAAGGGCGTGGAGGGCGCGAAACAGCCAGGGGCTCCTCCTTCTTTCCCAGAGAAGCAGCGCGTACGCAATCCACGCCTCCGCCAGGAGGAGGAGCTGAACCTATGGAGGTTGGAGGTGCCAGGGCTCAGTCAGCAACCAGAGCCCTAGCACCAGCAGCAGTGAAAGCGAAGCCTCCTAGAGGGAACAGGAAGTGTTACGTCTGTGAGGAGCCAGGGCATATGGCGAAAGAGTGTCCCCAGAGGCTCAACAAGCTCACTGCAGCCTCAGCAATGGTGACTGCAGCAACGCAGCAAGGAGGACCACAGCAGGGAAACGACGCAGTCTGGCTGGAGGAAGAGGCACTGGGGCCCAGCCAGACGTGTTAATGATGCAGTCCCCAGAGATTTTACAGCCCGTGAACCCCCTCCCGCCCAAACCAGTGGTGAGGCTCACCGCATCGCTCCAGCTGCCCAATGGCATCACCATGGACGTGCCAATCACCATTGACTCAGGCAGCAATGCGGACTTTATAGGGCAGGACTTTGTCAACAAGCATGCTATACAGTTGCTGCCGGCCACACTGCCCCTGCAGGTTGTCACGGTGGACGGCAGGGAGCTGCTAGGGGGGCAAGTGGTGCAGCAAACGCCACCAATGGTGATGCGACTTGGGAATCACAAAGAAGTCATAAGCTTCAACGTCACTCAATTATCGGACACGCCCATTGTGTTGGGCATGAGTTGGCTGGACAAGCACAGCCCAACGCTGGCTTGGTACCAGAGGCAGCTGACCTTCGGCTCTTCTTTTTGTGCTGAACACTGCATCGTGCCCAGGCAGGAAGGAGAGGAAGAGGAGTCACAGCTGCTGCTAGGCACGCTGCAAGCGATTCCCCACAAGTACGCAGAATTTTTGGAAGTTTTCTGCGAGAAGGAGGCAGACCGGCTACCACCTCACAGGCCATATGACTGCACGATTGACCTGCTGCCAGGGGCGGCGCTGCCTAAGGGGAGACTGTATTCCATGTCAGAGGACGAACTGCAAGAACTCAAGGAGTTCATAGATCATAATTTGGAGCGCGGTTTCATCCGGGAGTCCAAGGCAGCGGGAGGCAGTCCGGTGTTCTTCGTTAAGAAGCGGGATACGCCCCAAAAGAGACTTGTAGTGGATTACAGGATCTTGAACAGTGTGACTAAGCCATCGGACTTCCCCATGCCCCGAATTGACGACCTCCTCGCAAAGGTGCGGAAGGGCAGAGTGTTCACCAAGTTGGACCTGCGAGGGGCGTACAACCTCATTCGCATGCGGGAGGGAGATGAGTGGAAAACAGCCATGTTCACGCCACTGGGGACCTACGAATATAGAGTTATGCCGTTTGGATTGCAAAATGGCGCCCACGTTTTTCAAGCATTCATGCATCACGTGTTGGCGGGACTTCTCTACAAGACGTGCGTCTGTTTCTTAGATGACATCCTGATCTTTTCGGAGTCGCAACAGGAGCATGACAAACACGTCAAGGAAGTGCTGAACAGGCTAAAGCAAAATAGGCTCTACGCCAAGCTGGAGAAGTGCCAATTTGACGTGACGGAGGTGGATTTTCTGGGCTACAAGCTGTCTGACAAGGGGCTCGCCATGGACAGCGCCAAGGTTCAAGCGGTGTTGGATTGGAAGAGCCCGCGCAACCGGAAGGAGGTCCAACGGTTTGTCGGCTTTGCGAACTTCTATCGCAAGTTTATCAAGGGCTTCGCTATGCAGACGGCGGCCATCACTGACACGCTTAGCTCCAAGAAAAAGAAGTTCATTTGGACAGAGCAGGCGGAACAGTCCTTTCAGGCACTCAAGCGTCTCTTCGCGTCGGAAGAGCAGCTGCTTCACGTCAACCCCAGCAAGCCGATGAGGGTGGAGACAGACGCCTCGGACAGAGCCGTGGGGGCGGTCCTGCTGCAGAAAGACCCGCAAGGGGTGTGGCGACCGGGAGCGTTTTTGTCAGGGTTGCTTCCAGATCCCAGCTCACAGAGGATCACGCTAGCCAACGGTCATTAAGTAAAAGTCTTTATTGAGTTACAGTTTCCATTCTCAAGCTGCTGCGTGCAACTCTACGTCTAGTAGCTAGACCGGCGAAGCTCCGTCTGAATCTCCGCCCCTCGTACACCAACTTAATATCCTAGCCCTGCTCCACCTTTTCCGCCTGACTGTTCTTCTCTGGGTCCCTCTGCCCCCCTGGGTCTCTTCCTTCCGGGATTCTTCTGACGCTGACCCCCCGGACCCTCCTGTCTCCTTGCGCCGGGCTTTAGGACCCGGCTCCCTTTCTGGGCTGCCTACTGCGTCGCCTTCCTGTGCATTTGAACTTGGCGCGCGCGCCCAACCTTCCACCTTCCGTCTAACCGTCTCTTCGCTCCCAGATGGAGGTGTGGCCACTCCTGACTCGTGCCCTCCCTCCTGTTGTGAGCTGCCAGCGCTTGCCCCCTGGCTCCCTTCCTCTTCTCTGTTCTCTGGCGGTGACGCTGGTCCCGATCTCCAACTGCTCTCCTCTGAGTCCCCTCTGGCTCTATCTTCCTGGGGTGCCCCCCTAAACTCCCCCCTTGCCCTGGCCACTGGTGCTCCTTTCTGTGAATCCTCCGATTCACTGGAAAGGCTCGGAGATCTCGGGTCGTCGTCATCGCTCATCTTTTCTTCTGCCTCCTCCCCTTCGCTCTCTGTTTCCTCCCTTGCCCTTGCCTCTGCTCCTGAACCCCTGACATCCATCCCCCCCTCGAAGCCCCCCACTCCCCCTTCCCCTCCTTCCGGTGCTGGAGTTGGGTGCTGCTGTGTCAAGGGAACGAATGTCGGGTACCGTTCGCTTCCCGTAGCGGGCCTCCTTCCGAAGTCTTCCGGTTCTTCCTCCCTGCTCTCGTCGACGACGGTCACCTCTGCTTCCATCTCTGTGCCGCCGTGCTCGAAACCAGGGTCGTCCCCGAAAACGTCCATGTCCGTCTCTCCCTCACTTCCTCCTGGCGGCGTTGCTCGTCCTGGACCTTCTTGCCACTTCCTGCGCCACTGCTCCTCTGGTCTGTCGTCCCACCAATACGAGGGTTCTGAGGCAGATCCCGAGGGTGACCCCTCCGGGGAACGGACGTCTCGTGTCGGGTCCTCGTCCGAGTCGAACCCCCGGAACGTGCTGGCCGAAAGCGTGGGCGTGAAAAGCCAGTCGTTGAAAAAGTCTGCTGGCATTGGTCTATGTGGGAAGAGGGCATGAAACTCGTCTTTGAGCAGAGGTTCGTCCAAGGCGTAGCCCGGCACCCAGCTGTTCGCACTGGCCGGGGTGCCCTCCTTGGCGAGAAAGTATTCTACCCCTTCTTCCCCCCATCTGGAATCCAAAATCTCTGTGACTTCGTTGATGCGCTCCTTCTGTGCCCCTTCTGCGCGCCCTGTTCTGTCTCTGACCGGACTCGGCGCCGTTCCGGGTTCCTGAAACCTGTGCGGTGCCTTGTAGGGAGTGAGCACCGATCTGTGGAACACCGGATGCATTCTGGAACCCTCCGGAAGCGCCAGCCTGAAGGCCACCGGGTTGATCTGCTCTTCGACTTGATAGGGCCCCAGTTGCTTATGCCCTAGTTTCTTCTTGGCCAACGACCTGGCCGGCACTGCGTGGGCTGCTAACCAGACCCAGTCTCCCACGTGGAGCTCTTCGCCAACCCTTCTACTTTTGTCCGCTTGTACCTTGTATGCGTGCTTGGCCAGCTCCAGGTGGCGCCTCAGCTGATCGTGGACTTCCTGCAGCTCCGACGCGAACGCATCTGCCGTCTGCGGCTCCCCCTCCCCCAGCCTTTCCAGTCCCGGAAAAGTTCTGGGGTGCCTCCCGTTGTTGGCGAAGAACGGCGTGATCCCCGTGGACACGTGCTTCGTGTTGTTGTAGGCGAACTCGGCGAGCGGCAGGTAATCCACCCACGTCGCAGGCTGTTGATTTGCATAACACCTCAAGTACTGCTGCATGATGGCATTGACCCGCTCGGCTTGCCCGTTGGTCTGCGGGTGTCTCGCCGACGCCAGGTTGATCTTGACGTTCAGGAAGCCCATCAGCTTCTGCCAGAAATTCGAGATGAACTGCCGCCCCCGGTCGGACAGAATAGACCGTGGCAGACCGTGAACCTTGAACACGTGGTCTATGAACAGTTTGGCGGTTTGCTCCGCCGTGGTCACCTTCGCACACGGAATGAAATGTGCCATCTTGGAAAACAGGTCCACCACCACCAGCACTGCCGTCTTGCCCCTCGAGCTGGGCAGATCCGTGACAAAGTCCAGGGCCACTCTCTCCCAAGGTTCGACCGGAGTTTGCAGCGGTTCCAACAGTCCGGCCGGCGGTCTATGCACTGGCTTCGCCCTCTGGCAGGTGTCACACCTCGCCACGTAGTCCGCGACCTCCCCTCTCATTCCAGGCCACCAGAAATCCCTGGCGACTAATTCCACCGTCTTCTCCTTGCCGAAGTGCCCAGCCGTGGGCGCGTCGTGCAGCTGCTGCAGCACCTTGGCGCGAAGTTCGTCTCCCGGCACGTAGATGGCCCCTTTACGGATGAGCAATCCATCTCTTAGCTGGAAACCGTCGGCCGCTGCCTTGCCCCTTTGCACCTCTGCCATCTTTGCTTGTGCGAAGGAGTCCCCCTGCAACGCTCGTCGCACCGCCTCCAGGTCCACGGTTGCCGCGGCGCACGCCCACACTGTTGGTGCGAAGATGTGCATGGCGGCCGCTGGCGTTGCGTCCTCCAGATACTGTGGCTTACGAGAGAGAGCGTCCGCCATGATGTTGGTGTCCCCCGGGACATACTCTATTCGGAAGTCGAAGTTCGCAAAGAACTCAGCCCAACGTATCTGCCTCTGGTTCAGGAACTGTGCCGTGCGCCAGTGCTCTAGGTTCTTGTGGTCCGTGCAAACCTGCACCGTGTGCTTGGCGCCGATCAGAAAGTGCCTCCACGCCTTGAACGCTGCATGAATGGCCAGCAACTCCCTGTCCCATATGGTGTAGTTCTGCTCGGACTTGCTGAGCTTCCTGGAGTAAAACGCTCCCGGTCGCCACACCCCTTGCGGGTCTTTCTGCAGCAGGACCGCCCCCACGGCTCTGTCCGAGGCGTCTGTCTCCACCCTCATCGGCTTGCTGGGGTTGACGTGAAGCAGCTGCTCTTCCGACGCGAAGAGACGCTTGAGTGCCTGAAAGGACTGTTCCGCCTGCTCTGTCCAAATGAACTTCTTTTTCTTGGAGCTAAGCGTGTCAGTGATGGCCGCCGTCTGCATAGCGAAGCCCTTGATAAACTTGCGATAGAAGTTCGCAAAGCCGACAAACCGTTGGACCTCCTTCCGGTTGCGTGGGCTCTTCCAATCCAACACCGCTCGAACCTTGGCGCTGTCCATGGCGAGCCCCTTGTCAGACAGCTTGTAGCCCAGAAAATCCACCTCCGTCACGTCAGATTGGCACTTCTCCAGCTTGGCGTAGAGCCTATGTTGCTTTAGCCTGTTCAGCACTTCCTTGACGTGTTTGTCATGCTCCTGTTGCGACTCCGAAAAGATCAGGATGTCATCTAAGAAACAGACGCACGTCTTGTAGAGAAGTCCCGCCAACACGTGATGCATGAATGCTTGAAAAACGTGGGCGCCATTTTGCAATCCAAACGGCATAACTCTATATTCGTAGGTCCCCAGTGGCGTGAACATGGCTGTTTTCCACTCATCTCCCTCCCGCATGCGAATGAGGTTGTACGCCCCTCGCAGGTCCAACTTGGTGAACACTCTGCCCTTCCGCACCTTTGCGAGGAGGTCGTCAATTCGGGGCATGGGGAAGTCCGATGGCTTAGTCACACTGTTCAAGATCCTGTAATCCACTACAAGTCTCTTTTGGGGCGTATCCCGCTTCTTAACGAAGAACACCGGACTGCCTCCCGCTGCCTTGGACTCCCGGATGAAACCGCGCTCCAAATTATGATCTATGAACTCCTTGAGTTCTTGCAGTTCGTCCTCTGACATGGAATACAGTCTCCCCTTAGGCAGCGCCGCTCCTGGCAGCAGGTCAATCTTGCAGTCATATGGCCTGTGAGGTGGTAGCCGGTCTGCCTCCTTCTCGCAGAAAACTTCCAAAAATTCTGCGTACTTGTGGGGAATCGCTTGCAGCGTGCCTAGCAGCAGCTGTGACTCCTCTTCCTCTCCTTCCTGCCTGGGCACGATGCAGTGTTCAGCACAAAAAGAAGAGCCGAAGGTCAGCTGCCTCTGGTACCAAGCCAGCGTTGGGCTGTGCTTGTCCAGCCAACTCATGCCCAACACAATGGGCGTGTCCGATAATTGAGTGACGTTGAAGCTTATGACTTCTTTGTGATTCCCAAGTCGCATCACCATTGGTGGCGTTTGCTGCACCACTTGCCCCCCTAGCAGCTCCCTGCCGTCCACCGTGACAACCTGCAGGGGCAGTGTGGCCGGCAGCAACTGTATAGCATGCTTGTTGACAAAGTCCTGCCCTATAAAGTCCGCATTGCTGCCTGAGTCAATGGTGATTGGCACGTCCATGGTGATGCCATTGGGCAGCTGGAGCGATGCGGTGAGCCTCACCACTGGTTTGGGCGGGAGGGGGTTCACGGGCTGTAAAATCTCTGGGGACTGCATCATTAACACGTCTGGCTGGGCCCCAGTGCCTCTTCCTCCAGCCAGACTGCGTCGTTTCCCTGCTGTGGTCCTCCTTGCTGCGTTGCTGCAGTCACCATTGCTGAGGCTGCAGTGAGCTTGTTGAGCCTCTGGGGACACTCTTTCGCCATATGCCCTGGCTCCTCACAGACGTAACACTTCCTGTTCCCTCTAGGAGGCTTCGCTTTCACTGCTGCTGGTGCTAGGGCTCTGGTTGCTGACTGAGCCCTGGCACCTCCAACCTCCATAGGTTCAGCTCCTCCTCCTGGCGGAGGCGTGGATTGCGTACGCGCTGCTTCTCTGGGAAAGAAGGAGGAGCCCCTGGCTGTTTCGCGCCCTCCACGCCCTTCGTCCCTGCTCCACGGACGTCCTTCCAGCCGCACCCCCACTGCCAGCGCCCTCTGCACGACCTCCTGGGTGGTTCGGGGTCTCTCCCCCCTCGCAATTTCATCTTTCACAGAGCTGTGTAATCCCTCCCAGAACAGGTCTCTTACAGGAGTCGAATCTCTGTCCCATTCTAGGGCACTGGCCAAGGCGAAAAAGCGGGCATGGTACTGCCGTACGCTGGCCCTTCCCTGTTTCAGTCCATGAATCTGTTGCCTAGCAAGATCCACGTCAATGCTTGATAAAAAACACGCATCCATCGCTTTAATAAAGGCATTCGCATTTTGGAGCGCCGGATCGTTATCCCTCCACAAATTGCGCAGCCATGCTCTGGCATCCCCATGCAAATAAGACATGATGAATCCCACTTTCTCTTGCTCATCTCTAAAATCTTTACTCAGCAGTTGCAGTGCACACAGTACGTCTGCTCTAAAATTGGGATACTGTTGCAGGTTCCCATCGAAGTGAGAGACCAGACCGCCTGTGCGTCTCCCCAACCCAATCCCCTCTGGTTTGGGTGTCTGTTGCCCTTGCTTCGTAAGCACTTCCAACCTGACCTGGAGATCCCTGTAGGCGGCAGCTGCGTCCTCCTCTCTCTTCCTGGATGCGAGAGCCTCGGCATTCAGCTGTGACACTGCTTCTCTGAGTTCCGCTATCTGCTGTTCAGCCGTCATGTCGGCTGCCGTTCGTGAGCTCGCTAGTAGGCACCTGCTTCTCTCCTCTCCTCGAGGCTGTAGATGCCCACAATTCTGGAGACGGAGCTTACTGTCAGGGTTGCTTCCAGATCCCAGCTCACAGAGGATCACGCTAGCCAACGGTCATTAAGTAAAAGTCTTTATTGAGTTACAGTTTCCATTCTCAAGCTGCTGCGTGCAACTCTACGTCTAGTAGCTAGACCGGCGAAGCTCCGTCTGAATCTCCGCCCCTCGTACACCAACTTAATATCCTAGCCCTGCTCCACCTTTTCCGCCTGACTGTTCTTCTCTGGGTCCCTCTGCCCCCCTGGGTCTCTTCCTTCCGGGATTCTTCTGACGCTGACCCCCCGGACCCTCCTGTCTCCTTGCGCCGGGCTTTAGGACCCGGCTCCCTTTCCGGGCTGCCTACTGCGTCGCCTTCCTGTGCATTTGAACTTGGCGCGCGCGCCCAACCTTCCACCTTCCGTCTAACCGTCTCTTCGCTCCCAGATGGAGGTGTGGCCACTCCTGACTCGTGCCCTCCCTCCTGTTGTGAGCTGCCAGCGCTTGCCCCCTGGCTCCCTTCCTCTTCTCTGTTCTCTGGCGGTGACGCTGGTCCCGATCTCCAACTGCTCTCCTCTGAGTCCCCTCTGGCTCTATCTTCCTGGGGTGCCCCCCTAAACTCCCCCCTTGCCCTGGCCACTGGTGCTCCTTTCTGTGAATCCTCCGATTCACTGGAAAGGCTCGGAGATCTCGGGTCGTCGTCATCGCTCATCTTTTCTTCTGCCTCCTCCCCTTCGCTCTCTGTTTCCTCCCTTGCCCTTGCCTCTGCTCCTGAACCCCTGACAGTTTTACTCCAGGAAGCTCAGCAAGTCCGAGCAGAACTACACCATATGGGACAGGGAGCTGCTGGCCATTCATGCAGCGTTCAAGGCGTGGAGGCACTTTCTGATCGGCGCCAAGCACACGGTGCAGGTTTGCACGGACCACAAGAACCTAGAGCACTGGCGCACGGCACAGTTCCTGAACCAGAGGCAGATACGTTGGGCTGAGTTCTTTGCGAACTTCGACTTCCGAATACAGTATGTCCCGGGGGACACCAACATCATGGCGGACGCTCTCTCTCGTAAGCCACAGTATCTGGAGGACGCAACGCCAGCGGCCGCCATGCACATCTTCGCACCAACAGTGTGGGCGTGCGCCGCGGCAACCGTGGACCTGGAGGCGGTGCGACGAGCGTTGCAGGGGGACTCCTTCGCACAAGCAAAGATGGCAGAGGTGCAAAGGGGCAAGGCAGCGGCCGACGGTTTCCAGCTAAGAGATGGATTGCTCATCCGTAAAGGGGCCATCTACGTGCCGGGAGACGAACTTCGCGCCAAGGTGCTGCAGCAGCTGCACGACGCGCCCACGGCTGGGCACTTCGGCAAGGAGAAGACGGTGGAATTAGTCGCCAGGGATTTCTGGTGGCCTGGAATGAGAGGGGAGGTCGCGGACTACGTGGCGAGGTGTGACACCTGCCAGAGGGCGAAGCCAGTGCATAGACCGCCGGCCGGACTGTTGGAACCGCTGCAAACTCCGGTCGAACCTTGGGAGAGAGTGGCCCTGGACTTTGTCACGGGTCTGCCCAGCTCGAGGGGCAAGACGGCAGTGCTGGTGGTGGTGGACCTGTTTTCCAAGATGGCACATTTCATTCCGTGTGCGAAGGTGACCACGGCGGAGCAAACCGCCAAACTGTTCATAGACCACGTGTTCAAGGTTCACGGTCTGCCACGGTCTATTCTGTCCGACCGGGGGCGGCAGTTCATCTCGAATTTCTGGCAGAAGCTGATGGGCTTCCTGAACGTCAAGATCAACCTGGCGTCGGCGAGACACCCGCAGACCAACGGGCAAGCGGAGCGGGTCAATGCCATCATGCAGCAGTACTTGAGGTGTTATGCAAATCAACAGCCTGCGACGTGGGTGGATTACCTGCCGCTCGCCGAGTTCGCCTACAACAACACGAAGCACGTGTCCACGGGGATCACGCCGTTCTTCGCCAACAACGGGAGGCACCCCAGAACTTTTCCGGGACTGGAAAGGCTGGGGGAGGGGGAGCCGCAGACGGCAGATGCGTTCGCGTCGGAGCTGCAGGAAGTCCACGATCAGCTGAGGCGCCACCTGGAGCTGGCCAAGCACGCATACAAGGTACAAGCGGACAAGAGTAGAAGGGTTGGCGAAGAGCTCCACGTGGGAGACTGGGTCTGGTTAGCAGCCCACGCAGTGCCGGCCAGGTCGTTGGCCAAGAAGAAACTAGGGCATAAGCAACTGGGGCCCTATCAAGTCGAAGAGCAGATCAACCCGGTGGCCTTCAGGCTGGCGCTTCCGGAGGGTTCCAGAATGCATCCGGTGTTCCACAGATCGGTGCTCACTCCCTACAAGGCACCGCACAGGTTTCAGGAACCCGGAACGGCGCCGAGTCCGGTCAGAGACAGAACAGGGCGCGCAGAAGGGGCACAGAAGGAGCGCATCAACGAAGTCACAGAGATTTTGGATTCCAGATGGGGGGAAGAAGGGGTAGAATACTTTCTCGCCAAGGAGGGCACCCCGGCCAGTGCGAACAGCTGGGTGCCGGGCTACGCCTTGGATGAACCTCTGCTCAAAGACGAGTTTCATGCCCTCTTCCCACATAGACCAATGCCAGCAGACTTTTTCGACGACTGGCTTTTCACGCCCACGCTTTCGGCCAGCACGTTCCGGGGGTTCGACTCGGACGAGGACCCGACACGAGACGTCCGTTCCCCGGAGGGGTCACCCTCGGGATCTGCCTCAGAACCCTCGTATTGGTGGGACGACAGACCAGAGGAGCAGTGGCGCAGGAAGTGGCAAGAAGGTCCAGGACGAGCAACGCCGCCAGGAGGAAGTGAGGGAGAGACGGACATGGACGTTTTCGGGGACGACCCTGGTTTCGAGCACGGCGGCACAGAGATGGAAGCAGAGGTGACCGTCGTCGACGAGAGCAGGGAGGAAGAACCGGAAGACTTCGGAAGGAGGCCCGCTACGGGAAGCGAACGGTACCCGACATTCGTCCCCTTGACACAGCAGCACCCAACTCCAGCACCGGAAGGAGGGGAAGGGGGAGTGGGGGGCTTCGAGGGGGGGATGGATGTCAGGGGTTCAGGAGCAGAGGCAAGGGCAAGGGAGGAAACAGAGAGCGAAGGGGAGGAGGCAGAAGAAAAGATGAGCGATGACGACGACCCGAGATCTCCGAGCCTTTCCAGTGAATCGGAGGATTCACAGAAAGGAGCACCAGTGGCCAGGGCAAGGGGGGAGTTTAGGGGGGCACCCCAGGAAGATAGAGCCAGAGGGGACTCAGAGGAGAGCAGTTGGAGATCGGGACCAGCGTCACCGCCAGAGAACAGAGAAGAGGAAGGGAGCCAGGGGGCAAGCGCTGGCAGCTCACAACAGGAGGGAGGGCACGAGTCAGGAGTGGCCACACCTCCATCTGGGAGCGAAGAGACGGTTAGACGGAAGGTGGAAGGTTGGGCGCGCGCGCCAAGTTCAAATGCACAGGAAGGCGACGCAGTAGGCAGCCCGGAAAGGGAGCCGGGTCCTAAAGCCCGGCGCAAGGAGACAGGAGGGTCCGGGGGGTCAGCGTCAGAAGAATCCCGGAAGGAAGAGACCCAGGGGGGCAGAGGGACCCAGAGAAGAACAGTCAGGCGGAAAAGGTGGAGCAGGGCTAGGATATTAAGTTGGTGTACGAGGGGCGGAGATTCAGACGGAGCTTCGCCGGTCTAGCTACTAGACGTAGAGTTGCACGCAGCAGCTTGAGAATGGAAACTGTAACTCAATAAAGACTTTTACTTAATGACCGTGGGCTAGCGTGATCCTCTGTGAGCTGGGATCTGGAAGCAACCCTGACAATAATCATTTTTCATTCATAACATTCCAATTACCCTAATCACCTATCAAATCTTGCCACATCATAATACAAATAATAAAGACAATTATACATTCCAAATTAAAATTTTTGAGGGGACTTCCCATGTTCTGGCTGATCGGGAGAAATATTTTTTTTACTTGTTCCTACTTTTTCCTCTCTTGTTTTTCCCCAATTTCATATTTCCGACTTTGACCCATTGTCTTATCACCCCAGTCACTGGTATCAACTTTCAATTGTGTTTAACAAATCCATATTCTCTAGTTGGCCTCTTTTCTCTTACTGCTAGAGAACCTACATAAGGACTCTATACAGGCTCTTGGGTACCCCATAAGGGATAAAGGAGAAGTTTTTTTTCTTATAACAGGTAGGTAGCCGTGTTGGTCTGCCATAGTCAAAAGAAAATAAAAAAATTCCTTCCAGTAGTACCTTAGAGACCAACTAACTTAGTTATTAGTATGAGCTTTCATGTGCGTGTATCTGAAGAAGTGGGCATGAACACGAAAGCTCATACCAATAACAAACTTAGCTGGTTTCTAAGGTGCTACTGGAAGGATTTTTTTTTTATTTTGTTTCTTATAACAGTTGGCTTTGGCATTTTGGCCTGGAGAGTCAGAAATCACATCACACACCAGGTTCCTGTGGCTCAGGCAGGCCAAGGGGTGATATTCCTGAGGATCAAGCAAGTTTCACCTAGTTCCAGCCACAGTTTACACAAAACATTTGCAATGGGCAAACCACAACCATTAAGACCGAGGAGAGGAATCCCTTCAGGAACTTCCCCAGATGGCTTTCTGCCTCCGTGGGGTCTTTCGGAGAGCCAAGATGGATTTTGGATTTCTCTCCTGCACTGCTCTAAACATGTGGTTTATATACTTATTGTCAGGGGTTCAGGAGCAGAGGGACAGGAAAGGGAGGGATTGGAGACCGAGGGAGAGGAATCCGAGGGAGAGGTCAGCGATGATAGCCATCCGAGGTCTCTAAGTCTCTCCAGCGAATCAGAGGATTCACAGAAAGGGGCTCCCGTGGTCAGAGCTAGGGGGTTGCCAGAGGGAACACCCCAGGAAGGAGGGGCCAGAGGGGACTCAGAAAGCAGCAGCTGGAAATCGGGACCAGCTTCCCCACCGGAGAGCAGTAAGGGGGAGGAGTCCCAAGCATCGGCAGCAGGCAGCTTTCCGTCAGCGGAAGGACATGAGTCAGGGTTAGCCACGCCTGCATCAGAGAGCGAGGAAACGGTCAAAAGGAAGGTCAGGGGCAGCGCGCGCGCGCCAAGTTCAAATGTACAAGAGGGGGGCGCAATGAGCAGCCCGGAGAGGGAGCCGGGTCCTAAAGCCCGGCGAAGAGAGGGGGAGGAGTCCGAAGGGTCCGCTTCCGAGGCGTCCAGGAAGGAAGGCACCCAGGGGGGTAGTAGGACCCAGAGGAGGAAGGAGAAGCGTAGAAGGTGGAGTAAGGCTAGAGTCTTAAACTGGGGTACAGGGGGCGGAGACTCAGACGAGGCTTCGCTGGTCTAGGGTCTAGACGTAGAGACGCACGCTAGGGTTTGAAAATGGGAACTAAACTTCAATAAAGACTTTGTACAGTTCTGCTGCCTAGCGTTGGTCTTCTGTGAGCTGAGACCTGGGGGCCGTCTCTGACAGTAAGCCTCGTCTCACAGTTTCATCGGTTTTCTTCGCCTCAAGCATCGCTGCGGGAGCGAGGCAGGGAGGGCAGAAGACTGGTGCCTTGCGAGCTCACAAGAGTCAGGCGAGATGACTACCGAACAGAAAATAGCTTCCCTGCAAGGTTTCCTCGCTCTCTGATGCAGGCGTGGCTAACCCTGACTCATGTCCTTCCGCTGACGGAAAGCTGCCTGCTGCCGATGTTTGGGACTCCTCCCCCTTACTGCTCTCCGGTGGGGAAGCTGGTCCCGATTTCCAGCTGCTGCTCTCTGAGTCCCCTCTGGCCCCTCCTTCCTGGGGTGTTCCCTCTGGCAACCCCCTAGCTCTGACCACGGGAGCCCCTTTCTGTGAATCCTCTGATTCGCTGGAGAGACTTAGACACCTCGTATGGCTATCATCGCTGACCTCTCCCTCGGATTCCTCTCCCTCGGTCTCTAATTCCTCCCTATCCTGTCCCTCTGCTCCTGAACCCCTGACATATATGAATTATTTGAAGAGCAACTGTAATCAACAAATTACGCTAGTAGGACTACAAGAAGTTTTGTAAGGAGAAATATACAAAGTGTTAAAAAGTAGGAAAAGATAGAGATATTGGTTATGAGTTTGAAATGTAACAGGGAAAATAAGAAATGTATACTAAGAGATTAGATTGGAAAATTTTCAGGCAGGACTGATGGAAGTCAAAAAAATTGAAGAAGATGTAAAAGTATGTTTAATTACTGTTGAAAATGACGTTAAAAAACTAATAAAAACTTATATATATAAAAGAGAAAGGGGCCCATCCAGTGTAGCATCCTCTTCTCACCGTGGCTGACCAAATGCCCCTGAGCGAAACCCACAGGCAGGATCCGAGCGCAAGAGCATCTTTCCCGCCTCCTGGCCTTCCAAAGCAGAGCTGCCTCTGATCCCAAAAGCATCTAGAGGCATCGAGGCTGCAGCGTTTTATGGGGGAGAGTTGCTGCTTTGGGAATTCAGTGGCTAGTTTAATCACTGGGCCAAGATGGTTTAAGGCTATTGCACCGATCCTGGCCCGACTGCACCGGCTGCCACTTAGTTTCCGGGCATCATTCAAAGCGCCGCTTTTGACCTCTAAAGCCTGAAATGGCTCAGGACCACCATATTCCCCACGTGAAGCGACCTGGATCCTAAGATCATCTTCTGAGGCCCATTGTTGTGTGCCTGCTCCGCAAGAGGGGTGGCCCCATGAGAACAGGGCCTTTTCTGTGGTGGCTCCCCGCTTGTGGAATGCTCTCCCCAGGGAAGTTCACCTGGCACCTCCATTACACATGTTTAGGCACCAGGCGAAAAGGGTCCTCTTCAACCAGGCGTTGGGATGAACAACATGCTATGCCCTTTAAAATGTGTTTGGGGTAGGGGGCTTATTGGGGTTATTATTAGGATTAGGATTTTGTCTCTTCATTTTGTATTTGTTATGTTGTAAACCGCCCTATGATTTTCAGATGAAGAGCAGTATATCAATTTAATTAATCATCATCATCATCATCATCATCTGTTGGTGAGCAGGAGGAGGATGCTGAGCCCGAGGGATCGCTTTCCTGACCCTCTTTAACCCCCCAAATCCCCTCCACATCCCCTGTACCACCACCAGCAGGTTCCCACAAGCACTGGGAGGAGGGAGCGCTCTGCTGGAAGGGAAAACTCTGAGCCAGTTCCTGGGGAAAGGAAAAGCTGTAGCTCAGAGGCTGAGCGTTGGCCTTGCAAGCAGAAGCTCTCAGGTTCAATCCCCGCTGGGACCGAGAGACCCCTGCCTGAAACCATGGACAGCTGCTGCCAGTCCGTGTAGACAGTGTTGGACTAGATGGGCCAGCAGCCAGACTCCTGAAATCACGCTCGCCTGCTCACCTCCACGAAGAACGAGACGGAGAAGGCCACCAGCAGCATCAGCAGCATATACAGCCTCCAGATGGTTAGGGTGCAGAGAAACTGTGAGGAAAGAGGTTGCAAGCTGGTTAGGCTTCCGCAGCGCCTTCAGGTCAGCCTGCCTGGCACCTGCCCCCTCCTTCCACACCCCACACCCCTGCAGCCCGGTTTTGCCCCAAGCGGAGAGCATGGCGCTCCAATCTGGTGCCGGCTGAGGGGAGCTCCGGGTTCACCATCCACCCTCCCTTGGAGTCTCCCGCTAGGCACTTCCGACTAGGCAGAGGCAGATGCTGGCCAAGTTGAGGCAGAGGCAGCAGCACAGCTCGTCGAGGCTTTGACAGCCATACAGGGCAGCGGCAGTAGTGCAGGTCGTCGAGGCTTTGACAGCCAGAAGGGGCTGCGGCAGCAGCACAGGTCGTCGAGGCTTTGACAGCCAGAAGAGGCAGAGGCAGCAGCACAGGTCGTCAAGGCTTTGAGAGCCAGAAAAGGAAGAGGCAGCAGTGCAGATCGTCGAGGCTTTGACAGCCGGAATGGGCAGCGGCAGCAGCGCAGGTCGTCGAGTCTTTGACAGCCAGAAGAGGCATAGGCAGCAGCACAGGTCGTCGAGGCTTTGACAGCAAGACGGGGCAGCAGGAGCAGCGCAGGTCGTCGTGGCTTTGACAGCTAGAAGAGGCGCAGGCAGCAGTGCAGGTCGTCGAGGCTTTGACAGCCAGAAAAACCAGAGGCAGCAGCGCAGGTCAGCGAGGCTTTGACAGCCAGAAGGGGCAGCGGCAGCAGCATAGGTCGTCGCGGCTTTGACAGCCAAAAGGGGCAGCGGCAGCAGCGCAGGTCGTAGAGGCTTTGACAGCCAGAAGGGCCAGCGGCAGCAGCACAGGTCGTCGAGGCTTTGATAGCCATAAGAGGTGGAGGCAGCAGCGCAGGTCATCGAGGCTTTGACATCCAGAAGAGGGACAGTCAGCAGCTCAGGTCATCGAGGCTTTGACAGCCAGAAGAGGCAGAGGCAGTAGCGTAGATCGTTCAGGCTTTGACAGCCAGAAGAGGCAGAGGCAGCAGCGCAGATCGTCAAGGCTTTGACAGCCAGAAAAGCCAGAGGCAGCAGCGCAGTTCTTCGAGGCTTTGACAGCTAGAAGGGGCAGCGGAAGCAGCATAGGTCATCAAGGCTTTTATAGCCAGAAGAGGCAGAGGCAGCAGCACAGGTCGTCGAGGCTTTGACAGCCAAAAAAGGAAGAGGCAGCAGCGCAGATCGTCGAGGTTTTGACAGCCAGAAGGGGCTGCGGCAGCAGCCCAGGTGGTCTCACCGTCAGAGCCTAAGTGACACCAGATAAAGTCAAGCAACATTTATGGACTCAAGCCTGATATTCACCTGAGAAGGTGGTGCCTTGTTTTGACCCCCAGGCTTGTTGTGACCCATGGAAGGTATAGAGCTGCCCCCCCCCTTATCAGACAACAAATATCATGTATTTCATAAGCATATAATGTCATGGTTTTACAGTTGGAGTGTGAGCTCAGTTTCTAAAAAGCACCTCTTGAACGGGTTATTTTGGGATTGATTCAGGTTGGCCCCCAAAGCAGCTCACTTCAGTTTAATGGTCTCCAGCAAGAAGCACCCAGCCACGCATGACCCCTCCTGCCCCTTCTCATCCCAATCTGGCCGCAGCAGAAGCTAGACTGATGCTTCCATTTGGAACTATGGAGTTCTCCGCTGGTTTCTGGTGGGCCTGGACCCCGCATTCCAACCTCTAGGGCTGGGCATGGCCCTCCCAATCTAATTTGCCTCTGCTCTCACAGTCAGGTACATTTTGGTGGGAAAGGGAAGGAAGGAGTATGAGCTGGTTGGAATCATGCTGAACCAAACACATCCTAAGCTGGGTCTGAACTGCAGGAGGGTTTGGACCTGGCTCATAAAGAGCATGAGATGAGGCTTGAAACCGGAGAAATCTCTTCAGTTCAAAGACTTAGTGGCCTCAATAAATAAATGAAAAAAGCTTATTTGGACGAGCAAAGGATTATTATTATTATTATTATTATTATTATTATTATTATTATTATTTAGTCTCCCCACCCCGATACATAGCGGAACAAAGAGAAAAAAAGATATATAATAAACCAGCAGACACACATAAATCAATCAATCTTTAAAGCAGGCAAAAATAAATACATATGAACTTATACCAGCTTTAAGGTGTTTCCAATAGTACATATAAAAATGTAATTTTAAGAAAAATCTTAGCCTTCCAAAGGTGAAGACTTGCCCATCCATTAACGGAATACCTGTATGATTGCTGCCTGCAGTAACTTGCACACTAGATCACGGAAGTGTCCGTATCGGAGTCGGACATCCCCTAAGTTAGAGCAAAGCCACTGTAAGTGCATCTTTTATTATGTATACATTCATCTTCTATCAAAAAAATATTGTCCATATATATTAGACATGATAGCAGTGAATGCAGCTGAAGTTGTACAATTAAATAAAAAATGTGTAAATGCTAAAGAACATTTGACAGTTAAATTGCGAGGAATAAAGAAACCATTAGAAACATTAGAACAAGCATTCCCTGTTTCCAGTTCCTACCTCCAAGTAAAACGCCATGCCGATGGCTCTCTTCTTATTGTTCGGACAGCACATATATTGCCGTGCCAATCGGGCAATCCTCTTGTATTGTTCTGTTGAGGAGGTGAACAAGGTCCTGAAACATAAGAGTAAGAGACAAAGGATTCACAAGCCTGAAGCTGGCAGGAAGAACCGCTCAGCGTTCCTGCACAACAACAACCACCACCAGGTTACTTGAACGCTGAGCAGAGCCTCCCGCCTGCATTCGCTCCATAAGACGCACACACATTTCCCCTTATTTTTTAGGAGGGGGGAAGTGCGTCTTATAGAGTGAACAATATGGTACATTTTCTGAAATAAATAAGAAGTTTATCCCCATTTCCCCAGAAAGCAGGCCTTGCTCTTCATGCCTCACCTGCCAGTCCTTTTCACCTTCTTACCTTGCCAGAAGATGAATGCCTTTGAAAAAGCTTTCTGGACTTGACAGCATATCCCAGCAGCTTTGCAACTCAAGTTCGTCAAGGTATTCAACACGCCCAATCAGTTGTTTCAGGGCCTGCACAGCGGTCCTGAGTCAAGTGAAGGAATTAAGAATATTATATTTTAAAAATTTGTACACTGCCCTTCACCCGTAGATCTCCGGGCAGTTCACAGCAAAAAAAAATGCAAGTTAAAAAGCACAAAATACAGAATAAAAACAAGAACCAAAGCAAACCAATAACTCCTCTCCCTCCAACAAACACAGTTGAAAGGGCATAGGAGGTTAATCAGCCAATGGCCTGATTGAAGAGGACCATTTTTGCCTGGCATCTAAAGGCACCAGGCAAGCCTCCCTGGGGAGAGCAACCCACTAATGGGGAGCCACCACAGAAAAGGCCCCTTCTTGTGTGGAGGAGGCACGTGAAGAGGGGCTTCGGATGATGAGCGCAAGGTCTGGGTAGGTTCATCTGGGGAGTTTTAGGTCCTTGACATCTTGCAGTCCAACCCCAACCATCACCCCCTGCAGCCTCCCCTCATGACACGTGAGTCCACCACACTGAAATCAGCCCATTGTGCAGGAGAGTCTCCAACATCCTCTCCCATCCTAGGGTCCTTCAGATGTTTTGGGCTACAATAACTCCCATCTTCAGCCCAGTTGTGCTGGCTGGGGCTGGTGGGAGTTGTGGTCCAAAGCGACTGAAGAGCACAGGGGTTGGGGAAGCCTGGGTCTCCTAGCTATCTAACCTAAGCAGAACCTCCATGTCCAAATGAAGCCTATCTCTTGGGGGAGGGCTGAGCCATCACCGCTATGGGTCAGAGAGAGAAGGGAGGGGCCCCCCAAATGCATTAGCAGGTCCCTTACGTCAGTGGATCGAGATGCGAAGAGGGCTCCGGGATTAGACTTGTCGCCCTCGAACCTCTTCTTCTCGCCTCATGGACAAAACAGATCCGAGTGCTAAGTGCAAACAGCAGGTGGTGGAACTTGCTCTTCAGGATACCTGCAGCCTCAGGCAACGACAGGATATGACACAGAGCATTGGTAGCCTGGAGGGACAAGGACAGGAGAACGTCATTCAGCAGAGGTCATCGTCAGATCAAGATCTCAGACGCGACTCAGAGCCCCGGTCCATCTCACTCAGTGTTGTCTACACTGACTAGCAGTGGCTGTCCAGGGTTTCAGGCGAGGGACTCCCCGACATGGAGATGCTGGGGCCCTTCTGCATACAAAACAGGTGCTCACAGGATGGACCACTTATTAAGATGCACCCCCCTCCCAGCAAGAAGCCCCCAGCCCCATCCAGCTCCCATTCAAAACAATCCAGGAGAGAGAAACTGAGTGGTTTCGTACCGCCATTGGCATTTGAGAAGTGCTGCGTCGCCTGGAAGTGACTTCCGCTTTGGGGTCTTCATCCTGCAGCCTTTTCAGGAGGGGTCTCAGCAGCTTGTCACTGGAATACGGATTGCTGACCAACGCCTTCCAGATCACTGCGGCACTTCTGCAATTTTTCAAAACAGAATTTTTCCTTTTTCCTTTTCTTAAAAAAAGTCAGGCCTTTGATATTTTCTTTATATTGCACATACATTAGCAAAGAAAGAAACCACAACTCAGAGCACAATTTTTTGCAAGTACGAAATTCAATATAAATAAATATAAATTAAGAAACCCCTTAAATCTACCCCCTCCCCCATTTTCACATCACAAAAACTCATCACACTCCATCGAGCAGTCCAACAGGCTGTCTACGACCGGCTGCAGGCGCTTGGTGGCTAGGCTGACAATAGCCGAAAGCGTCACTTCCTTAGTGCGGGTGTCGGGGATCTGGTGGAGATGGTTGTATATCTCCTTCACAACCATAGGCAGCTGGAAGAAGATAAAAGAAGACCAGGATGGGAAAGTGTGGTGAACCTGTTTCTATTTGGCTTAATGTATGTAGGGTTTGGTGTCAGCGTTACTCGTGCCGGTTCTCTGCTATTCACTTGTGTTCCTTTGGTGGTGAGAGAGGTTGGGGTTGGCCTAGGGTGTGGTTGTTTGTTTGTGATTGGCTGTGGTGATCTTTGTTTTCGTGTGAGAGTGGGGTGAGTGGGTGTTTTGGATCAGGTTAGCCATATTGATTTGTATGCTGTTGGTGGATTATTGTCATTGTCTTTTTGGGCTGTGTTTGTGATAAAGGGGAGCCATACCAGGATAAAGGCGTCTTCTTCTGTTTGTCCCCGTGTCAGTTTGAGTTTATTGGTTAATTTATCTAGTAGGGCTGTTCCTCATACTATTTGGTACCATTGGTCCATGCTTACTCCTGACAGGTCTCTCCAGTGTCTGGTTATGGTGTTTCTGGCTGCTGAAAGTAGGTGGGTGTCAGGGGTTCAGGAGCAGAGGGACAGGAAAGGGAGGAATTAGAGACCGAGGGAGAGGAATCCGAGGGAGAGGTCAGCGATGATAGCCGTCCGAGGTCTCTAAGTCTCTCCAGCGAATCAGAGGATTCACAGAAAGGGGCTCCCGTGGTCAGAGCTAGGGGGTTGCCAGAGGGAACACCTCAGGAAGGAGGAGCCAGAGGGGACTCAGAGAGCAGCAGCTGGAAATCGGGACCAGCTTCCCCACCGGAGAGCAGTAGGGGGGAGGAGCCCCAGGCATCGGCAGCAGGCAGCTTTCCGTCAGCGGAAGGACATGAGTCAGGGTTAGCCACGCCTGCATCAGAGAGCGAGGAAACGGTCAAAAGGAAGGTCAGGGGCAGCGCGCGCGCGCCAAGTTCAAATGTACAAGAGGGTGGCGCAATGAGCAGCCCGGAGAGGGAGCCGGGTCCCAAAGCCCGCCGAAGAGAGGGGGAGGAGTCCGAGGGGTCCGCATCCGAGGCGTCCAGGAAGGAAGGCACCCCGGGGGGTAGTAGGACCCAGAGGCGGAAGGAGAAACGAAGAAGGTGGAGTAAGGCTAGAGTCTTAAACTGGTGTACAGGGGGCGGAGACTCAGACGAGGCTTCGCTGGTCTAGGGTCTAGACGTAGAGACGCACGCTAGGGCTTGAAAATGGGAACTAAACTTCAATAAAGACTTTTGTACAGTTCTGCTGGCTAGCGTTGGTCTTCTGTGAGCTGGGACCTGGAGGCAGTCTCTGACAGTGGGTTATGAGTTCTTTGTGGTGTAAGTGGGCATTGTTGTCTTGGAAGATGTTTAGTAGGGCCAGTTCTGGGGTGATGTCTAGTACTTGCTTAGTTATTTTACATATTTCTCGTATGGCTGTTGTCCAGAATAGTTGGATTTTGGGGCATTCCCACCACATGTGGAGGTACCGTATTTTTTGCACCATAACACTCACTTTTTTCCTCCTAGAAAGTAAGGGGAAATGTCTGTGCGTGTTATGGAGGGAATGCCTACTGGTGGCGGGGGGGGGGATCTGCTGCAGTCGTGAGCAGAGGATCCATGGTTCCCCTTCCTTCCCTCCTCCGTGGCTCGCTTTGAAACAGCAAAGCGGGAGAAGAGCCGCTGAGTGGGGAGGAGAGAGGGACAGAGAGCCTGCTTGCTTTAAAGCAGGCTTCCTCAACCTTGGGCCTCCAGATGTTTTTGGCCTACAACTCCCATGATCCCTAGCTAGCAGGACCAGTGGCCAGGAATGATGGGAACTGTAGTCTCAAAACATCTGGAGGCCCAAGGTTGAGGAAGCCTGCTTTAAAGGAGCAAAGCGGGAGAGGAGAGGAGCCGCTTACACTCATGTGGTTGGTTCCTTTAAAGCTACTGTCCGGTTGGTTCCTTTAAAGCAAGCAGGCTCTCTGTCCCTCTCTCCTCCCCACTCAGCTCGCTAAAGAGCAGCAAAGTTTTTCAGCTCGCTAAGCTGGGGATGAGCGGGGAGGAGGGAGAAAAGCAGAGCCTGCTTGCTTTAAAGGAGCAAAGTGGGAGAGGAGAGGAGCCTTCTCCCCTTATACCCCTCTTCTTCATTATTAGCAGCATCCTTCTCCACCCACCTCTTCTCCCCTTAAACCCCTCTTCTGCATTATCAGTGGCATCCTTCTCCTTGTCCCTTGAGTGCTTTTCCTTCCCTCCCCACTTAAAACGTGGTTACAAAGCATGGATCCACATGGATCCTCAGGATTTTTGCACTGGGTCACCCCAAATTCACCATCAGATCACATAACATGTCCATGGCTACATCTTGCACCAAAAAAATCACGCACCCACTGTTGCCTGGGGCTGCAGTGGTGCAAAAACATGGTTACAAAGCATGGATCCACATGGATCTTCAGGATTTTTGCATTGGGCTACTCCAAACTCACCGTCAGATCACATGTCTGTGACCACAGCATGAACCACAAAAATCATACATCCACTGTTTCGTTTAGAATTTTTTTTCTTCTTGTTTTCCTCCTCTAAAAACTACATGCGTGTTATGGTTGGGTGCGTATTATAGAGCAAAAAATACGGTATGTGCCTGTGGAGGTGCACCCTCTCCAGCATTTTGGTGAGGTTCCTGGGCGTATTAGCGCTAGTTTTCTTGGTCTTAGGTACCACCTGTAGGTGAGTTTCAGAGTGAGTTCTTTTCGTTGATATGGATTTAAAGGGGGGGGGTTAGACCACATTCTGATCCATTGAGTGGGGTTAATCTCATAGCCTTTGTCATTCTCCCATTGTTTTTTGATTGCGTCTAGGGGGTTTGTGGGATTTTGGAGTAGTATTTTGTATATTGCGGATACCATCCCTTTACTGTTTCCCTTTGTTGTTAGGAGGAGGTTTTCAAAGGTTATCAGGGGCCTAGTTGCTGCTGATTTTACTGTTGGATTGTTTAAGAGGGCATGTAATTGGTGTTGTGTTAACCAGGGCATTTGGGTGTTGTCAGGGGTTCAGGAGCAGAGGCAAGGGCAAGGGAGGAAACAGAGAGCGAAGGGGAGGAGGCAGAAGAAAAGATGAGCGATGACGACGACCCGAGATCTCCGAGCCTTTCCAGTGAATCGGAGGATTCACAGAAAGGAGCACCAGTGGCCAGGGCAAGGGGGGAGTTTAGGGGGGCACCCCAGGAAGATAGAGCCAGAGGGGACTCAGAGGAGAGCAGTTGGAGATCGGGACCAGCGTCACCGCCAGAGAACAGAGAAGAGGAAGGAAGCCAGGGGGCAAGCGCTGGCAGCTCACAACAGGAGGGAGGGCACGAGTCAGGAGTGGCCACACCTCCATCTGGGAGCGAAGAGACGGTTAGACGGAAGGTGGAAGGTTGGGCGCGCGCGCCAAGTTCAAATGCACAGGAAGGCGACGCAGTAGGCAGCCCGGAAAGGGAGCCGGGTCCTAAAGCCCGGCGCAAGGAGACAGGAGGGTCCGGGGGGTCAGCGTCAGAAGAATCCCGGAAGGAAGAGACCCAGGGGGGCAGAGGGACCCAGAGAAGAACAGTCAGGCGGAAAAGGTGGAGCAGGGCTAGGATATTAAGTTGGTGTACGAGGGGCGGAGATTCAGACGGAGCTTCGCCGGTCTAGCTACTAGACGTAGAGTTGCACGCAGCAGCTTGAGAATGGAAACTGTAACTCAATAAAGACTTTTACTTAATGACCGTTGGCTAGCGTGATCCTCTGTGAGCTGGGATCTTGAAGCAACCCTGACAGGTGTCTTCTAGTTTGTCTTTTATTTCTTGTGTTGACAAAGGTTTGTTATTTTTACAGAAGTCTATTAGGTGATATAAGCCTTTGGTTTGCCAGGTTTTTATCTGGAGGTTTTGTGCTGCATGGTGGAATAATGGGTGGTACGGCAGGGGGATTAGTGGGGATGGGGTTGGTATTTTCAATTATGTCCCTCTCTAGGTGTACCCATTGTTTTGTCTCATCTTCTAGTATATATGGGATTATATGGAGTATTTGGCTGGCAATGTAATATGCTTCTATGTTGGGGATTCCCCATCCTCCTCCTGAGGTGGGGAGGTGCAGGTATTTGGGGCTTATTTTTGGTTTTTTATGTGAGAAGATAAAAGAGTGTAGTTTTCTCTGCCATCTGCGGAGTTGTGTTGGGGGAATCCAGATTGGGAGGGTTTGGAATAGGTAGGTTAGTTTTGGGAGGGTGATCATTTTGATCATAGCAAAGTTTTATTAATTGACCTCAGTGTTGTACATATTGTGTTTCCTTTGCACTGAAATGAACAGGGTGGAATAATGTAATTAAAATACTGCCAAAGCAGACAGCAAGATGAAAAACAGGGGGGTTGATTTTTGGAAGCCGAACTGCAGCAGGATGGAAACAGAGGCGCGAGCCACAGACACGGAAATTGAAGAAGAAGAAGAAGAGTTTGGATTTGATATCCCGCTTTATCACTACCCAAAGGAGTCTCAAAACGGCTAACATTCTCCATTCCCTTCCTCCCCCACAACAAACACACTGTGAGGTGAGTGAGGCTGAGAGACTTCAGAGAAGTGTGACTGGCCCAAGGTCACCCAGCAGCTGCATGTGGAGGAGCGGAGACAAGAACCCGGTTCCCCAGATTACGAGACTACCGCTCTTAACCACTACACCACACTGGCTCTTCTTACTTCCCACACAATGCCTTCTTACTTCCCAGAAACAAGCTAATTCTAAGTCCGAAGAGAATGTTTAATTTAGAGGAAACCTGCTCCCCCTGCCTCCGTTTTGAGCCTTACGTTCTCCATTTCCATCCCGCTCTCATTACATACACTTTGCGATTTCTGGGTTAATGTTGCATTAACACCAAAGAACACAACTTGAAATAAGCGACATCCAAGATTCTTGTTTCGATGTAGCTGGAACGCAAAACAACCTGTTTTGCTCTGTTTTAGCTTACTACACTTTGCTTTGCTATTTCTTGGTGAATGAACACCGAATGAAAAAATCCCAGCTTATTCGCCTTGTTTCTATTGAGATGGAACCAAAACACGTATGCTTAATTTGGGCTGATAACAAACCTTTCACTGCGTGGTTTTTGGGTGAATGGGCACTCTAATCTGAAAAGCAGCAATTGCAAGTAAGCGCAATCAAAGCTTATTCGTCTTCTTTCTGCACATATGGTAGCGAAAAGACAGTGTTTTGTCATTTGGGTCTCATTACATACACTTTGCGATTTCTGGGTTAATGTTGCATTAACACCAAAGAACACAACTTGAAATAAGCGACATCCAAGATTCTTGTTTCGATGTAGCTGGAACGCAACACAACCTGTTTTGCTCTGTTTTAGCTTACTACACTTTGCTTTGCTATTTGTTGGTGAATGAACACCGAATGAAAAAATCCCAGCTTATTCGTCTTGTTTCTATTGATATGGAAGCAAAACACGTATGCTTAATTTGGGCTGATAACAAACATTTCACTGCGTTATTTTTGGGTGAATGGGCACTCTAATCTGAAAAGCAGCAATTGCAAGTAAGCGCAATCAAAGCTTATTCGTCTTCTTTCTGCACATATGGTAGCGAAAAGACGGTGTTTTGTCATTTGGGTCTCATTACATACACTTTGCGATTTCTGGGTTAATGTTGCATTAACACCAAAGAACACAACTTGAAATAAGTGACATCCAAGATTCTTGTTTCGATGTAGCTAGAACGCAACACAACCTGTTTTGCTCTGTTTTAGCTTACTACACTTTGATTTGCTATTTGTTGGTCAATGAACACCGAATGAAAAAATCCCAGCTCATTCGTCTTGTTTCTATTGATATGGAAGCAAAACACGTATGCTTAATTTAGGCTGATAACAAACATTTCACTGCGTGATTTTTGGGTGAATGGGCACTCTAATCTGAAAAGCAGCAATTGCAAGTAAGCGCAATCAAAGCTTATTCGTCTTCTTTCTGCACATATGGTAGCGAAAAGACGGTGTTTTGTCATTTGGGTCTCATTACATACTGTCAGGGGTTCAGGAGCAGAGGCAAGGGCAAGGGAGGAAACAGAGAGCGAAGGGGAGGAGGCAGAAGAAAAGATGAGCGATGACGACGACCCGAGATCTCCGAGCCTTTCCAGTGAATCGGAGGATTCACAGAAAGGAGCACCAGTGGCCAGGGCAAGGGGGGAGTTTAGGGGAGCACCCCAGGAAGATAGAGCCAGAGGGGACTCAGAGGAGAGCAGTTGGAGATCGGGACCAGCGTCACCGCCAGAGAACAGAGAAGAGGAAGGGAGCCAGGGGGCAAGCGCTGGCAGCTCACAACAGGAGGGAGGGCACGAGTCAGGATTGGCCACACCTCCATCTGGGAGCGAAGAGACGGTTAGACGGAAGGTGGAAGGTTGGGCGCGCGCGCCAAGTTCAAATGCACAGGAAGGCGACGCAGTAGGCAGCCCGGAAAGGGAGCCGGGTCCTAAAGCCCGGCGCAAGGAGACAGGAGGGTCCGGGGGGTCAGCATCAGAAGAATCCCGGAAGGAAGAGACCCAGGGGGGCAGAGGGACCCAGAGAAGAACAGTCAGGCGGAAAAGGTGGAGCAGGGCTAGGATATTAAGTTGGTGTACGAGGGGCGGAGATTCAGACGGAGCTTCGCCGGTCTAGCTACTAGACGTAGAGTTGCACGCAGCAGCTTGAGAATGGAAACTGTAACTCAATAAAGACTTTTACTTAATGACCGTTGGCTAGCGTGATCCTCTGTGAGCTGGGATCTTGAAGCAACCCTGACAGTAAGCTCCGTCTCAAGAATTGTGGGCATCTACAGCCTCGAGGAGAGGAGAGAAGCAGGTGCCTACTAGCGAGCTCACAAACGGCAACCGACATGACGGCTGAACAGCAGATAGCGGAACTCAGAGAAGCAGTGTCACAGCTGAATGCCGAGGCTCTCGCATCCAGGAAGAGAGAGGAGGACGCAGCTGCCGCCTACAGGGATCTCCAGGTCAGGTTGGAAGTGCTTACGAAGCAAGGGCAACAGACACCCAAACCAGAGGGGATTGGGTTGGGGAGACGCACAGGCGGTCTGGTCTCTCACTTCGATGGGAACCTGCAACAGTATCCCAATTTTAGAGCAGACGTACTGTGTGCACTGCAACTGCTGAGTAAAGATTTTAGAGATGAGCAAGAGAAAGTGGGATTCATCATGTCTTATTTGCATGGGGATGCCAGAGCATGGCTGCGCAATTTGTGGAGGGATAACGATCCGGCGCTCCAAAATGCGAATGCCTTTATTAAAGCGATGGATGCGTGTTTTTTATCAAGCATTGACGTGGATCTTGCTAGGCAACAGATTCATGGACTGAAACAGGGAAGGGCCAGCGTACGGCAGTACCATGCCCGCTTTTTCGCCTTGGCCAGTGCCCTAGAATGGGACAGAGATTCGACTCCTGTAAGAGACCTGTTCTGGGAGGGATTAAACAGCTCTGTAAAAGATGAAATTGCGAGGGGGGAGAGACCCCGAACCACCCAGGAGGTCGTGCAGAGGGCGCTGGCAGTGGGGGTGCGGCTGGAAGGACGTCCGTGGAGCAGGGACGAAGGGCGTGGAGGGCGCGAAACAGCCAGGGGCTCCTCCTTCTTTCCCAGAGAAGCAGCGCGTACGCAATCCACGCCTCCGCCAGGAGGAGGAGCTGAACCTATGGAGGTTGGAGGTGCCAGGGCTCAGTCAGCAACCAGAGCCCTAGCACCAGCAGCAGTGAAAGCGAAGCCTCCTAGAGGGAACAGGAAGTGTTACGTCTGTGAGGAGCCAGGGCATATGGCGAAAGAGTGTCCCCAGAGGCTCAACAAGCTCACTGCAGCCTCAGCAATGGTGACTGCAGCAACGCAGCAAGGAGGACCACAGCAGGGAAACGACGCAGTCTGGCTGGAGGAAGAGGCACTGGGGCCCAGCCAGACGTGTTAATGATGCAGTCCCCAGAGATTTTACAGCCCGTGAACCCCCTCCCGCCCAAACCAGTGGTGAGGCTCACCGCATCGCTCCAGCTGCCCAATGGCATCACCATGGACGTGCCAATCACCATTGACTCAGGCAGCAATGCGGACTTTATAGGGCAGGACTTTGTCAACAAGCATGCTATACAGTTGCTGCCGGCCACACTGCCCCTGCAGGTTGTCACGGTGGACGGCAGGGAGCTGCTAGGGGGGCAAGTGGTGCAGCAAACGCCACCAATGGTGATGCGACTTGGGAATCACAAAGAAGTCATAAGCTTCAACGTCACTCAATTATCGGACACGCCCATTGTGTTGGGCATGAGTTGGCTGGACAAGCACAGCCCAACGCTGGCTTGGTACCAGAGGCAGCTGACCTTCGGCTCTTCTTTTTGTGCTGAACACTGCATCGTGCCCAGGCAGGAAGGAGAGGAAGAGGAGTCACAGCTGCTGCTAGGCACGCTGCAAGCGATTCCCCACAAGTACGCAGAATTTTTGGAAGTTTTCTGCGAGAAGGAGGCAGACCGGCTACCACCTCACAGGCCATATGACTGCACGATTGACCTGCTGCCAGGGGCGGCGCTGCCTAAGGGGAGACTGTATTCCATGTCAGAGGACGAACTGCAAGAACTCAAGGAGTTCATAGATCATAATTTGGAGCGCGGTTTCATCCGGGAGTCCAAGGCAGCGGGAGGCAGTCCGGTGTTCTTCGTTAAGAAGCGGGATACGCCCCAAAAGAGACTTGTAGTGGATTACAGGATCTTGAACAGTGTGACTAAGCCATCGGACTTCCCCATGCCCCGAATTGACGACCTCCTCGCAAAGGTGCGGAAGGGCAGAGTGTTCACCAAGTTGGACCTGCGAGGGGCGTACAACCTCATTCGCATGCGGGAGGGAGATGAGTGGAAAACAGCCATGTTCACGCCACTGGGGACCTACGAATATAGAGTTATGCCGTTTGGATTGCAAAATGGCGCCCACGTTTTTCAAGCATTCATGCATCACGTGTTGGCGGGACTTCTCTACAAGACGTGCGTCTGTTTCTTAGATGACATCCTGATCTTTTCGGAGTCGCAACAGGAGCATGACAAACACGTCAAGGAAGTGCTGAACAGGCTAAAGCAACATAGGCTCTACGCCAAGCTGGAGAAGTGCCAATTTGACGTGACGGAGGTGGATTTTCTGGGCTACAAGCTGTCTGACAAGGGGCTCGCCATGGACAGCGCCAAGGTTCAAGCGGTGTTGGATTGGAAGAGCCCGCGCAACCGGAAGGAGGTCCAACGGTTTGTCGGCTTTGCGAACTTCTATCGCAAGTTTATCAAGGGCTTCGCTATGCAGACGGCGGCCATCACTGACACGCTTAGCTCCAAGAAAAAGAAGTTCATTTGGACAGAGCAGGCGGAACAGTCCTTTCAGGCACTCAAGCGTCTCTTCGCGTCGGAAGAGCAGCTGCTTCACGTCAACCCCAGCAAGCCGATGAGGGTGGAGACAGACGCCTCGGACAGAGCCGTGGGGGCGGTCCTGCTGCAGAAAGACCCGCAAGGGGTGTGGCGACCGGGAGCGTTTTTGTCAGGGTTGCTTCCAGATCCCAGCTCACAGAGGATCACGCTAGCCAACGGTCATTAAGTAAAAGTCTTTATTGAGTTACAGTTTCCATTCTCTTTTTTTTTTTTAAATAATTTTTATTGCATTTTTTCAGACATAGGCAGAAAAAAACAAAAGAAAGAAGAAAAAAAAAAACAAAAAGCAAATACAAAGAATCATAACCTTTCAACAACTTATTTCTATCGAGCTTCCCCGCATCTCCCGCACAATGCATTCTTAACAATAAATTTATCAGCAAATTATAACCTTGTTTCGTGTGTTTCTTTTATACTGTCAATTGCAGTTTAAGTTTAAATCCCTTGTTGTCCATTTACTCTAAAAACAGAATATATTATCATTTTTAACATTTAAACATTGATTCTTTCAATAATGTTATCCAATTCCGTAAATGTTGCATTCTCATTGCTGGGGCTAGCATTTCAAATTATGCATCATTTTATAGTTCATATAACTTATAAAATTTTTGCAATTCTTAAATTTTTTCCAGTCCTCCTCCATTGCTTCTTCTCCCAGGTCTCGGATTCTGGCAGTCATTTCGGCCAATTCCATATAGTCAATCAGTTGCATTTGCCACTCTTCCAGCGTGGGTAAATCTTGAGTCTTCCAGTGTTTGGCGATCAAAATTCTTGCTGCAGTGGTAGCATACATAAAAAACGTTCTATCCTTCTTTAAAACCTTTTGGCCGACAATACCCAAGAGGAAGGCCTCCGGTTTTTTAGGGAAGGTGTACTTCAACACCTTTTTTAACTCGTTGTAGATCATTTCCCAGAAGGCCTTCACTCTTGGGCAAGTCCACCAAAGGTGAAAGAATGTTCCTTCAGCCTCTTTGCACTTCCAACATTTATTATCAGACAAATGGTATATCTTAGCAAGCTTGACTGGGGTCATGTACCACCTGTATACCATTTTCATAATGTTTTCTTTCAAGGCATTACATGCCGTAAATTTCATACCGGTGGTCCATAACCTTTCCCAGTCTTCAAACATGATATTGTAACCAATGTCCTGAGCCCACTTTATCATGGCTGATTTAACTGTCTCCATTCTCAAGCTGCTGCGTGCAACTCTACGTCTAGTAGCTAGACCGGCGAAGCTCCGTCTGAATCTCCGCCCCTCGTACACCAACTTAATATCCTAGCCCTGCTCCACCTTTTCCGCCTGACTGTTCTTCTCTGGGTCCCTCTGCCCCCCTGGGTCTCTTCCTTCCGGGATTCTTCTGACGCTGACCCCCCGGACCCTCCTGTCTCCTTGCGCCGGGCTTTAGGACCCGGCTCCCTTTCTGGGCTGCCTACTGCGTCGCCTTCCTGTGCATTTGAACTTGGCGCGCGCGCCCAACCTTCCACCTTCCGTCTAACCGTCTCTTCGCTCCCAGATGGAGGTGTGGCCACTCCTGACTCGTGCCCTCCCTCCTGTTGTGAGCTGCCAGCGCTTGCCCCCTGGCTCCCTTCCTCTTCTCTGTTCTCTGGCGGTGACGCTGGTCCCGATCTCCAACTGCTCTCCTCTGAGTCCCCTCTGGCTCTATCTTCCTGGGGTGCCCCCCTAAACTCCCCCCTTGCCCTGGCCACTGGTGCTCCTTTCTGTGAATCCTCCGATTCACTGGAAAGGCTCGGAGATCTCGGGTCGTCGTCATCGCTCATCTTTTCTTCTGCCTCCTCCCCTTCGCTCTCTGTTTCCTCCCTTGCCCTTGCCTCTGCTCCTGAACCCCTGACATCCATCCCCCCCTCGAAGCCCCCCACTCCCCCTTCCCCTCCTTCCGGTGCTGGAGTTGGGTGCTGCTGTGTCAAGGGAACGAATGTCGGGTACCGTTCGCTTCCCGTAGCGGGCCTCCTTCCGAAGTCTTCCGGTTCTTCCTCCCTGCTCTCGTCGACGACGGTCACCTCTGCTTCCATCTCTGTGCCGCCGTGCTCGAAACCAGGGTCGTCCCCGAAAACGTCCATGTCCGTCTCTCCCTCACTTCCTCCTGGCGGCGTTGCTCGTCCTGGACCTTCTTGCCACTTCCTGCGCCACTGCTCCTCTGGTCTGTCGTCCCACCAATACGAGGGTTCTGAGGCAGATCCCGAGGGTGACCCCTCCGGGGAACGGACGTCTCGTGTCGGGTCCTCGTCCGAGTCGAACCCCCGGAACGTGCTGGCCGAAAGCGTGGGCGTGAAAAGCCAGTCGTTGAAAAAGTCTGCTGGCATTGGTCTATGTGGGAAGAGGGCATGAAACTCGTCTTTGAGCAGAGGTTCGTCCAAGGCGTAGCCCGGCACCCAGCTGTTCGCACTGGCCGGGGTGCCCTCCTTGGCGAGAAAGTATTCTACCCCTTCTTCCCCCCATCTGGAATCCAAAATCTCTGTGACTTCGTTGATGCGCTCCTTCTGTGCCCCTTCTGCGCGCCCTGTTCTGTCTCTGACCGGACTCGGCGCCGTTCCGGGTTCCTGAAACCTGTGCGGTGCCTTGTAGGGAGTGAGCACCGATCTGTGGAACACCGGATGCATTCTGGAACCCTCCGGAAGCGCCAGCCTGAAGGCCACCGGGTTGATCTGCTCTTCGACTTGATAGGGCCCCAGTTGCTTATGCCCTAGTTTCTTCTTGGCCAACGACCTGGCCGGCACTGCGTGGGCTGCTAACCAGACCCAGTCTCCCACGTGGAGCTCTTCGCCAACCCTTCTACTTTTGTCCGCTTGTACCTTGTATGCGTGCTTGGCCAGCTCCAGGTGGCGCCTCAGCTGATCGTGGACTTCCTGCAGCTCCGACGCGAACGCATCTGCCGTCTGCGGCTCCCCCTCCCCCAGCCTTTCCAGTCCCGGAAAAGTTCTGGGGTGCCTCCCGTTGTTGGCGAAGAACGGCGTGATCCCCGTGGACACGTGCTTCGTGTTGTTGTAGGCGAACTCGGCGAGCGGCAGGTAATCCACCCACGTCGCAGGCTGTTGATTTGCATAACACCTCAAGTACTGCTGCATGATGGCATTGACCCGCTCGGCTTGCCCGTTGGTCTGCGGGTGTCTCGCCGACGCCAGGTTGATCTTGACGTTCAGGAAGCCCATCAGCTTCTGCCAGAAATTCGAGATGAACTGCCGCCCCCGGTCGGACAGAATAGACCGTGGCAGACCGTGAACCTTGAACACGTGGTCTATGAACAGTTTGGCGGTTTGCTCCGCCGTGGTCACCTTCGCACACGGAATGAAATGTGCCATCTTGGAAAACAGGTCCACCACCACCAGCACTGCCGTCTTGCCCCTCGAGCTGGGCAGATCCGTGACAAAGTCCAGGGCCACTCTCTCCCAAGGTTCGACCGGAGTTTGCAGCGGTTCCAACAGTCCGGCCGGCGGTCTATGCACTGGCTTCGCCCTCTGGCAGGTGTCACACCTCGCCACGTAGTCCGCGACCTCCCCTCTCATTCCAGGCCACCAGAAATCCCTGGCGACTAATTCCACCGTCTTCTCCTTGCCGAAGTGCCCAGCCGTGGGCGCGTCGTGCAGCTGCTGCAGCACCTTGGCGCGAAGTTCGTCTCCCGGCACGTAGATGGCCCCTTTACGGATGAGCAATCCATCTCTTAGCTGGAAACCGTCGGCCGCTGCCTTGCCCCTTTGCACCTCTGCCATCTTTGCTTGTGCGAAGGAGTCCCCCTGCAACGCTCGTCGCACCGCCTCCAGGTCCACGGTTGCCGCGGCGCACGCCCACACTGTTGGTGCGAAGATGTGCATGGCGGCCGCTGGCGTTGCGTCCTCCAGATACTGTGGCTTACGAGAGAGAGCGTCCGCCATGATGTTGGTGTCCCCCGGGACATACTGTATTCGGAAGTCGAAGTTCGCAAAGAACTCAGCCCAACGTATCTGCCTCTGGTTCAGGAACTGTGCCGTGCGCCAGTGCTCTAGGTTCTTGTGGTCCGTGCAAACCTGCACCGTGTGCTTGGCGCCGATCAGAAAGTGCCTCCACGCCTTGAACGCTGCATGAATGGCCAGCAACTCCCTGTCCCATATGGTGTAGTTCTGCTCGGACTTGCTGAGCTTCCTGGAGTAAAACGCTCCCGGTCGCCACACCCCTTGCGGGTCTTTCTGCAGCAGGACCGCCCCCACGGCTCTGTCCGAGGCGTCTGTCTCCACCCTCATCGGCTTGCTGGGGTTGACGTGAAGCAGCTGCTCTTCCGACGCGAAGAGACGCTTGAGTGCCTGAAAGGACTGTTCCGCCTGCTCTGTCCAAATGAACTTCTTTTTCTTGGAGCTAAGCGTGTCAGTGATGGCCGCCGTCTGCATAGCGAAGCCCTTGATAAACTTGCGATAGAAGTTCGCAAAGCCGACAAACCGTTGGACCTCCTTCCGGTTGCGTGGGCTCTTCCAATCCAACACCGCTCGAACCTTGGCGCTGTCCATGGCGAGCCCCTTGTCAGACAGCTTGTAGCCCAGAAAATCCACCTCCGTCACGTCAGATTGGCACTTCTCCAGCTTGGCGTAGAGCCTATGTTGCTTTAGCCTGTTCAGCACTTCCTTGACGTGTTTGTCATGCTCCTGTTGCGACTCCGAAAAGATCAGGATGTCATCTAAGAAACAGACGCACGTCTTGTAGAGAAGTCCCGCCAACACGTGATGCATGAATGCTTGAAAAACGTGGGCGCCATTTTGCAATCCAAACGGCATAACTCTATATTCGTAGGTCCCCAGTGGCGTGAACATGGCTGTTTTCCACTCATCTCCCTCCCGCATGCGAATGAGGTTGTACGCCCCTCGCAGGTCCAACTTGGTGAACACTCTGCCCTTCCGCACCTTTGCGAGGAGGTCGTCAATTCGGGGCATGGGGAAGTCCGATGGCTTAGTCACACTGTTCAAGATCCTGTAATCCACTACAAGTCTCTTTTGGGGCGTATCCCGCTTCTTAACGAAGAACACCGGACTGCCTCCCGCTGCCTTGGACTCCCGGATGAAACCGCGCTCCAAATTATGATCTATGAACTCCTTGAGTTCTTGCAGTTCGTCCTCTGACATGGAATACAGTCTCCCCTTAGGCAGCGCCGCTCCTGGCAGCAGGTCAATCTTGCAGTCATATGGCCTGTGAGGTGGTAGCCGGTCTGCCTCCTTCTCGCAGAAAACTTCCAAAAATTCTGCGTACTTGTGGGGAATCGCTTGCAGCGTGCCTAGCAGCAGCTGTGACTCCTCTTCCTCTCCTTCCTGCCTGGGCACGATGCAGTGTTCAGCACAAAAAGAAGAGCCGAAGGTCAGCTGCCTCTGGTACCAAGCCAGCGTTGGGCTGTGCTTGTCCAGCCAACTCATGCCCAACACAATGGGCGTGTCCGATAATTGAGTGACGTTGAAGCTTATGACTTCTTTGTGATTCCCAAGTCGCATCACCATTGGTGGCGTTTGCTGCACCACTTGCCCCCCTAGCAGCTCCCTGCCGTCCACCGTGACAACCTGCAGGGGCAGTGTGGCCGGCAGCAACTGTATAGCATGCTTGTTGACAAAGTCCTGCCCTATAAAGTCCGCATTGCTGCCTGAGTCAATGGTGATTGGCACGTCCATGGTGATGCCATTGGGCAGCTGGAGCGATGCGGTGAGCCTCACCACTGGTTTGGGCGGGAGGGGGTTCACGGGCTGTAAAATCTCTGGGGACTGCATCATTAACACGTCTGGCTGGGCCCCAGTGCCTCTTCCTCCAGCCAGACTGCGTCGTTTCCCTGCTGTGGTCCTCCTTGCTGCGTTGCTGCAGTCACCATTGCTGAGGCTGCAGTGAGCTTGTTGAGCCTCTGGGGACACTCTTTCGCCATATGCCCTGGCTCCTCACAGACGTAACACTTCCTGTTCCCTCTAGGAGGCTTCGCTTTCACTGCTGCTGGTGCTAGGGCTCTGGTTGCTGACTGAGCCCTGGCACCTCCAACCTCCATAGGTTCAGCTCCTCCTCCTGGCGGAGGCGTGGATTGCGTACGCGCTGCTTCTCTGGGAAAGAAGGAGGAGCCCCTGGCTGTTTCGCGCCCTCCACGCCCTTCGTCCCTGCTCCACGGACGTCCTTCCAGCCGCACCCCCACTGCCAGCGCCCTCTGCACGACCTCCTGGGTGGTTCGGGGTCTCTCCCCCCTCGCAATTTCATCTTTCACAGAGCTGTGTAATCCCTCCCAGAACAGGTCTCTTACAGGAGTCGAATCTCTGTCCCATTCTAGGGCACTGGCCAAGGCGAAAAAGCGGGCATGGTACTGCCGTACGCTGGCCCTTCCCTGTTTCAGTCCATGAATCTGTTGCCTAGCAAGATCCACGTCAATGCTTGATAAAAAACACGCATCCATCGCTTTAATAAAGGCATTCGCATTTTGGAGCGCCGGATCGTTATCCCTCCACAAATTGCGCAGCCATGCTCTGGCATCCCCATGCAAATAAGACATGATGAATCCCACTTTCTCTTGCTCATCTCTAAAATCTTTACTCAGCAGTTGCAGTGCACACAGTACGTCTGCTCTAAAATTGGGATACTGTTGCAGGTTCCCATCGAAGTGAGAGACCAGACCGCCTGTGCGTCTCCCCAACCCAATCCCCTCTGGTTTGGGTGTCTGTTGCCCTTGCTTCGTAAGCACTTCCAACCTGACCTGGAGATCCCTGTAGGCGGCAGCTGCGTCCTCCTCTCTCTTCCTGGATGCGAGAGCCTCGGCATTCAGCTGTGACACTGCTTCTCTGAGTTCCGCTATCTGCTGTTCAGCCGTCATGTCGGCTGCCGTTCGTGAGCTCGCTAGTAGGCACCTGCTTCTCTCCTCTCCTCGAGGCTGTAGATGCCCACAATTCTGGAGACGGAGCTTACTGTCAGGGTTGCTTCCAGATCCCAGCTCACAGAGGATCACGCTAGCCAACGGTCATTAAGTAAAAGTCTTTATTGAGTTACAGTTTCCATTCTCAAGCTGCTGCGTGCAACTCTACGTCTAGTAGCTAGACCGGCGAAGCTCCGTCTGAATCTCCGCCCCTCGTACACCAACTTAATATCCTAGCCCTGCTCCACCTTTTCCGCCTGACTGTTCTTCTCTGGGTCCCTCTGCCCCCCTGGGTCTCTTCCTTCCGGGATTCTTCTGACGCTGACCCCCCGGACCCTCCTGTCTCCTTGCGCCGGGCTTTAGGACCCGGCTCCCTTTCCGGGCTGCCTACTGCGTCGCCTTCCTGTGCATTTGAACTTGGCGCGCGCGCCCAACCTTCCACCTTCCGTCTAACCGTCTCTTCGCTCCCAGATGGAGGTGTGGCCACTCCTGACTCGTGCCCTCCCTCCTGTTGTGAGCTGCCAGCGCTTGCCCCCTGGCTCCCTTCCTCTTCTCTGTTCTCTGGCGGTGACGCTGGTCCCGATCTCCAACTGCTCTCCTCTGAGTCCCCTCTGGCTCTATCTTCCTGGGGTGCCCCCCTAAACTCCCCCCTTGCCCTGGCCACTGGTGCTCCTTTCTGTGAATCCTCCGATTCACTGGAAAGGCTCGGAGATCTCGGGTCGTCGTCATCGCTCATCTTTTCTTCTGCCTCCTCCCCTTCGCTCTCTGTTTCCTCCCTTGCCCTTGCCTCTGCTCCTGAACCCCTGACAGTTTTACTCCAGGAAGCTCAGCAAGTCCGAGCAGAACTACACCATATGGGACAGGGAGCTGCTGGCCATTCATGCAGCGTTCAAGGCGTGGAGGCACTTTCTGATCGGCGCCAAGCACACGGTGCAGGTTTGCACGGACCACAAGAACCTAGAGCACTGGCGCACGGCACAGTTCCTGAACCAGAGGCAGATACGTTGGGCTGAGTTCTTTGCGAACTTCGACTTCCGAATACAGTATGTCCCGGGGGACACCAACATCATGGCGGACGCTCTCTCTCGTAAGCCACAGTATCTGGAGGACGCAACGCCAGCGGCCGCCATGCACATCTTCGCACCAACAGTGTGGGCGTGCGCCGCGGCAACCGTGGACCTGGAGGCGGTGCGACGAGCGTTGCAGGGGGACTCCTTCGCACAAGCAAAGATGGCAGAGGTGCAAAGGGGCAAGGCAGCGGCCGACGGTTTCCAGCTAAGAGATGGATTGCTCATCCGTAAAGGGGCCATCTACGTGCCGGGAGACGAACTTCGCGCCAAGGTGCTGCAGCAGCTGCACGACGCGCCCACGGCTGGGCACTTCGGCAAGGAGAAGACGGTGGAATTAGTCGCCAGGGATTTCTGGTGGCCTGGAATGAGAGGGGAGGTCGCGGACTACGTGGCGAGGTGTGACACCTGCCAGAGGGCGAAGCCAGTGCATAGACCGCCGGCCGGACTGTTGGAACCGCTGCAAACTCCGGTCGAACCTTGGGAGAGAGTGGCCCTGGACTTTGTCACGGGTCTGCCCAGCTCGAGGGGCAAGACGGCAGTGCTGGTGGTGGTGGACCTGTTTTCCAAGATGGCACATTTCATTCCGTGTGCGAAGGTGACCACGGCGGAGCAAACCGCCAAACTGTTCATAGACCACGTGTTCAAGGTTCACGGTCTGCCACGGTCTATTCTGTCCGACCGGGGGCGGCAGTTCATCTCGAATTTCTGGCAGAAGCTGATGGGCTTCCTGAACGTCAAGATCAACCTGGCGTCGGCGAGACACCCGCAGACCAACGGGCAAGCGGAGCGGGTCAATGCCATCATGCAGCAGTACTTGAGGTGTTATGCAAATCAACAGCCTGCGACGTGGGTGGATTACCTGCCGCTCGCCGAGTTCGCCTACAACAACACGAAGCACGTGTCCACGGGGATCACGCCGTTCTTCGCCAACAACGGGAGGCACCCCAGAACTTTTCCGGGACTGGAAAGGCTGGGGGAGGGGGAGCCGCAGACGGCAGATGCGTTCGCGTCGGAGCTGCAGGAAGTCCACGATCAGCTGAGGCGCCACCTGGAGCTGGCCAAGCACGCATACAAGGTACAAGCGGACAAGAGTAGAAGGGTTGGCGAAGAGCTCCACGTGGGAGACTGGGTCTGGTTAGCAGCCCACGCAGTGCCGGCCAGGTCGTTGGCCAAGAAGAAACTAGGGCATAAGCAACTGGGGCCCTATCAAGTCGAAGAGCAGATCAACCCGGTGGCCTTCAGGCTGGCGCTTCCGGAGGGTTCCAGAATGCATCCGGTGTTCCACAGATCGGTGCTCACTCCCTACAAGGCACCGCACAGGTTTCAGGAACCCGGAACGGCGCCGAGTCCGGTCAGAGACAGAACAGGGCGCGCAGAAGGGGCACAGAAGGAGCGCATCAACGAAGTCACAGAGATTTTGGATTCCAGATGGGGGGAAGAAGGGGTAGAATACTTTCTCGCCAAGGAGGGCAACCCGGCCAGTGCGAACAGCTGGGTGCCGGGCTACGCCTTGGACGAACCTCTGCTCAAAGACGAGTTTCATGCCCTCTTCCCACATAGACCAATGCCAGCAGACTTTTTCGACGACTGGCTTTTCACGCCCACGCTTTCGGCCAGCACGTTCCGGGGGTTCGACTCGGACGAGGACCCGACACGAGACGTCCGTTCCCCGGAGGGGTCACCCTCGGGATCTGCCTCAGAACCCTCGTATTGGTGGGACGACAGACCAGAGGAGCAGTGGCGCAGGAAGTGGCAAGAAGGTCCAGGACGAGCAACGCCGCCAGGAGGAAGTGAGGGAGAGACGGACATGGACGTTTTCGGGGACGACCCTGGTTTCGAGCACGGCGGCACAGAGATGGAAGCAGAGGTGACCGTCGTCGACGAGAGCAGGGAGGAAGAACCGGAAGACTTCGGAAGGAGGCCCGCTACGGGAAGCGAACGGTACCCGACATTCGTCCCCTTGACACAGCAGCACCCAACTCCAGCACCGGAAGGAGGGGAAGGGGGAGTGGGGGGCTTCGAGGGGGGGATGGATGTCAGGGGTTCAGGAGCAGAGGCAAGGGCAAGGGAGGAAACAGAGAGCGAAGGGGAGGAGGCAGAAGAAAAGATGAGCGATGACGACGACCCGAGATCTCCGAGCCTTTCCAGTGAATCGGAGGATTCACAGAAAGGAGCACCAGTGGCCAGGGCAAGGGGGGAGTTTAGGGGAGCACCCCAGGAAGATAGAGCCAGAGGGGACTCAGAGGAGAGCAGTTGAAGATCGGGACCAGCGTCACCGCCAGAGAACAGAGAAGAGGAAGGGAGCCAGGGGGCAAGCGCTGGCAGCTCACAACAGGAGGGAGGGCACGAGTCAGGAGTGGCCACACCTCCATCTGGGAGCGAAGAGACGGTTAGACGGAAGGTGGAAGGTTGGGCGCGCGCGCCAAGTTCAAATGCACAGGAAGGCGACGCAGTAGGCAGCCCGGAAAGGGAGCCGGGTCCTAAAGCCCGGCGCAAGGAGACAGGAGGGTCCGGGGGGTCAGCGTCAGAAGAATCCCGGAAGGAAGAGACCCAGGGGGGCAGAGGGACCCAGAGAAGAACAGTCAGGCGGAAAAGGTGGAGCAGGGCTAGGATATTAAGTTGGTGTACGAGGGGCGGAGATTCAGACGGAGCTTCGCCGGTCTAGCTACTAGACGTAGAGTTGCACGCAGCAGCTTGAGAATGGAAACTGTAACTCAATAAAGACTTTTACTTAATGACCGTTGGCGAGCGTGATCCTCTGTGAGCTGGGATCTTGAAGCAACCCTGACACATACACTTTGCGATTTCTGGGTTAATGTTGCATTAACACCAAAGAACACAACTTGAAATAAGCGACATCCAAGATTCTTGTTTCGATGTAGCTGGAACGCAACACAACCTGCTTTGCTCTGTTTTAGCTTGCTACACTTTGATTTGCTATTTGTTGGTGAATGAACACCGAATGAAAAAATCCCAGCTCATTCGTCTTGTTTCTATTGATATGGAAGCAAAACACGTATGCTTAATTTAGACTGATAAGAAACATTTCAATGCGTGATTTTTGGGTGAATGGGCACTCTAATCTGAAAAGCAGCAATTGCAAGTAAGCGCAATCAAAGCTTATTCGTCTTCTTTCTGCACATATGATAGCGAAAACACGCTTTTTTGTCATTTGGGTCTCATTACATACAATTTGCGATTTCTGGGTTAATGTTGCATTAACGCCAAAGAACAGAACTTGAAATAAGCGACATCCAAGATTCTTGTTTCGATGTAGCTGGAACGCAAAACAACCTGTTTTGCTCTGTTTTAGCTTACTACACTTTGCTTTGCTATTTGTTGGTGAATGAACACCGAATGAAAAAATCCCAGCTCATTCGTTTTGTTTCTATTGAGATGGAACCAAAACACGTATGCTTAATTTGGGCTGATAACAAACATTTCACTGCGTGATTTTTGGGTGAATGGGCACTCTAATCTGAAAAGCAGCAATTGCAAGTAAGCGCAATCAAAGCTTATTCGTCTTCTTTCTGCACATATGGTAGCGAAAAGACAGTGTTTTGTCATTTGGGTCTCATTACATACACTTTGCGATTTCTGGGTTAATGTTGCTGTCAGGGGTTCAGGAGCAGAGGGACAGGAGAGGGAGGAAGTAGAGACCGAGGGAGAGGAATCTGAGGGAGAAGTCAGCGAGGGTAGCCATCCGAGGTCTCTAAGTCTCTCCAGTGAATCAGAGGATTCACAGAAAGGGGCCCCAGTGGTCAGAGCCAGGGGGTTGCCAGAGGGAACACCCCAGGAAGGAGGGGCCAGAGGGGACTCAGAGAGCAGCAGCTGGAAATCGGGACCAACTTTCCCACCGGAGAGCAGTAAGGGGGAGGAGTCCCAAACATCGGCAGCAGGCAGCCTTCCGTCAGCGGAAGGACATGAGTCAGGGTTAGCCACGCCTGCATCAGAGAGCGAGGTAACGGTCAAAAGGAAGGTCAGGGGCAGCGCGCGCGCGCCAAGTTCAAATGTACAGGAGGGGGGCGCAATGGGCAGTCCGGAGAGAGAGCCGGGTCCCAAAGCCCGCCGGAGAGAAGGGGAGGAGTCCGAAGGGTCCGCTTCCGAGGCATCCCGGAAAGAGGGCACCCAGGGGGGTAGTAGGACCCAGAGGAGGAAGGAGAAACGTAGAAGGTGGAGTAAGGCTAGAGTCTTAAGCTGGTGTACAGGGGGCGGAGACTCAGACGAGGCTTCGCTGGTCTAGGGTTTAGACGTAGAGGCGCACGCTAGTGTTTGGAAATGGAAACTAAATGCCAATAAAGACTTCTGTACAGTTCTAATGGCTAGCGTTGGTCTTCTGTGAGCTGAGACCGGGAGGCAGTTACTGACAGTAAGCCTCGTCTCAAGTTACCATCGGTTTTCTTCGCCTCAAGCATCGCTAAGGAAGCGAGGCAGGGAGGGTGGAAGACTGGTGCCTTGCGAGCTCACAAGAGTCAGGCAAGATGACTACAGAACAGAAAATAGCTTCCCTGCAAGAAGCGGTGACGCTACTCAACGCTGAAATAATCGCATCCAGGAAGAGAGAGGAAGAAGCGGCAGCTGCATGCAGAGATCTTCAAGCCAGGTTGGAAGGGCTTGTAAAGCAGGGGATCCCAGCACCCAGGTCCGAGGGGATCGGTTTGGGGAAGAGAGGAGGCAGCATTGTATCTCATTTTGATGGGAATTTGCAGCAGTACCCCAATTTCCGAGCAGATGTGCTGTTTGCGCTGCAGCTGCTGGAAAGAGACTTTAGAGATGAGAGGGAAAAAGTGGGGTTTATTTTGTCTCATTTGCATGGGGACGCGAAATCATGGCTGCGCAACCTATGGAGAGATAAGGATCCGGCGCTCCAAAGCGCAGAGGCGTTCATTAAGGCGATGGACTCCTGTTTCTTATCCAAAATAGACCTGGACATTGCCCGGAGGGACATATTTGGGCTAAGACAAGGGAAAGCCAGCGTAAGGCAGTATCATTCCCGGTTTTTTGCATTGGTCAACGCGCTGAATTGGGATAAGGATTCTCCGCCGGTTAGAGACCTTTTTTGGGAGGGTCTGAATGCACAGATCAAGGATGAGATGGCAAGGGGTGAGAGACCCACCACCACTCAGCAAGTGGTTGAAAGAGCGTTGTCTATTGGGGTGAGGCAGGAAGAACGTCCGTGGAGCAAAGAAGAAGGGCGTTGGGGACGTTCACCAGCGAGAGTGCCCTCCCTCTTGCCCAGAGAGGCAGCGCGTGCGCAGTCCACGCCTCCACAGGGAGGGGGCGAGGAGCAGATGGAGATTGGCGGTGCTAGGGCTCACTCAGCTACCAGAGCCTTAACGCAGGGAGCAGTAAAATCGAAGCTGCCTAGAAGGAACAGGAAGTGCTATATATGTGAGAGTGCAGAGCACATGGTGAAAGAGTGTCCCCAGAGGAGTTTCAAGCACACTGCAGCTTCAGTGACAGTGATGGAAGCAACTCAGCAGAGAGCACCACAGCAGGGAAACGACCAGGTCTGGCTGGAAGAGGAGGCACTGGGGCCCAGCCAGACGAGTCAGTGAGGAAGTCCCCAGAGATTTTGCAGCCCACAGACCCCCTCCCGCCCAAGCCAGTGGTGCAGCTAACCGCATCGCTTCAGCTGCCCAATGGACTCACCTTAGAAGTGCCTATTACAATTGACTCTGGCAGTAACGCAGACTTTATAGGATTGGAGTTCATTCAACAACACAACGTAGCATTACTGCCAGCCACACTGCCCCTGAAGGTTGTCACGGTGGATGGCAGGGAACTGCTAGGGGGGCAGGTGGTGCAGCAGACGCCGCCTATGGTGATGCAAATTGGGAATCACCGGGAAGTCATCAGTTTCAATGTCACCCAGCTGTCCGACACGCCTATAGTATTAGGCATGAGTTGGCTGCACAGGCACAGCCCAGCATTGGCGTGGTACCAGCGCCACCTGACTTTTGGCTCCTCCTACTGTGCAGAACACTGCATTATACCCAGCCCGGAAGGGGAAGAGGAGGACCCGCAGTTGCAGTTGGGCACGCTGCAAGCAGTACCCCACAAGTATGCGGAGTTTTTGGAGGTGTTCTGCGAGAAGGAGGCGGACAAGCTACCCCCTCACAGACCCTATGATTGCAAGATTGACCTCCTGCCGGGGGCGACGCTGCCTACTGGGAAACTGTACTCCATGTCTGAGGATGAACTGCAAGAACTCAGGGAGTTCATAGATCACAATTTGAAGCGTGGGTTCATCCGGGAGTCGAAAGCAGTGGGGGGCAGTCCCGTATTCTTTGTGAAGAAGCGGGATACGCCCCAAAAAAGACTGGTGGTGGACTTCAGAATCTTGAATTCGAAAACCAAGCCCTCAGCTTTCCCCATGCCCAAGATAGACGACTTGCTCGCGACGGTGCGGAAAGGACGCGTTTTCACCAAGCTGGATCTACGTGGCGCGTACAACTTGATTCGCATGCGCGACGGAGACGAGTGGAAGACGGCCATGTTCACGCCACTGGGCACCTACGAATACAGAGTTATGCCCTTCGGATTACAAAATGGCTCTCACACTTTCCAAGCCTTTATGCATCACGTGCTGGCGGGGCTCCTTTACAAGAAGTGCGTATGCTTCCTGGACGACATCCTGATTTTTTCAGAATCGCGAGAGGCGCACGAGAGGGATGTCAGGGAAGTTCTGCAGAGACTGAAGGAGCACAGGCTGTACGCCAAACTGGAGAAGTGCCAGTTCGACGTGACGGAGGTGGATTTCCTGGGCTACAAGTTGTCGGACAAGGGGCTCGCCATGGACAGCGCCAAGGTTCGCGCAGTTTTGGACTGGAAGAGCCCACGCAATCGGAAGGAAGTCCAGCGGTTTGTCGGCTTTGCCAACTTTTACCGCAAGTTCATCAAGGGATTTGCCATGCAGACAGCGGCCATCACCGACACGCTCAGCTCCAAGAAGAAGAAATTCATCTGGACGGAGCAAGCGGAGCAGTCCTTTCAGAAGCTCAAGCGTCTCTTCGCGTCTGAAGAGCAGCTGCTGCATGTGAATCCCAGCAGACCCATGAGGGTGGAGACGGACGCCTCAGACAGAGCCGTGGGAGCTGTCCTGTTGCAACAAGACCAGCAGGGGGACTGGAGGCCGTGCGCCTTCTACTCGCGGAAGCTCAGCAAGTCGGAGCAGAATTACACTATCTGGGACAGGGAGTTGCTAGCCATACATGCAGCATTCAAGGCATGGAGGCACTTCCTCATCGGAGCCAGACATACAGTGCAGGTCCACACGGACCACAAGAATCTGGAGTACTGGCGCACGGCTAGGTTCCTCAACCAGAGACACATTAGATGGGCAGAGTTCTTCGCGGACTTCGACTTCAAGATAGAGTACATCCCAGGAGACAACAACGTGATGGCGGATGCATTGTCCAGAAAGCCGCAATACCTGGAGGAGGCGGCACCGTCGGCGGCCAAGCACATTTTCGCACCGGAAGCGTGGGCATGCGCGTCGGCAACCGTGGACCTGGACGCCGTACGTCGCGCGCTGCGGGAAGACCCCTTCGCACGGGCCAAGATGGAGGAGGTGCACAGGGGCACAGCGAGGGCCGACGAGTTCCAGATCCGCGAAGGGTTGCTCCTCCACAAGGGAGCACTCTACGTGCCGGGAGACGACCTCCGCGCAAGGGTCCTGCAGCAGCTACACGACGCTCCCACCGCAGGGCACTTTGGCAAAGAAAAGACTGTCGAACTCGTAGCCAGAGACTTTTGGTGGCCCAAGATGCGGGGGGAGGTAGCGGATTACGTCTCGAGATGTGACACCTGCCAAAGGGCCAAGTCAGTTCACAGACCGCCGGCGGGATTGCTGGAACCGCTGCAGACACCGTCTGAACCGTGGGAGAGGGTGGCCCTGGACTTCGTCACGGATCTGCCCAGCTCGAGGGGAAAGACAGCAGTGCTAGTGGTGGTGGACATGTTTACTAAGATGGCACACTTCATTCCGTGTGCGAAGGTAGCCACGGCAGAGCAGACCGCCAAACTGTTCATAGACCACGTGTTCAAGGTCCACGGTCTGCCACGGTCTATTCTTTCCGACCGGGGGCGACAGTTCATCTCGAACTTCTGGCAGAAGCTGATGGGCATTCTGAACGTCAAGGTCAATTTGGCGTCGGCGAGACACCCGCAGACCAACGGACAAGCGGAGAGGGTCAACGCCGTCATGCAGCAGTACCTAAGATGCTACGCCAACCAGCAGCCCACGACATGGGTGGACTACCTGCCGCTCGCCGAGTTCGCTTACAACAATACGAAGCACGTGTCGACGGGGGTGACGCCGTTCTTCGCCAACAACGGGAGGCATCCCAGAACCTTCCCGGGTTTAGAGAGAGTGGGGGAGGGGGAGCCACAGGCAGCGGAAGCCTTAGCGTCAGAGTTGCAGGAAGTCCACGAACAGCTCAGGAGGCAGCTAGAACTAGCAAAGCACGCATACAAGGTGCAGGCCGACAGACACAGAAGAGTTGGGGAAGACATACAGGTGGGTGACTGGGTCTGGCTAGCAGCGCAAGCAGTGCCGACCAGATCATTAGCTAAGAAGAAGCTAGGACATAAGCAGCTAGGACCTTACCAAGTCCAGGCGCAGGTCAATCCAGTAGCCTTCCGGTTGGCTCTTCCGGAGGGTTCCAGAATGCATCCGGTGTTCCATAGATCGGTGCTCACGCCCTACAAAGCACCTCATAGGTTTCAGGAGCCGGACACAGCACCAGACCAGAGCAGTGAAGGGCCCAGAGTGAGGGGGCCGCCTAGGAAGGGACACATCAATGAGGTCACAGAGATTTTGGACTCCAGATGGGGGGAAGAGGGAGTAGAATATTTTCTAGCCAGAGAGGGTACCCCGGCCAGTGCCAACAGCTGGGTACCGGACTATGCCTTGGAGGAACCGCTGCTCAAAGAGGAGTTTCATGCCCTCTTCCCGCACAGGCCCATGCCAGCAGAGTATTTCGATGACTGGCTTTTCACACCCACTCTTTCAGCCAGCACATTCCTGGGGTTCGACTCGGACGAGGAACAGGCACCAGTCCCCAGCTCTCAGGTGGGTTCGCCACCGGGGTCTGCCTCAGACCACTCGTATTGGTGGGACGATCAACCAGAGGAGCAGTGGCGCAGGAAGTGGCTGAGGGGTCCTTGGATGGGACCACCCGAAGAGGGGGAGAGGGGCGAGACGGACATGGACGTGTTGGGGGACAACGTGGGGTTCGAGCATGAAGACAGAGAGATGGAAGCAGAGGAGAGCGACGTTGACGAGTACATGGGGGATGAACTGTATCCGGCAAGCACCCCCGCGACGACGGAGCACCCAGTACCCGCACCGGAAGGAGGGGAGGGGGGAAGGGGGGGCTTCGAGGGGGGGATGGATGTCAGGGGTTCAGGAGCAGAGGGACAGGAGAGGGAGGAAGTAGAGACCGAGGGAGAGGAATCTGAGGGAGAAGTCAGCGAGGGTAGCCATCCGAGGTCTCTAAGTCTCTCCAGTGAATCAGAGGATTCACAGAAAGGGGCCCCAGTGGTCAGAGCCAGGGGGTTGCCAGAGGGAACACCCCAGGAAGGAGGGGCCAGAGGGGACTCAGAGAGCAGCAGCTGGAAATCGGGACCAACTTTCCCACCGGAGAGCAGTAAGGGGGAGGAGTCCCAAACATCGGCAGCAGGCAGCCTTCCGTCAGCGGAAGGACATGAGTCAGGGTTAGCCACGCCTGCATCAGAGAGCGAGGTAACGGTCAAAAGGAAGGTCAGGGGCAGCGCGCGCGCGCCAAGTTCAAATGTACAGGAGGGGGGCGCAATGGGCAGTCCGGAGAGAGAGCCGGGTCCCAAAGCCCGCCGGAGAGAAGGGGAGGAGTCCGAAGGGTCCGCTTCCGAGGCATCCCGGAAAGAGGGCACCCAGGGGGGTAGTAGGACCCAGAGGAGGAAGGAGAAACGTAGAAGGTGGAGTAAGGCTAGAGTCTTAAGCTGGTGTACAGGGGGCGGAGACTCAGACGAGGCTTCGCTGGTCTAGGGTTTAGACGTAGAGGCGCACGCTAGTGTTTGGAAATGGAAACTAAATGCCAATAAAGACTTCTGTACAGTTCTAATGGCTAGCGTTGGTCTTCTGTGAGCTGAGACCGGGAGGCAGTTACTGACAGTTGCATTAACACCAAAGAACACAACTTTAAATAAGCGACATCCAAGATTCTTGTTTCGATGTAGCTGGAACGCAACACACCCTGTTTTGCTCTGTTTTAGCTTACTACACTTTGATTTGCTATTTCTTGGTGAATGAACACCGAATGAAAAAATCCCAGCTCATTTGTCTTGTTTCTATTGATATGGAAGCAAAACACGTATGCTTAATTTGGGCTGATAAACATTTCACTGCGTGATTTTTGGGTGAATGGGCACTCTAATCTGAAAAGCAGCAATTGCAAGTAAGCGCAATCAAAGCTTATTCGTCTTCTTTCTGCACATATGGTAGCGAAAAGACGGTGTTTTGTCATTTGGGTCTCATTACATACACTTTGCGATTTCTGGGTTAATGTTGCATTAACACCAAAGAACACAACTTGAAATAAGCGACATCCAAGATTCTTGTTTCGATGTAGCTGGAACGCAACACAACCTGTTTTGCTCTGTTTTAGCTTACTACACTTTGATTTGCTATTTCTTGGTGAATGAACACCGAATGAAAAAATCCCAGCTCATTCGTCTTGTTTCTATTGATATGGAAGCAAAACACGTATGCTTAATTTGGGCTGATAACAAACATTTCACTGCGTGATTTTTGGGTGAATGTGCACTCTAATCTGAAAAGCAGCAATTGCATGTAAGCGCAATCAAAGCTTATTCGTCTTCTTTCTGCACATATGGTAGCGAAAAGACGGTGTTTTGTCATTTGGGTCTCATTACATACACTTTGCGATTTCTGGGTTAATGTTGCATTAACACCAAAGAACACAACTTGAAATAAGCGACATCCAAGATTCTTGTTTCGATGTAGCTGGAACGCAAAACAACCTGTTTTGCTCTGTTTTAGCTTACTACACTTTGCTTTGCTATTTCTTGGTGAATGAACACCGAATGAAAAAATCCCAGCTTATTCGTCTTGTTTCTATTGAGATGGAACCAAAACACGTATGCTTAATTTGGGCTGATAACAAACATTTCACTGCGTGATTTTTGGGTGAATGGGCACTCTAATCTGAAAAGCAGCAATTGCAAGTAAGCGCAATCAAAGCTTATTCGTCTTCTTTCTGCACATATGGTAGCGAAAAGACAGTGTTTTGTCATTTGGGTCTCATTACATACACTTTGCGATTTCTGGGTTAATGTTGCATTAACACCAAAGAACTTGAAATAAGCGACATCCAAGATTCTTGTTTCGATGTAGCTGGAACGCAACACAACCTGTTTTGCTCTGTTTTAGCTTACTACACTTTGCTTTGCTATTTGTTGGTGAATGAACACCGAATGAAAAAATCCCAGCTTATTCGTCTTGTTTCTATTGAGATGGAACCAAAACACGTATGCTTAATTTAGGCTGATAACAAACATTTCACTGCGTGATTTTTGGGTGAATGGGCACTCTAATCTGAAAAGCAGCAATTGCAAGTAAGCGCAATCAAAGCTTATTCGTCTTCTTTCTGCACATATGGTAGCGAAAATACGGTGTTTTGTCATTTGGGTCTCATTACATACACTTTGCGATTTCTGGGTTAATGTTGCATTAACACCAAAGAACACAACTTGAAATAAGCGACATCCAAGATTCTTGTTTCGATGTAGCTGGAACGCAACACAACCTGTTTTGCTCTGTTTTAGCTTACTACACTTTGCTTTGCTATTTGTTGGTGAATGAACACCGAATGAAAAAATCCCAGCTCATTCGTCTTGTTTCTATTGATATGGAAGCAAAACACGTATGCTTAATTTGGGCTGATAAACATTTCACTGCGTGATTTTTGGGTGAATGGGCACTCTAATCTGAAAAGCAGCAATTGCAAGTAAGCGCAATCAAAGCTTATTCGTCTTCTTTCTGCACATATGGTAGCGAAAAGACAGTGTTTTGTCATTTGGGTCTCATTAGATACACTTTGCGATTTCTGGGTTAATGTTGCATTAACACCAAAGAACACAACTTGAAATAAGCGACATCCAAGATTCTTGTTTCGATATAGCTGGAACGCAACACAACCTGTTTTGCTCTGTTTTAGCTTACTACACTTTGATTTGCTATTTGTTGGTGAATGAACACCGAATGAAAAAATCCCAGCTTATTCGTCTTGTTTCTATTGAGATGGAACCAAAACACGTATGCTTAATTTGGGCTGATAACAAACATTTCACTGCGTTATTTTTGGGTGAATGGGCACTCTAATCTGAAAAGCAGCAATTGCAAGTAAGCGCAATCAAAGCTTATTCGTCTTCTTTCTGCACATATGGTAGCGAAAATACGGTGTTTTGTCATTTGGGTCTCATTACATACACTTTGCGATTTCTGGGTTAATGTTGCATTAACACCAAAGAACACAACTTGAAATAAGCGACATCCAAGATTCTTGTTTCGATGTAGCTGGAACGCAACACAACCTGTTTTGCTCTGTTTTAGCTTACTACACTTTGCTTTGCTATTTGTTGGTGAATGAACACCGAATGAAAAAGTCCCAGCTCATTCGTCTTGTTTCTATTGATATGGAAGCAAAACACGTATGCTTAATTTGGGCTGATAACAAACATTTCACTGCGTGATTTTTGGGTGAATGGGCACTCTAATCTGAAAAGCAGCAATTGCAAGTAAGCGCAATCAAAGCTTGTTCGTCTTCTTTCTGCACATATGGTAGCGAAAAGACGGTGTTTTGTCATTTGGGTCTCATTACATACACTTTGCGATTTCTGGGTTAATGTTGCATTAACACCAAAGAACACAACTTGAAATAAGCGACATCCAAGATTCTTGTTTCGATGTAGCTGGAACGCAACACAACCTGTTTTGCTCTGTTTTAGCTTACTACACTTTGCTTTGCTATTTGTTGGTGAATGAACACCGAATGAAAAAATCCCAGCTTATTCGTCTTGTTTCTATTGAGATGGAACCAAAACACGTATGCTTAATTTGGGCTGATAACAAACATTTCACTGCGTTATTTTTGGGTGAATGGGCACTCTAATCTGAAAAGCAGCAATTGCAAGTAAGCGCAATCAAAGCTTATTCGTCTTCTTTCTGCACATATGGTAGCGAAAATACGGTGTTTTGTCATTTGGGTCTCATTACATACACTTTGCGATTTCTGGGTTGATGTTGCATTAACACCAAAGAACACAACTTGAAATAATCGACATCCAAGATTCTTGTTTCGATGTAGCTAGAACGCAACACAACCTGTTTTGCTCTGTTTTAGCTTACTACACTTTGATTTGCTATTTGTTGGTCAATGAACACCGAATGAAAAAATCCCAGCTCATTCGTCTTGTTTCTATTGATATGGAATCAAAACACGTATGCTTAATTTAGGCTGATAACAAACATTTCACTGCGTGATTTTTGGGTGAATGGGCACTCTAATCTGAAAAGCAGCAATTGCAAGTAAGCGCAATCAAAGCTTATTCGTCTTCTTTCTGCACATATGGTAGCGAAAAGACGGTGTTTTGTCATTTGGGTCTCATTACATACACTTTGCGATTTCTGGGTTAATGTTGCATTAACACCAAAGAACACAACTTGAAATAAGCGACATCCAAGATTCTTGTTTCGATGTAGCTGGAACGCAACACAACCTGTTTTGCTCTGTTTTAGCTTACTACACTTTGCTTTGCTATTTGTTGGTGAATGAACACCGAATGAAAAAATCCCAGCTTATTCGTCTTGTTTCTATTGAGATGGAACCAAAACACGTATGCTTAATTTGGGCTGATAACAAACATTTCACTGCGTTATTTTTGGGTGAATGGGCACTCTAATCTGAAAAGCAGCAATTGCAAGTAAGCGCAATCAAAGCTTATTCGTCTTCTTTCTGCACATATGGTAGCGAAAATACGGTGTTTTGTCATTTGGGTCTCATTACATACACTTTGCGATTTCTGGGTTAATGTTGCATTAACACCAAAGAACACAACTTGAAATAAGCGACATCCAAGATTCTTGTTTCGATGTAGCTGGAACGCAACACAACCTGTTTTGGTCTGTTTTAGCTTACTACACTTTGCTTTGCTATTTGTTGGTGAATGAACACCGAATGAAAAAATCCCAGCTTATTCGTCTTGTTTCTATTGAGATGGAACCAAAACACGTATGCTTAATTTGGGCTGATAACAAACATTTCACTGCGTTATTTTTGGGTGAATGGGCACTCTAATCTGAAAAGCAGCAATTGCAAGTAAGCGCAATCAAAGCTTATTCGTCTTCTTTCTGCACATATGGTAGCGAAAATACGGTGTTTTGTCATTTGGGTCTCATTACATACACTTTGCGATTTCTGGGTTGATGTTGCATTAACACCAAAGAACACAACTTGAAATAATCGACATCCAAGATTCTTGTTTCGATGTAGCTAGAACGCAACACAACCTGTTTTGCTCTGTTTTAGCTTACTACACTTTGATTTGCTATTTGTTGGTCAATGAACACCGAATGAAAAAATCCCAGCTCATTCGTCTTGTTTCTATTGATATGGAATCAAAACACGTATGCTTAATTTAGGCTGATAACAAACATTTCACTGCGTGATTTTTGGGTGAATGGGCACTCTAATCTGAAAAGCAGCAATTGCAAGTAAGCGCAATCAAAGCTTATTCGTCTTCTTTCTGCACATATGGTAGCGAAAAGACGGTGTTTTGTCATTTGGGTCTCATTACATACACTTTGCGATTTCTGGGTTAATGTTGCATTAACACCAAAGAACACAACTTGAAATAAGCGACATCCAAGATTCTTGTTTCGATGTAGCTGGAACGCAACACAACCTGTTTTGCTCTGTTTTAGCTTACTACACTTTGCTTTGCTATTTGTTGGTGAATGAACACCGAATGAAAAAATCCCAGCTTATTCGTCTTGTTTCTATTGAGATGGAACCAAAACACGTATGCTTAATTTGGGCTGATAACAAACATTTCACTGCGTTATTTTTGGGTGAATGGGCACTCTAATCTGAAAAGCAGCAATTGCAAGTAAGCGCAATCAAAGCTTATTCGTCTTCTTTCTGCACATATGGTAGCGAAAATACGGTGTTTTGTCATTTGGGTCTCATTACATACACTTTGCGATTTCTGGGTTAATGTTGCATTAACACCAAAGAACACTACTTGAAATAAGCGACATCCAAGATTCTTGTTTCGATGTAGCTGGAACGCAACACAACCTGTTTTGCTCTGTTTTAGCTTACTACACTTTGCTTTGCTATTTGTTGGTGAATGAACACCGAATGAAAAAATCCCAGCTTATTCGTCTTGTTTCTATAGAGATGGAACCAAAACACGTATGCTTAATTTGGGCTGATAACAAACATTTCACTGCGTTATTTTTGGGTGAATGGGCACTCTAATCTGAAAAGCAGCAATTGCAAGTAAGCGCAATCAAAGCTTATTCGTCTTCTTTCTGCACATATGGTAGCGAAAATACGGTGTTTTGTCATTTGGGTCTCATTACATACACTTTGCGATTTCTGGGTTAATGTTGCATTAACACCAAAGAACACAACTTGAAATAAGCGACATCCAAGATTCTTGTTTCGATGTAGCTGGAACGCAACACAACCTGTTTTGCTCTGTTTTAGCTTACTACACTTTGATTTGCTATTTGTTGGTCAATGAACACTGAATGAAAAAATCCCAGCTCATTCGTCTTGTTTCTATTGATATGGAAGCAAAACACGTATGCTTAATTTGGGCTGATAACAAACATTTCACTGCGTGATTTTTGGGTGAATGGGCACTCTAATCTGAAAAGCAGCAATTGCAAGTAAGCGCAATCAAAGCTTATTCGTCTTCTTTCTGCACATATGGTAGCGAAAAGACGGTGTTTTGTCATTTGGGTCTCATTACATACACTTTGCGATTTCTGGGTTAATGTTGCATTAACACCAAAGAACACAACTTGAAATAAGCGACATCCAAGATTCTTGTTTCGATGTAGCTGGAACGCAACACAACCTGTTTTGCTCTGTTTTAGCTTACTACACTTTGCTTTGCTATTTGTTGGTGAATAAACACCGAATGAAAAAATCCCAGCTTATTCGTCTTGTTTCTATTGAGATGGAACCAAAACACGTATGCTTAATTTGGGCTGATAACAAACATTTCACTGCGTTATTTTTGGGTGAATGGGCACTCTAATCTGAAAAGCAGCAATTGCAAGTAAGCGCAATCAAAGCTTATTCGTCTTCTTTCTGCACATATGGTAGCGAAAATACGGTGTTTTGTCATTTGGGTCTCATTACATACACTTTGCGATTTCTGGGTTAATGTTGCATTAACACCAAAGAACACAACTTGAAATAATCGACATCCAAGATTCTTGTTTCGATGTAGCTAGAACGCAACACAACCTGTTTTGCTCTGTTTTAGCTTACTACACTTTGATTTGCTATTTGTTGGTCAATGAACACCGAATGAAAAAATCCCAGCTCATTCGTCTTGTTTCTATTGATATGGAATCAAAACACGTATGCTTAATTTAGGCTGATAACAAACATTTCACTGCGTGATTTTTGGGTGAATGGGCACTCTAATCTGAAAAGCAGCAATTGCAAGTAAGCGCAATCAAAGCTTATTCGTCTTCTTTCTGCACATATGGTAGCGAAAAGACGGTGTTTTGTCATTTGGGTCTCATTACATACACTTTGCGATTTCTGGGTTAATGTTGCATTAACACCAAAGAACACAACTTGAAATAAGCGACATCCAAGATTCTTGTTTCGATGTAGCTGGAACGCAACACAACCTGTTTTGCTCTGTTTTAGCTTACTACACTTTGCTTTGCTATTTGTTGGTGAATGAACACCGAATGAAAAAATCCCAGCTTATTCGTCTTGTTTCTATTGAGATGGAACCAAAACACGTATGCTTAATTTGGGCTGATAACAAACATTTCACTGCGTTATTTTTGGGTGAATGGGCACTCTAATCTGAAAAGCAGCAATTGCAAGTAAGCGCAATCAAAGCTTATTCGTCTTCTTTCTGCACATATGGTAGCGAAAATACGGTGTTTTGTCATTTGGGTCTCATTACATACACTTTGCGATTTCTGGGTTAATGTTGCATTAACACCAAAGAACACAACTTGAAATAAGCGACATCCAAGATTCTTGTTTCGATGTAGCTGGAACGCAACACAACCTGTTTTGCTCTGTTTTAGCTTACTACACTTTGATTTGCTATTTGTTGGTGAATGAACACTGAATGAAAAAATCCCAGCTCATTCGTCTTGTTTCTATTGAGATGGAACCAAAACACGTATGCTTAATTTGGGCTGATAACAAACATTTCACTGCGTTATTTTTGGGTGAATGGGCACTCTAATCTGAAAAGCAGCAATTGCAAGTAAGCGCAATCAAAGCTTATTCGTCTTCTTTCTGCACATATGGTAGCGAAAATACGGTGTTTTGTCATTTGGGTCTCATTACATACACTTTGCGATTTCTGGGTTAATGTTGCATTAACACCAAAGAACACAACTTGAAATAATCGACATCCAAGATTCTTGTTTCGATGTAGCTAGAACGCAACACAACCTGTTTTGCTCTGTTTTAGCTTACTACACTTTGATTTGCTATTTGTTGGTCAATGAACACCGAATGAAAAAATCCCAGCTCATTCGTCTTGTTTCTATTGATATGGAATCAAAACACGTATGCTTAATTTGGGCTGATAACAAACATTTCACTGCGTGATTTTTGGGTGAATGGGCACTCTAATCTGAAAAGCAGCAATTGCAAGTATGCGCAATCAAAGCTTGTTCGTCTTCTTTCTGCACATATGGTAGCGAAAAGACGGTGTTTTGTCATTTGGGTCTCATTACATACACTTTGCGATTTCTGGGTTAATGTTGCATTAACACCAAAGAACACAACTTGAAATAAGCGACATCCAAGATTCTTGTTTCGATGTAGCTGGAACGCAACACAACCTGTTTTGCTCTGTTTTAGCTTACTACACTTTGCTTTGCTATTTGTTGGTGAATGAACACCGAATGAAAAAATCCCAGCTTATTCGTCTTGTTTCTATTGAGATGGAACCAAAACACCTATGCTTAATTTGGGCTGATAACAAACATTTCACTGCGTTATTTTTGGGTGAATGGGCACTCTAATCTGAAAAGCAGCAATTGCAAGTAAGCGCAATCAAAGCTTATTCGTCTTCTTTCTGCACATATGGTAGCGAAAATATGGTGTTTTGTCATTTGGGTCTCATTACATACACTTTGCGATTTCTGGGTTGATGTTGCATTAACACCAAAGAACACAACTTGAAATAATCGACATCCAAGATTCTTGTTTCGATGTAGCTAGAACGCAACACAACCTGTTTTGCTCTGTTTTAGCTTACTACACTTTGATTTGCTATTTGTTGGTCAATGAACACCGAATGAAAAAATCCCAGCTTATTCGTCTTGTTTCTATTGAGATGGAACCAAAACACGTATGCTTAATTTGGGCTGATAACAAACATTTCACTGCGTTATTTTTGGGTGAATGGGCACTCTAATCTGAAAAGCAGCAATTGCAAGTAAGCGCAATCAAAGCTTATTCGTCTTCTTTCTGCACATATGGTAGCGAAAATACGGTGTTTTGTCATTTGGGTCTCATTACATACACTTTGCGATTTCTGGGTTGATGTTGCATTAACACCAAAGAACACAACTTGAAATAATCGACATCCAAGATTCTTGTTTCGATGTAGCTAGAACGCAACACAACCTGTTTTGCTCTGTTTTAGCTTACTACACTTTGATTTGCTATTTGTTGGTCAATGAACACCGAATGAAAAAATCCCAGCTCATTCGTCTTGTTTCTATTGATATGGAATCAAAACATGTATGCTTAATTTAGGCTGATAACAAACATTTCACTGCGTGATTTTTGGGTGAATGGGCACTCTAATCTGAAAAGCAGCAATTGCAAGTAAGCGTAATCAAAGCTTATTCGTCTTCTTTCTGCACATATGGAAGCGAAAAGACGGTTGTCAGAGACTGCCTCCAGGTCTCAGCTCACAGAAGACCAACGCTAGCCAGTAGAACTGTACAGAAGTCTTTATTGACATTTAGTTTCCATTTTCAAGCACTAGCGTGCGTCTCTACGTCTAAACCCTAGACCAGCGAAGCCTCGTCTGAGTCTCCGCCCCCTGTACACCAGCTTAAGACTCTAGCCTTACTCCACCTTCTACGTTTCTCCTTCCTCCTCTGGGTCCTACTACCCCCCTGGGTGCCTTCCTTCCTGGATGCCTCGGAAGCGGATCCTTCGGACTCCTCCCCTTCTCTCCGGCGGGCTTTGGGACCCGGCTCTCTCTCCGGACTGCCCATTGCGCCCCCCTCTTGTACATTTGAACTTGGCGCGCGCGCGCTGCCCCTGACCTTCCTTTTGACCGTTACCTCGCTCTCTGATGCAGGCGTGGCCAACCCTGACTCCTGTCCTTCCGCTGACCGAATGCTGCCTGCTGCCGATGTTTGGGACTCCTCCCCCTTACTGCTCTCCGGTGGAGAAGCTGGTCCCGATTTCCAGCTGCTGCTCTCTGAGTCCCCTCTGGCCCCTCCTTCCTGGGGTGTTCCCTCTGGCAACCCCCCGGCTCTGACCACTGGAGCCCCTTTCTGTGAATCCTCTGATTCACTGGAGAGACTTAGAGACCTCGGATGGCTATCATCGCTGACTTCTCCCTCCGAACCCTCTCCCTCGGTCTCTAATTCCTCCCTTTCCTGTCCCTCTGCTCCTGAACCCCTGACATCCATCCCCCCCTCGAAGCCCCCCCTTCCCCCCTCCCCTCCTTCCGGTGCGGGTACTGGGTGCTCCGTCGTAGCGGGGGTGCTTGCAGGATACAGTTCGTCCCCCAACACGTCCATATGCGTCTCGCCCCTCTCCCCCTCTTCGGGTGGTCCCATCCAAGGACCCCTCAGCCACTTCCTGCGCCACTGCTCCTCTGGTTGATCGTCCCACCAATACGAGTGGTCTGAGGCAGACCCCGGTGGCGAACCCACCTGGGAGCTGGGGACTGGTGCCTGTTCCTCGTCCGAGTCGAACCCCAGGAATGTGCTGGCTGAAAGAGTGGGTGTGAAGAGCCAGTCGTCGAAATACTCTGCTGGCATGGGCCTGTGCGGGAAGATGGCATGAAACTCCTCTTTGAGCAGAGGCTCCTCCAAGGCATAGTCCGGTACCCAGCTGTTGGCAGTGGCCGGGGTACCCTCTCTGGCTAGGAAATATTCTACTCCCTCTTCCCCCCATCTCGAGTCTAAAATCTCTGTGACCTCGTTGATGTGCCCCCTCCTAGGCGACCCCCCTTCTCTGGGCCCTTCTCTGAGCGGGTCTGGTGCTGTGTCTGGCTCCTGAAACCTATGAGGTGCTTTGTAGGGCGTGAGCACCGATCTATGGAACACCGGATGCATTCTGGAACCCTCCGGAAGAGCCAACCGGAAGGCCACTGGATTGACCTGTGCCTGGACTTGGTAAGGTCCTAGCTGCTTGTGCCCTAGCTTCTTCTTCGCTAACGATCTGGTCGGCACTGCTTGCGCTGCTAACCAGACCCAGTCTCCCACCTGTATGTCTTCCCCAACTCTTCTGTGTCTGTCAGCCTGCACCTTGTATGCTTGCTTTGCTAGTTCTAACTGCCTCCTGAGTTGTTCGTGGACTTCCTGCAACTCCGACGCTAAGGCTTCCGCTGCCTGTGGCTCCCCCTCCCCCACTCTCTCTAAACCCGGGAAGGTTCTGGGATGCCTCCCGTTGTTGGCGAAGAACGGCGTCACCCCCGTCGACACGTGCTTCGTATTGTTGTAAGCGAACTCGGCGAGCGGCAGGTAGTCCACCCCTGTCGTGGGCTGCTGATTGGCGTAGCATCTCAGGTACTGCTGCATGATGGCGTTGACCCTCTCCGCTTGCCCGTTGGTCTGTGGGTGTCTCGCCGACGCCAAATTGACTTTGACGTTCAGAATGCCCATCAGCTTCTGCCAGAAGTTCGAGATGAACTGTCGCCCCCGGTCGGAGAGAATAGACCGTGGCAGACCGTGGACTTTGAACACGTGGTCTATGAACAGTTTGGCGGTCTGCTCTGCCGTGGCTACCTTCGCACACGGAATGAAGTGTGCCATCTTAGTAAACATGTCCACCACCACTAGCACTGCTGTCTTTCCCCTCGAGCTGGGCAGATCCGTGACGAAGTCCAGGGCCACCCTCTCCCACGGTTCAGACGGTGTCTGCAGCGGTTCCAGCAGTCCCGCCGGCGGTCTGTGAACTGACTTGGCCCTTTGGCAGGTGTCACATCTCGAGACGTAATCCGCTACTTCCCCCCGCATCTTGGGCCACCAAAAGTCTCTGGCTACGAGTTCGACAGTCTTTTCTTTGCCAAAGTGCCCGGCGGTGGGAGCGTCGTGTAGCTGCTGCAGGACCCTTGCGCGGAGGTCGTCTCCCGGCACGTAGAGTGCTCCCTTGTGGAGGAGCAACCCATCGCGTATCTGGAACTCGTCGGCCCTCGCAGTGCCCCTGTGCACCTCCTCCATCTTGGCCCGTGCGAAGGGGTCTTCCCGCAGCGCGCGACGTACGGCGTCCAGGTCCACGGTTGCCGATGCGCATGCCCACGCTTCCGGTGCGAAAATGTGCTTGGCCGCCGACGGTGCCGCCTCCTCCAGGTATTGCGGCTTTCTGGACAATGCATCCGCCATCACGTTGTTGTCGCCTGGGATGTACTCTATCTTGAAGTCGAAGTCCGCGAAGAACTCTGCCCATCTAATGTGTCTCTGGTTGAGGAACCTAGCCGTGCGCCAGTACTCCAGATTCTTGTGGTCCGTGTGGACCTGCACTGTATGTCTGGCTCCGATGAGGAAGTGCCTCCATGCCTTGAATGCTGCATGTATGGCTAGCAACTCCCTGTCCCAGATAGTGTAATTCTGCTCCGACTTGCTGAGCTTCCTCGAGTAGAAGGCGCACGGCCTCCAGTCCCCCTGCTGGTCTTGTTGCAACAGGACAGCTCCCACGGCTCTGTCTGAGGCGTCTGTCTCCACCCTCATGGGTCTGCTGGGATTCACATGCAGCAGCTGCTCTTCGGACGCGAAGAGACGCTTGAGTTTCTGAAAGGACTGCTCCGCTTGCTCCGTCCAGATGAATTTCTTCTTCTTGGAGCTGAGCGTGTCGGTGATGGCCGCTGTCTGCATGGCAAATCCCTTGATGAACTTGCGGTAAAAGTTGGCAAAGCCGACAAACCGCTGGACTTCCTTCCGATTGCGTGGGCTTTTCCAGTCCAAAACTGCGCGAACCTTGGCGCTGTCCATGGCGAGCCCCTTGTCCGACAACTTGTAGCCCAGGAAATCCACCTCCGTCACGTCGAACTGGCACTTCTCCAGCTTGGCGTACAGCCTGTGCTCCTTCAGTCTCTGCAGAACTTCCCTGACATCCCTCTCGTGCGCCTCTCGCGATTCTGAAAAAATCAGGATGTCGTCCAGGAAGCATACGCACTTCTTGTAAAGGAGCCCCGCCAGCACGTGATGCATAAAGGCTTGGAAAGTGTGAGAGCCATTTTGTAATCCGAAGGGCATAACTCTGTATTCGTAGGTGCCCAGTGGCGTGAACATGGCCGTCTTCCACTCGTCGCCGTCGCGCATGCGAATCAGGTTGTACGCCCCACGTAGATCCAGCTTGGTGAAAACGCGTCCTTTCCGCACCGTCGCGAGCAGGTCGTCTATCTTGGGCATGGGGAAAGCTGAGGGCTTGGTTTTCGAATTTAAGATTCTGAAGTCCACCACCAGCCTCCGTTGGGGCGTGTCCCGCTTCTTCACAAAGAATACGGGACTGCCTCCCACCGCTTTCGACTCCCGGATGAACCCACGCTTCAAATTGTGATCTATGAACTCCCTGAGTTCTTGCAGTTCATCCTCAGACATGGAGTACAGTTTCCCAGTAGGCAGCGTCGCCCCCGGCAGGAGGTCAATCTTGCAATCATAGGGTCTGTGAGGGGGTAGCTTGTCCGCCTCCTTCTCGCAGAATACCTCCAAAAACTCCGCATACTTGTGGGGTACTGCTTGCAGCGTGCCCAACTGTAACTGCGGGTCCTCCTCTTCCCCTTCTGGGCTGGGTATAATGCAGTGTTCTGCACAGTAGGAGGAGCCAAAAGTCAGTTGGCGCTGGTACCAAGCCAATGCTGGGCTGTGTCTGTGCAGCCAACTCATGCCTAATACTATAGGCGTGTCGGACAGTTGGGTGACATTGAAACTGATGACTTCCCGGTGATTCCCAATTTGCATCACCATAGGCGGCGTCTGCTGCACCACCTGCCCCCCTAGCAGTTCCCTGCCATCCACCGTGACAACCTTCAGGGGCAGTGTGGCTGGCAGTAATGCTACGTTGTGTTGTTGAATGAACTCCAATCCTATAAAGTCTGCGTTACTGCCAGAGTCAATTGTAATAGGCACTTCTAAGGTGAGTCCATTGGGCAGCTGAAGCGATGCGGTTAGCTGCACCACTGGCTTGGGCGGGAGGGGGTCTGTGGGCTGCAAAATCTCTGGGGACTTCCTCACTGACTCGTCTGGCTGGGCCCCAGTGCCTCCTCTTCCAGCCAGACTTGGTCGTTTCCCTGCTGTGGTGCTCTCTGCTGAGTTGTTTCCAATACTGTCACTGAAGCTGCAGTGTGCTTGAAGATCCTCTGGGGACACTCTTTCGCCATGTGCTCTGCACTCTCACATATATAACACTTCCTGTTCCTTCTAGGCAGCTTCGATTTTACTGCTCCCGGTGTTAAGGCTCTGGTAGCTGAGTGAGCCCTAGCACCGCCAATCTCCATCTGCTCCTCGCCCCCTCCCTGTGGAGGCATGGACTGCGCACGCGCTGCCTCTCTGGGCAAGAGGGAGGGCACTCTCGCTGGTGAGCGTCCCCAACGCCCTTCTTCTTTGCTCCACGGGCGTTCTTCCTGCCTCACCCCAATAGACAACGCTCTTTCAACCACTTGTTGAGTGGTTGTGGGTCTCTCTCCCCTTGCCATCTCATCCTTGATCTGTGCATTCAGACCCTCCCAAAAAAGGTCTCTAACCGGCGGAGAATCCTTATCCCAATTCAGCGCGTTGACCAATGCAAAAAACCGGGAATGATACTGCCTTACGCTGGCTTTCCCTTGTCTTAGCCCAAATATGTCCCTCCGGGCAATGTCAAGGTCTATTTTGGATAAGAAACAGGAGTCCATCGCCTTAATGAACGCATCTGCGCTTTGGAGCGCTGGATCCTTATCCCTCCACAGGTTGCGCAGCCATCCTTTCGCGTCCCCATGCAGATGAGACAAAATAAACCCCACTTTCTCCCGCTCATCTCTAAAGTCTCTTTCCAGCAGCTGCAGCGCAAACAGCACATCTGCTCGGAAATTGGGGTACTGCTGCAAATTCCCATCAAAATGAGATACAATGCTGCCTCCTCTCTTCCCCAAACCGATCCCCTCGGATCTGTGTACTGGGATCCCCTGCTTTACAAGCCCTTCCAACCTGACTTGAAGATCTCTGCAGGCAGCTGCCGCTTCTTCCTCTCTCTTCCTGGATGCGATTATTTCAGCGTTGAGTAGTGTCACCGCTTCTTGCAGGGAAGCTATTTTCTGTTCTGTAGTCATCTTGCCTGACTCTTGTGAGCTCGCAAGGCACCAGTCTTCTACCCTCCCTGCCTCGCTTCCTTAGCGATGCTTGAGGCGAAGAAAACCGATGATACGAGAGACGAGGCTTACTGTCAGAGACTGCCTCCAGGTCTCAGCTCACAGAAGACCAACGCTAGCCAGTAGAACTGTACAGAAGTCTTTATTGACATTTAGTTTCCATTTTCAAGCACTAGCGTGCGTCTCTACGTCTAAACCCTAGACCAGCGAAGCCTCATCTGAGTCTCCGCCCCCTGTACACCAGCTTAAGACTCTAGCCTTACTCCACCTTCTACGTTTCTCCTTCCTCCTCTGGGTCCTACTACCCCCCTGGGTGCCTTCCTTCCTGGATGCCTCGGAAGCGGATCCTTCGGACTCCTCCCCTTCTCTCCGGCGGGCTTTGGGACCCGGCTCTCTCTCCGGACTGCCCATTGCGCCCCCCTCTTGTACATTTGAACTTGGCGCGCGCGCGCTGCCCCTGACCTTCCTTTTGACCGTTACCTCGCTCTCTGATGCAGGCGTGGCCAACCCTGACTCCTGTCCTTCCGCTGACGGAATGCTGCCTGCTGCCGATGTTTGGGACTCCTCCCCCTTACTGCTCTCCGGTGGAGAAGCTGGTCCCGATTTCCAGCTGCTGCTCTCTGAGTCCCCTCTGGCCCCTCCTTCCTGGGGTGTTCCCTCTGGCAACCCCCCGGCTCTGACCACTGGAGCCCCTTTCTGTGAATCCTCTGATTCACTGGAGAGACTTAGAGACCTCGGATGGCTATCATCGCTGACTTCTCCCTCCGAACCCTCTCCCTCGGTCTCTAATTCCTCCCTTTCCTGTCCCTCTGCTCCTGAACCCCTGACAACGGTGTTTTGTCATTTGGGTCTCATTACATACACTTTGCGATTTCTGGGTTAATGTTGCATTAACACCAAAGAACACAACTTGAAATAAGCGACATCCAAGATTCTTGTTTCGATGTAGCTGGAACGCAACACAACCTGTTTTGCTCTGTTTTAGCTTACTACACTTTGCTTTGCTATTTGTTGGTGAATGAACACCGAATGAAAAAATCCCAGCTTATTCGTCTTGTTTCTATTGAGATGGAACCAAAACACGTATGCTTAATTTGGGCTGATAACAAACATTTCACTGCGTTATTTTTGGGTGAATGGGCACTCTAATCTGAAAAGCAGCAATTGCAAGTAAGCGCAATCAAAGCTTATTCGTCTTCTTTCTGCACATATGGTAGCGAAAAGACGGTGTTTTCTCATTTGGGTCTCATTACATACACTTTGCGATTTCTGGGTTAATGTTGCATTAACACCAAAGAACACACCTTGAAATAAGCGACATCCAAGATTCTTGTTTCGATGTAGCTGGAACGCAACACAACCTGCTTTGCTCTGTTTTAGCTTACTACACTTTGCTTTGCTATTTGTTGGTGAATAAACACCGAATGAAAAAATCCCAGCTTATTCGTCTTGTTTCTATTTAGATGGAACCAAAACACGTATACTTAATTTGGGCTGATAACAAACATTTCACTGCGTTATTTTTGGGTGAATGGGCACTCTAATCTGAAAAGCAGCAATTGCAAGTAAGCGCAATCAAAGCTTATTCGTCTTCTTTCTGCACATATGGTAGCGAAAATACGGTGTTTTGTCATTTGGGTCTCATTACATACACTTTGCGATTTCTGGGTTAATGTTGCATTAACACCAAAGAACACAACTTGAAATAATCGACATCCAAGATTCTTGTTTCGATGTAGCTAGAACGCAACACAACCTGTTTTGCTCTGTTTTAGCTTACTACACTTTGATTTGCTATTTGTTGGTCAATGAACACCGAATGAAAAAATCCCAGCTCATTCGTCTTGTTTCTATTGAGATGGAATCAAAACACGTATGCTTAATTTAGGCTGATAACAAACATTTCACTGCGTGATTTTTGGGTGAATGGGCACTCTAATCTGAAAAGCAGCAATTGCAAGTAAGCACAATCAAAGCTTATTCGTCTTCTTTCTGCACATATGGTAGCGAAAAGACGGTGTTTTGTCATTTGGGTCTCATTACATACACTTTGCGATTTCTGGGTTAATGTTGCATTAACACCAAAGAACACAACTTGAAATAATCGACATCCAAGATTCTTGTTTCGATGTAGCTAGAACGCAACACAACCTGTTTTGCTCTGTTTTAGCTTACTACACTTTGATTTGCTATTTGTTGGTCAATGAACACCGAATGAAAAAATCCCAGCTCATTCGTCTTGTTTCTATTGATATGGAATCAAAACACGTATGCTTAATTTGGGCTGATAACAAACATTTCACTGCGTGATTTTTGGGTGAATGGGCACTCTAATCTGAAAAGCAGCAATTGCAAGTATGCGCAATCAAAGCTTGTTCGTCTTCTTTCTGCACATATGGTAGCGAAAAGACGGTGTTTTGTCATTTGGGTCTCATTACATACACTTTGCGATTTCTGGGTTAATGTTGCATTAACACCAAAGAACACAACTTGAAATAAGCGACATCCAAGATTCTTGTTTCGATGTAGCTGGAACGCAACACAACCTGTTTTGCTCTGTTTTAGCTTACTACACTTTGCTTTGCTATTTGTTGGTGAATGAACACCGAATGAAAAAATCCCAGCTTATTCGTCTTGTTTCTATTGAGATGGAACCAAAACACCTATGCTTAATTTGGGCTGATAACAAACATTTCACTGCGTTATTTTTGGGTGAATGGGCACTCTAATCTGAAAAGCAGCAATTGCAAGTAAGCGCAATCAAAGCTTATTCGTCTTCTTTCTGCACATATGGTAGCGAAAATACGGTGTTTTGTCATTTGGGTCTCATTACATACACTTTGCGATTTCTGGGTTGATGTTGCATTAACACCAAAGAACACAACTTGAAATAATCGACATCCAAGATTCTTGTTTCGATGTAGCTGGAACGCAACACAACCTGTTTTGCTCTGTTTTAGCTTACTACACTTTGCTTTGCTATTTGTTGGTGAATGAACACCGAATGAAAAAATCCCAGCTTATTCGTCTTGTTTCTATTGAGATGGAACCAAAACACGTATGCTTAATTTGGGCTGATAACAAACATTTCACTGCGTTATTTTTGGGTGAATGGGCACTCTAATCTGAAAAGCAGCAATTGCAAGTAAGCGCAATCAAAGCTTATTCGTCTTCTTTCTGCACATATGGTAGCGAAAAGACGGTGTTTTCTCATTTGGGTCTCATTACATACACTTTGCGATTTCTGGGTTAATGTTGCATTAACACCAAAGAACACACCTTGAAATAAGCGACATCCAAGATTCTTGTTTCGATGTAGCTGGAACGCAACACAACCTGTTTTGCTCTGTTTTAGCTTACTACACTTTGCTTTGCTATTTGTTGGTGAATAAACACCGAATGAAAAAATCCCAGCTTATTCGTCTTGTTTCTATTGAGATGGAACCAAAACACGTATACTTAATTTGGGCTGATAACAAACATTTCACTGCGTTATTTTTGGGTGAATGGGCACTCTAATCTGAAAAGCAGCAATTGCAAGTAAGCGCAATCAAAGCTTATTCGTCTTCTTTCTGCACATATGGTAGCGAAAATACGGTGTTTTGTCATTTGGGTCTCATTACATACACTTTGCGATTTCTGGGTTAATGTTGCATTAACACCAAAGAACACAACTTGAAATAATCGACATCCAAGATTCTTGTTTCGATGTAGCTAGAACGCAACACAACCTGTTTTGCTCTGTTTTAGCTTACTACACTTTGATTTGCTATTTGTTGGTCAATGAACACCGAATGAAAAAATCCCAGCTCATTCGTCTTGTTTCTATTGAGATGGAATCAAAACACGTATGCTTAATTTAGGCTGATAACAAACATTTCACTGCGTGATTTTTGGGTGAATGGGCACTCTAATCTGAAAAGCAGCAATTGCAAGTAAGCACAATCAAAGCTTATTCGTCTTCTTTCTGCACATATGGTAGCGAAAAGACGGTGTTTTGTCATTTGGGTCTCATTACATACACTTTGCGATTTCTGGGTTAATGTTGCATTAACACCAAAGAACACAACTTGAAATAATCGACATCCAAGATTCTTGTTTCGATGTAGCTAGAACGCAACACAACCTGTTTTGCTCTGTTTTAGCTTACTACACTTTGATTTGCTATTTGTTGGTCAATGAACACCGAATGAAAAAATCCCAGCTCATTCGTCTTGTTTCTATTGAGATGGAATCAAAACACGTATGCTTAATTTAGGCTGATAACAAACATTTCACTGCGTGATTTTTGGGTGAATGGGCACTCTAATCTGAAAAGCAGCAATTGCAAGTAAGCACAATCAAAGCTTATTCGTCTTCTTTCTGCACATATGGTAGCGAAAAGACGGTGTTTTGTCATTTGGGTCTCATTACATACACTTTGCGATTTCTGGGTTAATGTTGCATTAACACCAAAGAACACAACTTGAAATAAGCGACATCCAAGATTCTTGTTTCGATGTAGCTGGAACGCAACACAACCTGTTTTGCTCTGTTTTAGCTTACTACACTTTGCTTTGCTATTTGTTGGTGAATAAACACCGAATGAAAAAATCCCAGCTTATTCGTCTTGTTTCTATTGAGATGGAACCAAAACACGTATGCTTAATTTGGGCTGATAACAAACATTTCACTGCGTTATTTTTGGGTGAATGGGCACTTTAATCTGAAAAGCAGCAATTGCAAGTAAGCGCAATCAAAGCTTATTCGTCTTCTTTCTGCACATATGGTAGCGAAAATACGGTGTTTTGTCATTTGGGTCTCATTACATACACTTTGCGATTTCTGGGTTAATGTTGCATTAACACCAAAGAACACAACTTGAAATAATCGACATCCAAGATTCTTGTTTCGATGTAGCTAGAACGCAACACAACCTGTTTTGCTCTGTTTTAGCTTACTACACTTTGATTTGCTATTTGTTGGTCAATGAACACCGAATGAAAAAATCCCAGCTCATTCGTCTTGTTTCTATTGATATGGAATCAAAACACGTATGCTTAATTTGGGCTGATAACAAACATTTCACTGCGTGATTTTTGGGTGAATGGGCACTCTAATCTGAAAAGCAGCAATTGCAAGTATGCGCAATCAAAGCTTGTTCGTCTTCTTTCTGCACATATGGTAGCGAAAAGACGGTGTTTTGTCATTTGGGTCTCATTACATACACTTTGCGATTTCTGGGTTAATGTTGCATTAACACCAAAGAACACAACTTGAAATAAGCGACATCCAAGATTCTTGTTTCGATGTAGCTGGAACGCAACACAACCTGTTTTGCTCTGTTTTAGCTTACTACACTTTGCTTTGCTATTTGTTGGTGAATGAACACCGAATGAAAAAATCCCAGCTTATTCGTCTTGTTTCTATTGAGATGGAACCAAAACACGTATGCTTAATTTGGGCTGATAACAAACATTTCACTGCGTTATTTTTGGGTGAATAGGCACTCTAATCTGAAAAGCAGCAATTGCAAGTAAGCGCAATCAAAGCTTATTCGTCTTCTTTCTGCACATATGGTAGCGAAAAGACGGTGTTTTGTCATTTGGGTCTCATTACATACACTTTGCGATTTCTGGGTTAATGTTGCATTAACACCAAAGAACACAACTTGAAATAAGCGACATCCAAGATTCTTGTTTCGATGTAGCTGGAACGCAACACAACCTGTTTTGCTCTGTTTTAGCTTACTACACTTTGCTTTGCTATTTGTTGGTGAATAAACACCGAATGAAAAAATCCCAGCTTATTCGTCTTGTTTCTATTGAGATGGAACCAAAACACGTATGCTTAATTTGGGCTGATAACAAACATTTCACTGCGTTATTTTTGGGTGAATGGGCACTCTAATCTGAAAAGCAGCAATTGCAAGTAAGCGCAATCAAAGCTTATTCGTCTTCTTTCTGCACATATGGTAGCGAAAATACGGTGTTTTGTCATTTGGGTCTCATTACATACACTTTGCGATTTCTGGGTTAATGTTGCATTAACACCAAAGAACACAACTTGAAATAATCGACATCCAAGATTCTTGTTTCGATGTAGCTAGAACGCAACACAACCTGTTTTGCTCTGTTTTAGCTTACTACACTTTGATTTGCTATTTGTTGGTCAATGAACACCGAATGAAAAAATCCCAGCTCATTCGTCTTGTTTCTATTGATATGGAATCAAAACACGTATGCTTAATTTGGGCTGATAACAAACATTTCACTGCGTGATTTTTGGGTGAATGGGCACTCTAATCTGAAAAGCAGCAATTGCAAGTATGCGCAATCAAAGCTTGTTCGTCTTCTTTCTGCACATATGGTAGCGAAAAGACGGTGTTTTGTCATTTGGGTCTCATTACATACACTTTGCGATTTCTGGGTTAATGTTGCATTAACACCAAAGAACACAACTTGAAATAAGCGACATCCAAGATTCTTGTTTCGATGTAGCTGGAACGCAACACAACCTGTTTTGCTCTGTTTTAGCTTACTACACTTTGCTTTGCTATTTGTTGGTGAATGAACACCGAATGAAAAAATCCCAGCTTATTCGTCTTGTTTCTATTGAGATGGAACCAAAACACCTATGCTTAATTTGGGCTGATAACAAACATTTCACTGCGTTATTTTTGGGTGAATGGGCACTCTAATCTGAAAAGCAGCAATTGCAAGTAAGCGCAATCAAAGCTTATTCGTCTTCTTTCTGCACATATGGTAGCGAAAATACGGTGTTTTGTCATTTGGGTCTCATTACATACACTTTGCGATTTCTGGGTTGATGTTGCATTAACACCAAAGAACACAACTTGAAATAATCGACATCCAAGATTCTTGTTTCGATGTAGCTAGAACGCAACACAACCTGTTTTGCTCTGTTTTAGCTTACTACACTTTGATTTGCTATTTGTTGGTCAATGAACACCGAATGAAAAAATCCCAGCTTATTCGTCTTGTTTCTATTGAGATGGAACCAAAACACGTATGCTTAATTTGGGCTGATAACAAACATTTCACTGCGTTATTTTTGGGTGAATGGGCACTCTAATCTGAAAAGCAGCAATTGCAAGTAAGCGCAATCAAAGCTTATTCGTCTTCTTTCTGCACATATGGTAGCGAAAATACGGTGTTTTGTCATTTGGGTCTCATTACATACACTTTGCGATTTCTGGGTTGATGTTGCATTAACACCAAAGAACACAACTTGAAATAATCGACATCCAAGATTCTTGTTTCGATGTAGCTAGAACGCAACACAACCTGTTTTGCTCTGTTTTAGCTTACTACACTTTGATTTGCTATTTGTTGGTCAATGAACACCGAATGAAAAAATCCCAGCTCATTCGTCTTGTTTCTATTGATATGGAATCAAAACACGTATGCTTAATTTAGGCTGATAACAAACATTTCACTGCGTGATTTTTGGGTGAATGGGCACTCTAATCTGAAAAGCAGCAATTGCAAGTAAGCGTAATCAAAGCTTATTCGTCTTCTTTCTGCACATATGGTAGCGAAAAGACGGTGTTTTGTCATTTGGGTCTCATTACATACACTTTGCGATTTCTGGGTTAATGTTGCATTAACACCAAAGAACACAACTTGAAATAAGCGACATCCAAGATTCTTGTTTCGATGTAGCTGGAACGCAACACAACCTGTTTTGCTCTGTTTTAGCTTACTACACTTTGCTTTGCTATTTGTTGGTGAATGAACACCGAATGAAAAAATCCCAGCTTATTCGTCTTGTTTCTATTGAGATGGAACCAAAACACGTATGCTTAATTTGGGCTGATAACAAACATTTCACTGCGTTATTTTTGGGTGAATGGGCACTCTAATCTGAAAAGCAGCAATTGCAAGTAAGCGCAATCAAAGCTTATTCGTCTTCTTTCTGCACATATGGTAGCGAAAAGACGGTGTTTTGTCATTTGGGTCTCATTACATACACTTTGCGATTTCTGGGTTAATGTTGCATTAACACCAAAGAACACACCTTGAAATAAGCGACATCCAAGATTCTTGTTTCGATGTAGCTGGAACGCAACACAACCTGTTTTGCTCTGTTTTAGCTTACTACACTTTGCTTTGCTATTTGTTGGTGAATAAACACCGAATGAAAAAATCCCAGCTTATTCGTCTTGTTTCTATTGAGATGGAACCAAAACACGTATGCTTAATTTGGGCTGATAACAAACATTTCACTGCGTTATTTTTGGGTGAATGGGCACTCTAATCTGAAAAGCAGCAATTGCAAGTAAGCGCAATCAAAGCTTATTCGTCTTCTTTCTGCACATATGGTAGCGAAAATACGGTGTTTTGTCATTTGGGTCTCATTACATACACTTTGCGATTTCTGGGTTAATGTTGCATTAACACCAAAGAACACAACTTGAAATAATCGACATCCAAGATTCTTGTTTCGATGTAGCTAGAACGCAACACAACCTGTTTTGCTCTGTTTTAGCTTACTACACTTTGATTTGCTATTTGTTGGTCAATGAACACCGAATGAAAAAATCCCAGCTCATTCGTCTTGTTTCTATTGAGATGGAATCAAAACACGTATGCTTAATTTAGGCTGATAACAAACATTTCACTGCGTGATTTTTGGGTGAATGGGCACTCTAATCTGAAAAGCAGCAATTGCAAGTAAGCACAATCAAAGCTTGTTCGTCTTCTTTCTGCACATATGGTAGCGAAAAGACGGTGTTTTGTCATTTGGGTCTCATTACATACACTTTGCGATTTCTGGGTTAATGTTGCATTAACACCAAAGAACACAACTTGAAATAAGCGACATCCAAGATTCTTGTTTCGATGTAGCTGGAACGCAACACAACCTGTTTTGCTCTGTTTTAGCTTACTACACTTTGCTTTGCTATTTGTTGGTGAATGAACACCGAATGAAAAAATCCCAGCTTATTCGTCTTGTTTCTATTGAGATGGAACCAAAACACGTATGCTTAATTTGGGCTGATAACAAACATTTCACTGCGTTATTTTTGGGTGAATGGGCACTCTAATCTGAAAAGCAGCAATTGCAAGTGTCAGGGGTTCAGGAGCAGAGGCAAGGGCAAGGGAGGAAACAGAGAGCGAAGGGGAGGAGGCAGAAGAAAGGATGAGCGATGACGACGACCCGAGATCTCCGAGTCTCTCCAGTGAGTCGGAGGATTCACAGAAAGGAGCACCAGTGGCCAAGGCAAGGGGGGAGTTTAGGGGGGCACCCCAGGGAGATAGAGCCAGAGGGGAATCAGAGGAGAGCAGTTGGAGATCGGGTCCAGCGTCACCGCCAGAGAGCAGGGAAGAGGAAAGGAGCCAGGGGGCAAGCGCTGGCAGCTCACAGCAGGAGGGAGGGCACGAGTCAGGGGTGGCCACACCTCCATCTGGGAGCGAAGAAACGGTTAGACGGAAGGTGGAAGGTTGGGCGCGCGCGCCAAGTTCAAATGCACAGGAAGGAGGCGCAGTAGGCAGCCCGGAAAGAGAGCCGGGTCCTAAAGCCCGGCGCAAGGAGACAGGAGAGTCCGGGGGGTCAGCGTCCGAAGAATCCCGGAAGGAAGAGACCCAGGGGGGCAGAGGGACCCAGAGAAGAACAGTCAGGCGGAAAAGGTGGAGCAGGGCTAGGATATTAAGTTGGTGTACGAGGGGCGGAGATTCAGACGGAGCTTCGCCGATCTAGCTACTAGACGTAGGGTTGCACGCAGCAGCTTGAGAATGGAAACTGTAACTCAATAAAGACTTTTACTTAATGACCGTTGGCTAGCGTGATCCTCTGTGAGCTAGGATCTTGAAGCAACCCTGACAGCAAGTAAGCGCAATCAAAGCTTATTCGTCTTCTTTCTGCACATATGGTAGCGAAAATACGGTGTTTTGTCATTTGGGTCTCATTACATACACTTTGCGATTTCTGGGTTAATGTTGCATTAACACCAAAGAACACAACTTGAAATAAGCGACATCCAAGATTCTTGTTTCGATGTAGCTGGAACGCAACACAACCTGTTTTGCTCTGTTTTAGCTTACTACACTTTGATTTGCTATTTGTTGGTGAATGAACACTGAATGAAAAAATCCCAGCTCATTCGTCTTGTTTCTATTGATATGGAAGCAAAACACGTATGCTTAATTTGGGCTGATAACAAACATTTCACTGCGTGATTTTTGGGTGAATGGGCACTCTAATCTGAAAAGCAGCAATTGCAAGTAAGCGCAATCAAAGCTTATTCGTCTTCTTTCTGCACATATGGTAGCGAAAAGACGGTGTTTTGTCATTTGGGTCTCATTACATACACTTTGCGATTTCTGGGTTAATGTTGCATTAACACCAAAGAACACAACTTGAAATAAGCGACATCCAAGATTCTTGTTTCGATGTAGCTGGAACGCAACACAACCTGTTTTGCTCAGTTTTAGCTTACTACACTTTGCTTTGCTATTTGTTGGTGAATAAACACCGAATGAAAAAATCCCAGCTTATTCGTCTTGTTTCTATTGAGATGGAACCAAAACACGTATGCTTAATTTGGGCTGATAACAAACATTTCACTGCGTAATTTTTGGGTGAATGGGCACTCTAATCTGAAAAGCAGCAATTGCAAGTAAGCGCAATCAAAGCTTATTCGTCTTCTTTCTGCACATATGGTAGCGAAAATGCGGTGTTTTGTCATTTGGGTCTCATTACATACACTTTGCGATTTCTGGGTTAATGTTGCATTAACACCAAAGAACACAACTTGAAATAATCGACATCCAAGATTCTTGTTTCGATGTAGCTAGAACGCAACACAACCTGTTTTGCTCTGTTTTAGCTTACTACACTTTGATTTGCTATTTGTTGGTCAATGAACACCGAATGAAAAAATCCCAGCTCATTCGTCTTGTTTCTATTGATATGGAATCAAAACACGTATGCTTAATTTGGGCTGATAACAAACATTTCACTGCGTGATTTTTGGGTGAATGGGCACTCTAATCTGAAAAGCAGCAATTGCAAGTAAGCGCAATCAAAGCTTGTTCGTCTTCTTTCTGCACATATGGTAGCGAAAAGACGGTGTTTTGTCATTTGGGTCTCATTACATACACTTTGCGATTTCTGGGTTAATGTTGCATTAACACCAAAGAACACAACTTGAAATAAGCGACATCCAAGATTCTTGTTTCGATGTAGCTGGAACGCAACACAACCTGTTTTGCTCTGTTTTAGCTTACTACACTTTGCTTTGCTATTTGTTGGTGAATGAACACCGAATGAAAAAATCCCAGCTTATTCGTCTTGTTTCTATTGAGATGGAACCAAAACACCTATGCTTAATTTGGGCTGATAACAAACATTTCACTGCGTTATTTTTGGGTGAATGGGCACTCTAATCTGAAAAGCAGCAATTGCAAGTAAGCGTAATCAAAGCTTATTCGTCTTCTTTCTGCACATATGGTAGCGAAAATACGGTGTTTTGTCATTTGGGTCTCATTACATACACTTTGCGATTTCTGGGTTGATGTTGCATTAACACCAAAGAACACAACTTGAAATAATCGACATCCAAGATTCTTGTTTCGATGTAGCTAGAACGCAACACAACCTGTTTTGCTCTGTTTTAGCTTACTACACTTTGATTTGCTATTTGTTGGTCAATGAACACCGAATGAAAAAATCCCAGCTCATTCGTCTTGTTTCTATTGATATGGAATCAAAACACGTATGCTTAATTTAGGCTGATAACAAACATTTCACTGCGTGATTTTTGGGTGAATGGGCACTCTAATCTGAAAAGCAGCAATTGCAAGTAAGCGCAATCAAAGCTTATTCGTCTTCTTTCTGCACATATGGTAGCGAAAAGACGGTGTTTTGTCATTTGGGTCTCATTACATACACTTTGCGATTTCTGGGTTAATGTTGCATTAACACCAAAGAACACAACTTGAAATAAGCGACATCCAAGATTCTTGTTTCGATGTAGCTGGAACGCAACACAACCTGTTTTGCTCTGTTTTAGCTTACTACACTTTGATTTGCTATTTGTTGGTGAATGAACACCGAATGAAAAAATCCCAGCTTATTCGTCTTGTTTCTATTGAGATGGAACCAAAACACGTATGCTTAATTTGGGCTGATAACAAACATTTCACTGCGTTATTTTTGGGTGAATGGGCACTCTAATCTGAAAAGCAGCAATTGCAAGTAAGCGCAATCAAAGCTTATTCGTCTTCTTTCTGCACATATGGTAGCGAAAATACGGTGTTTTGTCATTTGGGTCGCATTACATACACTTTGCGATTTCTGGGTTAATGTTGCATTAACACCAAAGAACACTACTTGAAATAAGCGACATCCAAGATTCTTGTTTTGATGTAGCTGGAACGCAACACAACCTGTTTTGCTCTGTTTTAGCTTACTACACTTTGCTTTGCTATTTGTTGGTGAATGAACACCGAATGAAAAAATCCCAGCTTATTCGTCTTGTTTCTATTGAGATGGAACCAAAACACGTATGCTTAATTTGGGCTGATAACAAACATTTCACTGCGTTATTTTTGGGTGAATGGGCACTCTAATCTGAAAAGCAGCAATTGCAAGTAAGCGCAATCAAAGCTTATTCGTCTTCTTTCTGCACATATGGTAGCGAAAATACGGTGTTTTGTCATTTGGGTCTCATTACATACACTTTGCGATTTCTGGGTTAATGTTGCATTAACACCAAAGAACACAACTTGAAATAAGCGACATCCAAGATTCTTGTTTCGATGTAGCTGGAACGCAACACAACCTGTTTTGCTCTGTTTTAGCTTACTACACTTTGATTTGCTATTTGTTGGTCAATGAACACTGAATGAAAAAATCCCAGCTCATTCGTCTTGTTTCTATTGATATGGAAGCAAAACACGTATGCTTAATTTGGGCTGATAACAAACATTTCACTGCGTGATTTTTGGGTGAATGGGCACTCTAATCTGAAAAGCAGCAATTGCAAGTAAGCGCAATCAAAGCTTATTCGTCTTCTTTCTGCACATATGGTAGCGAAAAGACGGTGTTTTGTCATTTGGGTCTCATTACATACACTTTGCGATTTCTGCGTTAATGTTGCATTAACACCAAAGAACACAACTTGAAATAAGCGACATCCAAGATTCTTGTTTCGATGTAGCTGGAACGCAACACAACCTGTTTTGCTCTGTTTTAGCTTACTACACTTTGCTTTGCTATTTGTTGGTGAATAAACACCGAATGAAAAAATCCCAGCTTATTCGTCTTGTTTCTATTGAGATGGAACCAAAACACGTATGCTTAATTTGGGCTGATAACAAACATTTCACTGCGTTATTTTTGGGTGAATGGGCACTCTAATCTGAAAAGCAGCAATTGCAAGTAAGCGCAATCAAAGCTTATTCGTCTTCTTTCTGCACATATGGTAGCGAAAAGACGGTGTTTTGTCATTTGGGTCTCATTACATACACTTTGCGATTTCTGGGTTAATGTTGCATTAACACCAAAGAACACAACTTGAAATAATCGACATCCAAGATTCTTGTTTCGATGTAGCTAGAACGCAACACAACCTGTTTTGCTCTGTTTTAGCTTACTACACTTTGATTTGCTATTTGTTGGTCAATGAACACCGAATGAAAAAATCCCAGCTCATTCGTCTTGTTTCTATTGATATGGAATCAAAACACGTATGCTTAATTTAGGCTGATAACAAACATTTCACTGCGTGATTTTTGGGTGAATGGGCACTCTAATCTGAAAAGCAGCAATTGCAAGTAAGCACAATCAAAGCTTATCCGTCTTCTTTCTGCACATATGGTAGTGAAAAGACGGTGTTTTGTCATTTGGGTCTCATTACATACACTTTGCGATTTCTGGGTTAATGTTGCATTAACACCAAAGAACACAACTTGAAATAAGCGACATCCAAGATTCTTGTTTCGATGTAGCTGGAACGCAACACAACCTGTTTTGCTCTGTTTTAGCTTACTACACTTTGCTTTGCTATTTGTTGGTGAATGAACACCGAATGAAAAAATCCCAGCTTATTCGTCTTGTTTCTATTGAGATGGAACCAAAACACGTATGCTTAATTTGGGCTGATAACAAACATTTCACTGCGTTATTTTTGGGTGAATGGGCACTCTAATCTGAAAAGCAGCAATTGCAAGTAAGCGCAATCAAAGCTTATTCGTCTTCTTTCTGCACATATGGTAGCGAAAATACGGTGTTTTGTCATTTGGGTCTCATTACATACACTTTGCGATTTCTGGGTTAATGTTGCATTAACACCAAAGAACACAACTTGAAATAAGCGACATCCAAGATTCTTGTTTCGATGTAGCTGGAACGCAACACAACCTGTTTTGCTCTGTTTTAGCTTACTACACTTTGATTTGCTATTTGTTGGTGAATGAACACTGAATGAAAAAATCCCAGCTCATTCGTCTTGTTTCTATTGATATGGAAGCAAAACACGTATGCTTAATTTGGGCTGATAACAAACATTTCACTGCGTGATTTTTGGGTGAATGGGCACTCTAATCTGAAAAGCAGCAATTGCAAGTAAGCGCAATCAAAGCTTATTCGTCTTCTTTCTGCACATATGGTAGCGAAAAGACGGTGTTTTGTCATTTGGGTCTCATTACATACACTTTGCGATTTCTGGGTTAATGTTGCATTAACACCAAAGAACACAACTTGAAATAAGCGACATCCAAGATTCTTGTTTCGATGTAGCTGGAACGCAACACAACCTGTTTTGCTCTGTTTTAGCTTACTACACTTTGCTTTGCTATTTGTTGGTGAATAAACACCGAATGAAAAAATCCCAGCTTATTCGTCTTGTTTCTATTGAGATGGAACCAAAACACGTATGCTTAATTTGGGCTGATAACAAACATTTCACTGCGTTATTTTTGGGTGAATGGGCACTCTAATCTGAAAAGCAGCAATTGCAAGTAAGCGCAATCAAAGCTTATTCGTCTTCTTTCTGCACATATGGTAGCGAAAAGACGGTGTTTTGTCATTTGGGTCTCATTACATACACTTTGCGATTTCTGGGTTAATGTTGCATTAACACCAAAGAACACAACTTGAAATAAGCGACATCCAAGATTCTTGTTTCGATGTAGCTGGAACTCAACACAACCTGTTTTGCTCTGTTTTAGCTTACTACACTTTGCTTTGCTATTTGTTGGTGAATAAACACCGAATGAAAAAATCCCAGCTTATTCGTCTTGTTTCTATTGAGATGGAACCAAAACACGTATGCTTAATTTGGGCTGATAACAAACATTTCACTGCGTTATTTTTGGGTGAATGGGCACTCTAATCTGAAAAGCAGCAATTGCAAGTAAGCGCAATCAAAGCTTATTCGTCTTCTTTCTGCACATATGGTAGCGAAAAGACGGTGTTTTGTCATTTGGGTCTCATTACATACACTTTGCGATTTCTGGGTTAATGTTGCATTAACACCAAAGAACACAACTTGAAATAAGCGACATCCAAGATTCTTGTTTCGATGTAGCTGGAACGCAACACAACCTGTTTTGCTCTGTTTTAGCTTACTACACTTTGATTTGCTATTTGTTGGTCAATGAACACTGAATGAAAAAATCCCAGCTCATTCGTCTTGTTTCTATTGATATGGAAGCAAAACACGTATGCTTAATTTGGGCTGATAACAAACATTTCACTGCGTGATTTTTGGGTGAATGGGCACTCTAATCTGAACAGCAGCAATTGCAAGTAAGCGCAATCAAAGCTTATTCGTCTTCTTTCTGCACATATGGTAGCGAAAAGACGGTGTTTTGTCATTTGGGTCTCATTACATACACTTTGCGATTTCTGCGTTAATGTTGCATTAACACCAAAGAACACAACTTGAAATAAGCGACATCCAAGATTCTTGTTTCGATGTAGCTGGAACGCAACACAACCTGTTTTGCTCTGTTTTAGCTTACTACACTTTGCTTTGCTATTTGTTGGTGAATAAACACCGAATGAAAAAATCCCAGCTTATTCGTCTTGTTTCTATTGAGATGGAACCAAAACACGTATGCTTAATTTGGGCTGATAACAAACATTTCACTGCGTTATTTTTGGGTGAATGGGCACTCTAATCTGAAAAGCAGCAATTGCAAGTAAGCGCAATCAAAGCTTATTCGTCTTCTTTCTGCACATATGGTAGCGAAAAGACGGTGTTTTGTCATTTGGGTCTCATTACATACACTTTGCGATTTCTGGGTTAATGTTGCATTAACACCAAAGAACACAACTTGAAATAATCGACATCCAAGATTCTTGTTTCGATGTAGCTAGAACGCAACACAACCTGTTTTGCTCTGTTTTAGCTTACTACACTTTGATTTGCTATTTGTTGGTCAATGAACACCGAATGAAAAAATCCCAGCTCATTCGTCTTGTTTCTATTGATATGGAATCAAAACACGTATGCTTAATTTAGGCTGATAACAAACATTTCACTGCGTGATTTTTGGGTGAATGGGCACTCTAATCTGAAAAGCAGCAATTGCAAGTAAGCACAATCAAAGCTTATTCGTCTTCTTTCTGCACATATGGTAGCGAAAAGACGGTGTTTTGTCATTTGGGTCTCATTACATACACTTTGCGATTTCTGGGTTAATGTTGCATTAACACCAAAGAACACAACTTGAAATAAGCGACATCCAAGATTCTTGTTTCGATGTAGCTGGAACGCAACACAACCTGTTTTGCTCTGTTTTAGCTTACTACACTTTGCTTTGCTATTTGTTGGTGAATGAACACCGAATGAAAAAATCCCAGCTTATTCGTCTTGTTTCTATTGAGATGGAACCAAAACACGTATGCTTAATTTGGGCTGATAACAAACATTTCACTGCGTTATTTTTGGGTGAATGGGCACTCTAATCTGAAAAGCAGCAATTGCAAGTAAGCGCAATCAAAGCTTATTCGTCTTCTTTCTGCACATATGGTAGCGAAAATACGGTGTTTTGTCATTTGGGTCTCATTACATACACTTTGCGATTTCTGGGTTAATGTTGCATTAACACCAAAGAACACAACTTGAAATAAGCGACATCCAAGATTCTTGTTTCGATGTAGCTGGAACGCAACACAACCTGTTTTGCTCTGTTTTAGCTTACTACACTTTGATTTGCTATTTGTTGGTGAATGAACACTGAATGAAAAAATCCCAGCTCATTCGTCTTGTTTCTATTGATATGGAAGCAAAACACGTATGCTTAATTTGGGCTGATAACAAACATTTCACTGCGTGATTTTTGGGTGAATGGGCACTCTAATCTGAAAAGCAGCAATTGCAAGTAAGCGCAATCAAAGCTTATTCGTCTTCTTTCTGCACATATGGTAGCGAAAAGACGGTGTTTTGTCATTTGGGTCTCATTACATACACTTTGCGATTTCTGGGTTAATGTTGCATTAACACCAAAGAACACAACTTGAAATAAGCGACATCCAAGATTCTTGTTTCGATGTAGCTGGAACGCAACACAACCTGTTTTGCTCTGTTTTAGCTTACTACACTTTGCTTTGCTATTTGTTGGTGAATAAACACCGAATGAAAAAATCCCAGCTTATTCGTCTTGTTTCTATTGAGATGGAACCAAAACACGTATGCTTAATTTGGGCTGATAACAAACATTTCACTGCGTTATTTTTGGGTGAATGGGCACTCTAATCTGAAAAGCAGCAATTGCAAGTAAGCGCAATCAAAGCTTATTCGTCTTCTTTCTGCACATATGGTAGCGAAAAGACGGTGTTTTGTCATTTGGGTCTCATTACATACACTTTGCGATTTCTGGGTTAATGTTGCATTAACACCAAAGAACACAACTTGAAATAAGCGACATCCAAGATTCTTGTTTCGATGTAGCTGGAACGCAACACAACCTGTTTTGCTCTGTTTTAGCTTACTACACTTTGCTTTGCTATTTGTTGGTGAATAAACACCGAATGAAAAAATCCCAGCTTATTCGTCTTGTTTCTATTGAGATGGAACCAAAACACGTATGCTTAATTTGGGCTGATAACAAACATTTCACTGCGTTATTTTTGGGTGAATGGGCACTCTAATCTGAAAAGCAGCAATTGCAAGTAAGCGCAATCAAAGCTTATTCGTCTTCTTTCTGCACATATGGTAGCGAAAAGACGGTGTTTTGTCATTTGGGTCTCATTACATACACTTTGCGATTTCTGGGTTAATGTTGCATTAACACCAAAGAACACAACTTGAAATAATCGACATCCAAGATTCTTGTTTCGATGTAGCTAGAACGCAACACAACCTGTTTTGCTCTGTTTTAGCTTACTACACTTTGATTTGCTATTTGTTGGTCAATGAACACCGAATGAAAAAATCCCAGCTCATTCGTCTTGTTTCTATTGATATGGAATCAAAACACGTATGCTTAATTTAGGCTGATAACAAACATTTCACTGCGTGATTTTTGGGTGAATGGGCACTCTAATCTGAAAAGCAGCAATTACAAGTAAGCACAATCAAAGCTTATTCGTCTTCTTTCTGCACATATGGTAGCGAAAAGACGGTGTTTTGTCATTTGGGTCTCATTACATACACTTTGCGATTTCTGGGTTAATGTTGCATTAACACCAAAGAACACAACTTGAAATAAGCGACATCCAAGATTCTTGTTTCGATGTAGCTGGAACGCAACACAACCTGTTTTGCTCTGTTTTAGCTTACTACACTTTGCTTTGCTATTTGTTGGTGAATGAACACCGAATGAAAAAATCCCAGCTTATTCGTCTTGTTTCTATTGAGATGGAACCAAAACACGTATGCTTAATTTGGGCTGATAACAAACATTTCACTGCGTTATTTTTGGGTGAATGGGCACTCTAATCTGAAAAGCAGCAATTGCAAGTAAGCGCAATCAAAGCTTATTCGTCTTCTTTCTGCACATATGGTAGCGAAAAGACGGTGTTTTGTCATTTGGGTCTCATTACATACACTTTGCGATTTCTGGGTTAATGTTGCATTAACACCAAAGAACACAACTTGAAATAAGCGACATCCAAGATTCTTGTTTCGATGTAGCTGGAACGCAACACAACCTGTTTTGCTCTGTTTTAGCTTACTACACTTTGATTTGCTATTTGTTGGTGAATGAACACTGAATGAAAAAATCCCAGCTCATTCGTCTTGTTTCTATTGATATGGAAGCAAAACACGTATGCTTAATTTGGGCTGATAACAAACATTTCACTGCGTGATTTTTGGGTGAATGGGCACTCTAATCTGAAAAGCAGCAATTGCAAGTAAGCGCAATCAAAGCTTATTCGTCTTCTTTCTGCACATATGGTAGCGAAAAGACGGTGTTTTGTCATTTGGGTCTCATTACATACACTTTGCGATTTCTGGGTTAATGTTGCATTAACACCAAAGAACACAACTTGAAATAAGCGACATCCAAGATTCTTGTTTCGATGTAGCTGGAACGCAACACAACCTGTTTTGCTCTGTTTTAGCTTACTACACTTTGCTTTGCTATTTGTTGGTGAATAAACACCGAATGAAAAAATCCCAGCTTATTCGTCTTGTTTCTATTGAGATGGAACCAAAACACGTATGCTTAATTTGGGCTGATAACCAACATTTCACTGCGTTATTTTTGGGTGAATGGGCACTCTAATCTGAAAAGCAGCAATTGCAAGTAAGCGCAATCAAAGCTTATTCGTCTTCTTTCTGCACATATGGTAGCGAAAAGACGGTGTTTTGTCATTTGGGTCTCATTACATACACTTTGCGATTTCTGGGTTAATGTTGCATTAACACCAAAGAACACAACTTGAAATAATCGACATCCAAGATTCTTGTTTCGATGTAGCTAGAACGCAACACAACCTGTTTTGCTCTGTTTTAGCTTACTACACTTTGATTTGCTATTTGTTGGTCAATGAACACCGAATGAAAAAATCCCAGCTCATTCGTCTTGTTTCTATTGATATGGAATCAAAACACGTATGCTTAATGTGGGCTGATAACAAACATTTCACTGCGTGATTTTTGGGTGAATGGGCACTCTAATCTGAAAAGCAGCAATTGCAAGTAAGCGCAATCAAAGCTTGTTCGTCTTCTTTCTGCACATATGGTAGCGAAAAGACGGTGTTTTGTCATTTGGGTCTCATTACATACACTTTGCGATTTCTGGGTTGATGTTGCATTAACACCAAAGAACACAACTTGAAATAATCGACATCCAAGATTCTTGTTTCGATGTAGCTAGAACGCAACACAACCTGTTTTGCTCTGTTTTAGCTTACTACACTTTGATTTGCTATTTGTTGGTCAATGAACACCGAATGAAAAAATCCCAGCTCATTCGTCTTGTTTCTATTGATATGGAATCAAAACACGTATGCTTAATTTGGGCTGATAACAAACATTTCACTGCGTGATTTTTGGGTGAATGGGCACTCTAATCTGAAAAGCAGCAATTGCAAGTAAGCGCAATCAAAGCTTGTTCGTCTTCTTTCTGCACATATGGTAGCGAAAAGACGGTGTTTTGTCATTTGGGTCTCATTACATACACTTTGCGATTTCTGGGTTAATGTTGCATTAACACCAAAGAACACAACTTGAAATAAGCGACATCCAAGATTCTTGTTTCGATGTAGCTGGAACGCAACACAACCTGTTTTGCTCTGTTTTAGCTTACTACACTTTGCTTTGCTATTTGTTGGTGAATGAACACCGAATGAAAAAATCCCAGCTTATTCGTCTTGTTTCTATTGAGATGGAACCAAAACACGTATGCTTAATTTGGGCTGATAACAAACATTTCACTGCGTTATTTTTGGGTGAATGGGCACTCTAATCTGAAAAGCAGCAATTGCAAGTAAGCGCAATCAAAGCTTATTCGTCTTCTTTCTGCACATATGGTAGCGAAAAGACGGTGTTTTGTCATTTGGGTCTCATTACATACACTTTGCGATTTCTGGGTTCATGTTGCATTAACACCAAAGAACACAACTTGAAATAATCGACATCCAAGATTCTTGTTTCGATGTAGCTAGAACGCAACACAACCTGTTTTGCTCTGTTTTAGCTTACTACACTTTGATTTGCTATTTGTTGGTCAATGAACAGCGAATGAAAAAATCCCAGCTCATTCGTCTTGTTTCTATTGATATGGAATCAAAACACGTATGCTTAATTTAGGCTGATAACAAACATTTCACTGCGTGATTTTTGGGTGAATGGGCACTCTAATCTGAAAAGCAGCAATTGCAAGTAAGCGCAATCAAAGCTTATTCGTCTTCTTTCTGCACATATGGTAGCGAAAAGACGGTGTTTTGTCATTTGGGTCTCATTACATACACTTTGCGATTTCTGGGTTAATGTTGCATTAACACCAAAGAACTTGAAATAAGCGACATCCAAGATTCTTGTTTCGATGTAGCTGGAACGCAACACAACCTGTTTTGCTCTGTTTTAGCTTACTACACTTTGCTTTGCTATTTGTTGGTGAATGAACACCGAATGAAAAAATCCCAGCTTATTCGTCTTGTTTCTATTGAGATGGAACCAAAACACGTATGCTTAATTTGGGCTGATAACAAACATTTCACTGCGTTATTTTTGGGTGAATGGGCACTCTAATCTGAAAAGCAGCAATTGCAAGTAAGCGCAATCAAAGCTTATTCGTCTTCTTTCTGCACATATGGTAGCGAAAATACGGTGTTTTGTCATTTGGGTCTCATTACATACACTTTGCGATTTCTGGGTTAATGTTGCATTAACACCAAAGAACACAACTTGAAATAAGCGACATCCAAGATTCTTGTTTCGATGTAGCTGGAACGCAACACAACCTGTTTTGCTCTGTTTTAGCTTACTACACTTTGATGTGCTATTTGTTGGTCAATGAACACTGAATGAAAAAATCCCAGCTCATTCGTCTTGTTTCTATTGATATGGAAGCAAAACAGGTATGCTTAATTTGGGCTGATAACAAACATTTCACTGCGTGATTTTTGGGTGAATGGGCACTCTAATCTGAAAAGCAGCAATTGCAAGTAAGCGCAATCAAAGCTTATTCGTCTTCTTTCTGCACATATGGTAGCGAAAAGACGGTGTTTTGTCATTTGGGTCTCATTACATACACTTTGCGATTTCTGGGTTAATGTTGCATTAACACCAAAGAACACAACTTGAAATAAGCGACATCCAAGATTCTTGTTTCGATGTAGCTGGAACGCAACACAACCTGTTTTGCTCTGTTTTAGCTTACTACACTTTGCTTTGCTATTTGTTGGTGAATAAACACCGAATGAAAAAATCCCAGCTTATTCGTCTTGTTTCTATTGAGATGGAACCAAAACACGTATGCTTAATTTGGGCTGATAACCAACATTTCACTGCGTTATTTTTGGGTGAATGGGCACTCTAATCTGAAAAGCAGCAATTGCAAGTGTCAGGGTTGCTTCAAGATCCTAGCTCACAGAGGATCACGCTAGCCAACGGTCATTAAGTAAAAGTCTTTATTGAGTTACAGTTTCCATTCTCAAGCTGCTGCGTGCAACCCTACGTCTAGTAGCTAGATCGGCGAAGCTCCGTCTGAATCTCCGCCCCTCGTACACCAACTTAATATCCTAGCCCTGCTCCACCTTTTCCGCCTGACTGTTCTTCTCTGGGTCCCTCTGCCCCCCTGGGTCTCTTCCTTCCGGGATTCTTCGGACGCTGACCCCCCGGACTCTCCTGTCTCCTTGCGCCGGGCTTTAGGACCCGGCTCTCTTTCCGGGCTGCCTACTGCGCTTCCTTCCTGTGCATTTGAACTTGGCGCGCGCGCCCAACCTTCCACCTTCCGTCTAACCGTTTCTTCGCTCCCAGATGGAGGTGTGGCCACCCCTGACTCGTGCCCTCCCTCCTGCTGTGAGCTGCCAGCGCTTGCCCCCTGGCTCCTTTCCTCTTCCCTGTTCTCTGGCGGTGACGCTGGACCCGATCTCCAACTGCTCTCCTCTGATTCCCCTCTGGCTCTATCTCCCTGGGGTGCCCCCCTAAACTCCCCCCTTGCCTTGGCCACTGGTGCTCCTTTCTGTGAATCCTCCGACTCACTGGAGAGACTCGGAGATCTCGGGTCGTCGTCATCGCTCATCCTTTCTTCTGCCTCCTCCCCTTCGCTCTCTGTTTCCTTCCTTGCCCTTGCCTCTGCTCCTGAACCCCTGACATCCATCCCCCCCTCGAAGCCCCCCACTCCCCCTTCCCCTCCTTCCGGTGCTGGAGCTGGGTGCTGCTGCGTCAAGGAGACGAATGTCGGGTACCGTTCGGTTCCCGTAGCGGGCCTCCCTCCGAAGTCTTCCGGTTCTTCCTCCCTTCTCTCGTCGACGACGGTCACCTCTGCTTCCATCTCTGTGCCGCCGTGCTCGAAACCTGGATCGTCCCCGAAAATGTCCATGTCCGTCTCTCCCTCGCTTCCTCCAGGCGGCGTTGCTCGGCCTGGACCTTCTTGCCACTTCCTGCGCCACTGTTCCTCTGGTTTGTCGTCCCACCAATACGAGGGTTCTGAGGCAGATCCCGAGGGCGACCCCTCCGGGGAACGGACGTCTCGTATCGGGTCCTCGTCCGAGTCGAACCCCCGGAACGTGCTGCCCGAAAGCGTGGGTGTGAAAAGCCAGTCGTCGAAAAAGTCTGCTGGCATCGGTCTATGTGGGAAGAGGGCATGAAACTCGTCTTTGAGCAGAGGTTCGTCCAAGGCGTAGTCCGGCACCCAACTGTTCGCACTGGCCGGGGTGCCCTCCCTGGCGAGAAAGTATTCTACCCCTTCTTCCCCCCATCTGGAATCCAAAATCTCTGTGACTTCGTTGATGCGCTCCTTCTGTGCCACTCCTGCGCGCCCTGGTCTGTCTCTGGCCGGACTCTGCGCCGTTCCGGGTTCCTGAAACCTGTGCGGTGCCTTGTAGGGAGTGAGCACCGATCTGTGGAATACCGGATGCATTCTGGAACCCTCCGGAAGCGCCAGCCTGAAGGCCACCGGGTTGACCTGCTCTTCGATTTGATAGGGCCCCAGTTGCTTATGCCCTAGTTTCTTCTTGGCCAACGACCTGGCCGGCACTGCGTGGGCTGCTAACCAGACCCAGTCCCCCACGTGTAGCTCTTCGCCAACCCTTCTGCGTTTGTCCGCTTGTACCTTGTATGCGTGCTTGGCCAGTTCCAGGTGGCGCCTCAGCTGATCGTGGACTTCCTGCAGTTCCGACGCGAACGCATCTGCCGTCTGCGGCTCCCCTTCCCCCAGCCTTTCCAGTCCCGGGAAGGTTCTGGGGTGCCTCCCGTTGTTGGCGAAGAACGGTGTGACCCCCGTGGACACGTGCTTCGTGTTGTTGTAAGCGAACTCGGCGAGCGGCAGGTAATCCACCCATGTCGCAGGCTGTTGATTTGCATAACACCTCAAGTACTGCTGCATGATGGCATTGACCCGCTCTGCTTGCCCGTTGGTTTGCGGGTGTCTCGCCGACGCCAGGTTGATCTTGACGTTCAGGAAGCTCATCAGCCGCTGCCAGAAATTTGAGATGAACTGCCGCCCCCGGTCGGACAGAATAGACCGTGGCAGACCGTGAACCTTGAACACGTGGTCTATGAACAGTTTGGCGGTTTGTTCCGCCGTGGCCACCTTCGCACACGGAATGAAATGTGCCATCTTGGAAAACAAGTCCACCACCACCAGCACTGCCGTCTTGCCCCTCGAGCTGGGCAGATCCGTGACAAAGTCCAGGGCCACCCTCTCCCAAGGTTCGGCCGGAGTTTGCAGCGGTTCCAACAGTCCGGCCGGCGGTCTAAGCACTGGCTTCGCCCTCTGGCAGGTGTCACACCTCGCCACGTAGTCCGCGACCTCCCTTCTCATTCCAGGCCACCAGAAATCCCTGGCTACTAGTTCCACCGTCTTCTCCTTGCCGAAGTGCCCTGCAGTGGGCGCGTCGTGCATCTGCTGCAGCACCTTGGCGCGAAGTTCGTCTCCCGGCACGTAGATGGCCCCTTTACGGATGAGCAATCCATCTCTCAGCTGGAAACCGTCGGCCGCTGCTTTGCCCCTTTGCACCTCTGAGATCTTTGCTTGCGCGAAGGAGTCCCCCTGCAACGCTCGTCGCACCGCCTCCAGATCCACGGTTGCCGCGGCGCACGCCCACACTGTTGGTGCGAAGATGTGCATGGCGGCCGCTGGCGTTGCTTCCTCCAGATACTGTGGCTTGCGGGAGAGAGCGTCCGCCATGATGTTGGTGTCCCCCGGGACATACTCTATTCGGAAGTCGAAGTTCGCAAAGAACTCAGCCCAACGTATCTGCCTTTGGTTCAGGAACTGTGCCGTGCGCCAGTGCTCTAGGTTCTTGTGGTCCGTGCAAACCTGCACCGTGTGCTTGGCGCCGATCAGAAAGTGCCTCCACGCCTTGAACGCTGCATGAATGGCCAGCAACTCCCTGTCCCATATGGTGTAGTTCTGCTCGGACTTGCTGAGCTTCCTGGAGTAAAACGCTCCCGGTCGCCACACCCCCTGCGGGTCTTTCTGCAGCAGGACCGCCCCCACGGCTCTGTCCGAGGCGTCAGTCTCCACCCTCATCGGCTTGCTGGGGTTGACATGAAGCAGCTGCTCTTCCGACGCGAAGAGACGCTTGAGTGCCTGAAAGGACTGTTCCGCCTGCTCTGTCCAAATGAACTTCTTTTTCTTGGAGCTAAGCGTGTCAGTGATGGCCGCCGTCTGCATAGCGAAGCCCTTGATAAACTTGCGATAGAAGTTCGCAAAGCCGACAAACCGTTGGACCTCCTTCCGGTTGCGCGGGCTCTTCCAATCCAACACCGCTCGAACCTTGGCGCTGTCCATGGCGAGCCCCTTGTCAGACAGCTTGTAGCCCAGAAAATCCACCTCCGTCACGTCAAATTGGCACTTCTCCAGCTTGGCGTAGAGCCTATGGTGCTTCAGCCTGTTCAGTACTTCCTTGACGTGTTTGTCATGCTCATGTTGCGACTCCGAAAAGATCAGGATGTCATCTAAGAAACAGACGCACGTCTTGTAGAGAAGTCCCGCCAACACGTGATGCATGAATGCTTGAAAAACGTGGGAGCCATTTTGCAATCCAAAAGGCATAACTCTATATTCGTAGGTCCCCAGTGGCGTGAACATGGCTGTTTTCCACTCGTCTCCCTCCCGCATGCGAATGAGGTTGTACGCACCTTGCAGATCCAATTTGGTGAACACTCTGCCCTTCCGCACCTTTGCGAGGAGGTCGTCAATTCGGGGCATGGGGAAGTCCGACGGCTTAGTCACACTGTTCAAGGTCCTGTAATCCACTACGAGCCTCTTTTGGGGCGTATCCCGCTTCTTAACGAAGAACACCGGGCTGCCTCTGGTACCAAGCCAGCGTTGGGCTGTGTTTGTCCAGCCAACTCATGCCCAACACAATGGGCGTGTCCGACAATTGAGTGACGTTGAAGCTGATGACTTCTTGGTGATTCCCAAGTCGCATCACCATCGGTGGCGTCTGCTGCACCACTTGCCCTCCTAGCAGCTCCCTGCCATCCACCGTGACCACCTGCAGGGGCAGTGTGGCCGGCAGCAACTGTATAGCATGCTGGTTGACAAAGTCCTGCCCCATAAAGTCCGCATTGCTGCCTGAGTCAATGGTGATTGGCACGTCCATGGTGATGCCATTGGGCAGCTGGAGCGACGCGGTGAGCCTCACCACTGGTTTGGGCGGGAGGGGGTTCACGGGCTGTAAAATCTCTGGGGACTGCATCATTAATACGTCTGGCTGGGCCCCAGTGCCTCTTCCTCCAGCCAGACAGCGTCGTTTCCCTGCTGTGGTTCTCCTTGCTGCGTTGCTGCAGTCGCCATTGCTGAGGCTGCAGTGAGCTTGTGGAGCCTCTGGGGACACTCTTTCGCCATATGCCCTGGCTCCTCACAGACGTAACACTTCCTGTTCCCTCTAGGAGGCTTCGCTTTCACTGCTGCTGGTGCTAGGGCTCTGGTTGCTGACTGAGCCCTGGCACCTCCAACCTCCATCGGTTCAGCTCCTCCCCCTGGCGGAGGCGTGGATTGCGTACGTGCTGCTTCTCTGGGAAAGAAGGAGGAGCCCCTGGCTGGTTCGCGCCCTCCACGCCCTTCGTCCCTGCTCCACGGACGTCCTTCCAGCCGTACCCCCACTGCCAGCGCCCTCTGCACGACCTCCTGGGTGGTCCGGGGTCTCTCCCCCCTCGCAATCTCATCTTTTACAGAGCTGTTTAGTCCCTCCCAGAAAAGGTCTCTTACAGGAGTCGCATCTCTGTCCCATTCTAGGGCACTGGCCAAGGCGAAAAAGCGGGCATGGTACTGCCGTACGCTGGCCCTTCCCTGCTTCAGTCCATGAATCTGTTGCCGAGCAAGATCCACGTCAATGCTTGATAAAAAACACGCATCCATCGCTTTAATAAAGGCATTCGCATTTTGGAGCGCCGGATCGTTATCCCTCCATAAATTGCGCAGCCATGCTCTGGCATCCCCATGCAAATAAGACATGATGAACCCCACTTTCTCTTGCTCATCTCTAAAATCTTTACTCAGCAGTTGCAGTGCACACAGTACGTCTGCTTTAAAATTGGGATACTGTTGCAGGTTCCCATCGAAGTGAGAGACCAGACCGCCTGTGCGTCTCCCCAACCCAATCCCCTCTGGTTTGGGTGTCTGTTGCCCTTGCTTCGTAAGCACTTCCAACCTGACCTGGAGATCCCTGTAGGCGGCAGCTGCGTCCTCCTCTCTCTTCCTGGATGCGAGAGCCTCGGCATTCAGCTGTGACACTGCTTCTCTGAGTTCCGCTATCTGCTGTTCAGCCGTCATGTCGGCTGCCGTTCGTGAGCTCACTCGTAGGCACCTGCTTCTCTCCTCTCCTCGAGGCTGTAGATGCCCACAATTCCTGAGACGGAGCTTACTGTCAGGGTTGCTTCAAGATCCTAGCTCACAGAGGATCACGCTAGCCAACGGTCATTAAGTAAAAGTCTTTATTGAGTTACAGTTTCCATTCTCAAGCTGCTGCGTGCAACCCTACGTCTAGTAGCTAGATCGGCGAAGCTCCGTCTGAATCTCCGCCCCTCGTACACCAACTTAATATCCTAGCCCTGCTCCACCTTTTCCGCCTGACTGTTCTTCTCTGGGTCCCTCTGCCCCCCTGGGTCTCTTCCTTCCGGGATTCTTCGGACGCTGACCCCCCGGACTCTCCTGTCTCCTTGCGCCGGGCTTTAGGACCCGGCTCTCTTTCCGGGCTGCCTACTGCGCTTCCTTCCTGTGCATTTGAACTTGGCGCGCGCGCCCAACCTTCCACCTTCCGTCTAACCGTTTCTTCGCTCCCAGATGGAGGTGTGGCCACCCCTGACTCGTGCCCTCCCTCCTGCTGTGAGCTGCCAGCGCTTGCCCCCTGGCTCCTTTCCTCTTCCCTGTTCTCTGGCGGTGACGCTGGACCCGATCTCCAACTGCTCTCCTCTGATTCCCCTCTGGCTCTATCTCCCTGGGGTGCCGCCCTAAACTCCCCCCTTGCCTTGGCCACTGGTGCTCCTTTCTGTGAATCCTCCGACTCACTGGAGAGACTCGGAGATCTCGGGTCGTCGTCATCGCTCATCCTTTCTTCTGCCTCCTCCCCTTCGCTCTCTGTTTCCTTCCTTGCCCTTGCCTCTGCTCCTGAACCCCTGACAGCAAGTAAGCGCAATCAAAGCTTATTCGTCTTCTTTCTGCACATATGGTAGCGAAAAGACGGTGTTTTGTCATTTGGGTCTCATTACATACACTTTGCGATTTCTGGGTTAATGTTGCATTAACACCAAAGAACACAACTTGAAATAATCGACATCCAAGATTCTTGTTTCGATGTAGCTAGAACGCAACACAACCTGTTTTGCTCTGTTTTAGCTTACTACACTTTGATTTGCTATTTGTTGGTCAATGAACACCGAATGAAAAAATCCCAGCTCATTCGTCTTGTTTCTATTGATATGGAATCAAAACACGTATGCTTAATTTAGGCTGATAACAAACATTTCACTGCGTGATTTTTGGGTGAATGGGCACTCTAATCTGAAAAGCAGCAATTGCAAGTAAGCACAATCAAAGCTTATTCGTCTTCTTTCTGCACATATGGTAGCGAAAAGACGGTGTTTTGTCATTTGGGTCTCATTACATACACTTTGCGATTTCTGGGTTAATGTTGCATTAACACCAAAGAACACAACTTGAAATAAGCGACATCCAAGATTCTTGTTTCGATGTAGCTGGAACGCAACACAACCTGTTTTGCTCTGTTTTAGCTTACTACACTTTGCTTTGCTATTTGTTGGTGAATGAACACCGAATGAAAAAATCCCAGCTTATTCGTCTTGTTTCTATTGAGATGGAACCAAAACACGTATGCTTAATTTGGGCTGATAACAAACATTTCACTGCGTTATTTTTGGGTGAATGGGCACTCTAATCTGAAAAGCAGCAATTGCAAGTAAGCGCAATCAAAGCTTATTCGTCTTCTTTCTGCACATATGGTAGCGAAAAGACGGTGTTTTGTCATTTGGGTCTCATTACATACACTTTGCGATTTCTGGGTTAATGTTGCATTAACACCAAAGAACACAACTTGAAATAAGCGACATCCAAGATTCTTGTTTCGATGTAGCTGGAACGCAACACAACCTGTTTTGCTCTGTTTTAGCTTACTACACTTTGCTTTGCTATTTGTTGGTGAATGAACACCGAATGAAAAAATCCCAGCTTATTCGTCTTGTTTCTATTGAGATGGAACCAAAACACCTATGCTTAATTTGGGCTGATAACAAACATTTCACTGCGTTATTTTTGGGTGAATGGGCACTCTAATCTGAAAAGCAGCAATTGCAAGTAAGCGTAATCAAAGCTTATTCGTCTTCTTTCTGCACATATGGTAGCGAAAATACGGTGTTTTGTCATTTGGGTCTCATTACATACACTTTGCGATTTCTGGGTTGATGTTGCATTAACACCAAAGAACACAACTTGAAATAATCGACATCCAAGATTCTTGTTTCGATGTAGCTAGAACGCAACACAACCTGTTTTGCTCTGTTTTAGCTTACTACACTTTGATTTGCTATTTGTTGGTCAATGAACACCGAATGAAAAAATCCCAGCTCATTCGTCTTGTTTCTATTGATATGGAATCAAAACACGTATGCTTAATTTAGGCTGATAACAAACATTTCACTGCGTGATTTTTGGGTGAATGGGCACTCTAATCTGAAAAGCAGCAATTGCAAGTAAGCGCAATCAAAGCTTATTCGTCTTCTTTCTGCACATATGGTAGCGAAAAGACGGTGTTTTGTCATTTGGGTCTCATTACATACACTTTGCGATTTCTGGGTTAATGTTGCATTAACACCAAAGAACACAACTTGAAATAAGCGACATCCAAGATTCTTGTTTCGATGTAGCTGGAACGCAACACAACCTGTTTTGCTCTGTTTTAGCTTACTACACTTTGATTTGCTATTTGTTGGTGAATGAACACCGAATGAAAAAATCCCAGCTTATTCGTCTTGTTTCTATTGAGATGGAACCAAAACACGTATGCTTAATTTGGGCTGATAACAAACATTTCACTGCGTTATTTTTGGGTGAATGGGCACTCTAATCTGAAAAGCAGCAATTGCAAGTAAGCGCAATCAAAGCTTATTCGTCTTCTTTCTGCACATATGGTAGCGAAAATACGGTGTTTTGTCATTTGGGTCTCATTACATACACTTTGCGATTTCTGGGTTAATGTTGCATTAACACCAAAGAACACTACTTGAAATAAGCGACATCCAAGATTCTTGTTTTGATGTAGCTGGAACGCAACACAACCTGTTTTGCTCTGTTTTAGCTTACTACACTTTGCTTTGCTATTTGTTGGTGAATGAACACCGAATGAAAAAATCCCAGCTTATTCGTCTTGTTTCTATTGAGATGGAACCAAAACACGTATGCTTAATTTGGGCTGATAACAAACATTTCACTGCGTTATTTTTGGGTGAATGGGCACTCTAATCTGAAAAGCAGCAATTGCAAGTAAGCGCAATCAAAGCTTATTCGTCTTCTTTCTGCACATATGGTAGCGAAAATACGGTGTTTTGTCATTTGGGTCTCATTACATACACTTTGCGATTTCTGGGTTAATGTTGCATTAACACCAAAGAACACAACTTGAAATAAGCGACATCCAAGATTCTTGTTTCGATGTAGCTGGAACGCAACACAACCTGTTTTGCTCTGTTTTAGCTTACTACACTTTGATTTGCTATTTGTTGGTCAATGAACACTGAATGAAAAAATCCCAGCTCATTCGTCTTGTTTCTATTGATATGGAAGCAAAACACGTATGCTTAATTTGGGCTGATAACAAACATTTCACTGCGTGATTTTTGGGTGAATGGGCACTCTAATCTGAAAAGCAGCAATTGCAAGTAAGCGCAATCAAAGCTTATTCGTCTTCTTTCTGCACATATGGTAGCGAAAAGACGGTGTTTTGTCATTTGGGTCTCATTACATACACTTTGCGATTTCTGCGTTAATGTTGCATTAACACCAAAGAACACAACTTGAAATAAGCGACATCCAAGATTCTTGTTTCGATGTAGCTGGAACGCAACACAACCTGTTTTGCTCTGTTTTAGCTTACTACACTTTGCTTTGCTATTTGTTGGTCAATGAACACTGAATGAAAAAATCCCAGCTCATTCGTCTTGTTTCTATTGATATGGAAGCAAAACACGTATGCTTAATTTGGGCTGATAACAAACATTTCACTGCGTGATTTTTGGGTGAATGGGCACTCTAATCTGAAAAGCAGCAATTGCAAGTAAGCGCAATCAAAGCTTATTCGTCTTCTTTCTGCACATATGGTAGCGAAAAGACGGTGTTTTGTCATTTGGGTCTCATTACATACACTTTGCGATTTCTGCGTTAATGTTGCATTAACACCAAAGAACACAACTTGAAATAAGCGACATCCAAGATTCTTGTTTCGATGTAGCTGGAACGCAACACAACCTGTTTTGCTCTGTTTTAGCTTACTACACTTTGCTTTGCTATTTGTTGGTGAATAAACACCGAATGAAAAAATCCCAGCTTATTCGTCTTGTTTCTATTGAGATGGAACCAAAACACGTATGCTTAATTTGGGCTGATAACAAACATTTCACTGCGTTATTTTTGGGTGAATGGGCACTCTAATCTGAAAAGCAGCAATTGCAAGTAAGCGCAATCAAAGCTTATTCGTCTTCTTTCTGCACATATGGTAGCGAAAAGACGGTGTTTTGTCATTTGGGTCTCATTACATACACTTTGCGATTTCTGGGTTAATGTTGCATTAACACCAAAGAACACAACTTGAAATAATCGACATCCAAGATTCTTGTTTCGATGTAGCTAGAACGCAACACAACCTGTTTTGCTCTGTTTTAGCTTACTACACTTTGATTTGCTATTTGTTGGTCAATGAACACCGAATGAAAAAATCCCAGCTCATTCGTCTTGTTTCTATTGATATGGAATCAAAACACGTATGCTTAATTTAGGCTGATAACAAACATTTCACTGCGTGATTTTTGGGTGAATGGGCACTCTAATCTGAAAAGCAGCAATTGCAAGTAAGCACAATCAAAGCTTATTCGTCTTCTTTCTGCACATATGGTAGCGAAAAGACGGTGTTTTGTCATTTGGGTCTCATTACATACACTTTGCGATTTCTGGGTTAATGTTGCATTAACACCAAAGAACACAACTTGAAATAAGCGACATCCAAGATTCTTGTTTCGATGTAGCTGGAACGCAACACAACCTGTTTTGCTCTGTTTTAGCTTACTACACTTTGCTTTGCTATTTGTTGGTGAATGAACACCGAATGAAAAAATCCCAGCTTATTCGTCTTGTTTCTATTGAGATGGAACCAAAACACGTATGCTTAATTTGGGCTGATAACAAACATTTCACTGCGTTATTTTTGGGTGAATGGGCACTCTAATCTGAAAAGCAGCAATTGCAAGTAAGCGCAATCAAAGCTTATTCGTCTTCTTTCTGCACATATGGTAGCGAAAAGACGGTGTTTTGTCATTTGGGTCTCATTACATACACTTTGCGATTTCTGGGTTAATGTTGCATTAACACCAAAGAACACAACTTGAAATAAGCGACATCCAAGATTCTTGTTTCGATGTAGCTGGAACGCAACACAACCTGTTTTGCTCTGTTTTAGCTTACTACACTTTGCTTTGCTATTTGTTGGTGAATGAACACCGAATGAAAAAATCCCAGCTTATTCGTCTTGTTTCTATTGAGATGGAACCAAAACACCTATGCTTAATTTGGGCTGATAACAAACATTTCACTGCGTTATTTTTGGGTGAATGGGCACTCTAATCTGAAAAGCAGCAATTGCAAGTAAGCGTAATCAAAGCTTATTCGTCTTCTTTCTGCACATATGGTAGCGAAAATACGGTGTTTTGTCATTTGGGTCTCATTACATACACTTTGCGATTTCTGGGTTGATGTTGCATTAACACCAAAGAACACAACTTGAAATAATCGACATCCAAGATTCTTGTTTCGATGTAGCTAGAACGCAACACAACCTGTTTTGCTCTGTTTTAGCTTACTACACTTTGATTTGCTATTTGTTGGTCAATGAACACCGAATGAAAAAATCCCAGCTCATTCGTCTTGTTTCTATTGATATGGAATCAAAACACGTATGCTTAATTTAGGCTGATAACAAACATTTCACTGCGTGATTTTTGGGTGAATGGGCACTCTAATCTGAAAAGCAGCAATTGCAAGTAAGCGCAATCAAAGCTTATTCGTCTTCTTTCTGCACATATGGTAGCGAAAAGACGGTGTTTTGTCATTTGGGTCTCATTACATACACTTTGCGATTTCTGGGTTAATGTTGCATTAACACCAAAGAACACAACTTGAAATAAGCGACATCCAAGATTCTTGTTTCGATGTAGCTGGAACGCAACACAACCTGTTTTGCTCTGTTTTAGCTTACTACACTTTGATTTGCTATTTGTTGGTGAATGAACACCGAATGAAAAAATCCCAGCTTATTCGTCTTGTTTCTATTGAGATGGAACCAAAACACGTATGCTTAATTTGGGCTGATAACAAACATTTCACTGCGTTATTTTTGGGTGAATGGGCACTCTAATCTGAAAAGCAGCAATTGCAAGTAAGCGCAATCAAAGCTTATTCGTCTTCTTTCTGCACATATGGTAGCGAAAATACGGTGTTTTGTCATTTGGGTCTCATTACATACACTTTGCGATTTCTGGGTTAATGTTGCATTAACACCAAAGAACACAACTTGAAATAAGCGACATCCAAGATTCTTGTTTCGATGTAGCTGGAACGCAACACAACCTGTTTTGCTCTGTTTTAGCTTACTACACTTTGCTTTGCTATTTGTTGGTGAATGAACACCGAATGAAAAAATCCCAGCTTATTCGTCTTGTTTCTATTGAGATGGAACCAAAACACGTATGCTTAATTTGGGCTGATAACAAACATTTCACTGCGTTATTTTTGGGTGAATGGGCACTCTAATCTGAAAAGCAGCAATTGCAAGTAAGCGCAATCAAAGCTTATTCGTCTTCTTTCTGCACATATGGTAGCGAAAATACGGTGTTTTGTCATTTGGGTCTCATTACATACACTTTGCGATTTCTGGGTTAATGTTGCATTAACACCAAAGAACACAACTTGAAATAAGCGACATCCAAGATTCTTGTTTCGATGTAGCTGGAACGCAACACAACCTGTTTTGCTCTGTTTTAGCTTACTACACTTTGCTTTGCTATTTGTTGGTGAATGAACACCGAATGAAAAAATCCCAGCTTATTCGTCTTGTTTCTATTGAGATGGAACCAAAACACCTATGCTTAATTTGGGCTGATAACAAACATTTCACTGCGTTATTTTTGGGTGAATGGGCACTCTAATCTGAAAAGCAGCAATTGCAAGTAAGCGTAATCAAAGCTTATTCGTCTTCTTTCTGCACATATGGTAGCGAAAATACGGTGTTTTGTCATTTGGGTCTCATTACATACACTTTGCGATTTCTGGGTTGATGTTGCATTAACACCAAAGAACACAACTTGAAATAATCGACATCCAAGATTCTTGTTTCGATGTAGCTAGAACGCAACACAACCTGTTTTGCTCTGTTTTAGCTTACTACACTTTGATTTGCTATTTGTTGGTCAATGAACACCGAATGAAAAAATCCCAGCTCATTCGTCTTGTTTCTATTGATATGGAATCAAAACACGTATGCTTAATTTAGGCTGATAACAAACATTTCACTGCGTGATTTTTGGGTGAATGGGCACTCTAATCTGAAAAGCAGCAATTGCAAGTAAGCGCAATCAAAGCTTATTCGTCTTCTTTCTGCACATATGGTAGCGAAAAGACGGTGTTTTGTCATTTGGGTCTCATTACATACACTTTGCGATTTCTGGGTTAATGTTGCATTAACACCAAAGAACACAACTTGAAATAAGCGACATCCAAGATTCTTGTTTCGATGTAGCTGGAACGCAACACAACCTGTTTTGCTCTGTTTTAGCTTACTACACTTTGATTTGCTATTTGTTGGTGAATGAACACCGAATGAAAAAATCCCAGCTTATTCGTCTTGTTTCTATTGAGATGGAACCAAAACACGTATGCTTAATTTGGGCTGATAACAAACATTTCACTGCGTTATTTTTGGGTGAATGGGCACTCTAATCTGAAAAGCAGCAATTGCAAGTAAGCGCAATCAAAGCTTATTCGTCTTCTTTCTGCACATATGGTAGCGAAAATACGGTGTTTTGTCATTTGGGTCTCATTACATACACTTTGCGATTTCTGGGTTAATGTTGCATTAACACCAAAGAACACTACTTGAAATAAGCGACATCCAAGATTCTTGTTTTGATGTAGCTGGAACGCAACACAACCTGTTTTGCTCTGTTTTAGCTTACTACACTTTGCTTTGCTATTTGTTGGTGAATGAACACCGAATGAAAAAATCCCAGCTTATTCGTCTTGTTTCTATTGAGATGGAACCAAAACACGTATGCTTAATTTGGGCTGATAACAAACATTTCACTGCGTTATTTTTGGGTGAATGGGCACTCTAATCTGAAAAGCAGCAATTGCAAGTAAGCGCAATCAAAGCTTATTCGTCTTCTTTCTGCACATATGGTAGCGAAAATACGGTGTTTTGTCATTTGGGTCTCATTACATACACTTTGCGATTTCTGGGTTAATGTTGCATTAACACCAAAGAACACAACTTGAAATAAGCGGCATCCAAGATTCTTGTTTCGATGTAGCTGGAACGCAACACAACCTGTTTTGCTCTGTTTTAGCTTACTACACTTTGATTTGCTATTTGTTGGTCAATGAACACTGAATGAAAAAATCCCAGCTCATTCGTCTTGTTTCTATTGATATGGAAGCAAAACACGTATGCTTAATTTGGGCTGATAACAAACATTTCACTGCGTGATTTTTGGGTGAATGGGCACTCTAATCTGAAAAGCAGCAATTGCAAGTAAGCGCAATCAAAGCTTATTCGTCTTCTTTCTGCACATATGGTAGCGAAAAGACGGTGTTTTGTCATTTGGGTCTCATTACATACACTTTGCGATTTCTGGGTTAATGTTGCATTAACACCAAAGAACACAACTTGAAATAAGCGACATCCAAGATTCTTGTTTCGATGTAGCTGGAACGCAACACAACCTGTTTTGCTCTGTTTTAGCTTACTACACTTTGCTTTGCTATTTGTTGGTGAATAAACACCGAATGAAAAAATCCCAGCTTATTCGTCTTGTTTCTATTGAGATGGAACCAAAACACGTATGCTTAATTTGGGCTGATAACCAACATTTCACTGCGTTATTTTTGGGTGAATGGGCACTCTAATCTGAAAAGCAGCAATTGCAAGTAAGCGCAATCAAAGCTTATTCGTCTTCTTTCTGCACATATGGTAGCGAAAAGACGGTGTTTTGTCATTTGGGTCTCATTACATACACTTTGCGATTTCTGGGTTAATGTTGCATTAACACCAAAGAACACAACTTGAAATAATCGACATCCAAGATTCTTGTTTCGATGTAGCTAGAACGCAACACAACCTGTTTTGCTCTGTTTTCGCTTACTACACTTTGATTTGCTATTTGTTGGTCAATGAACACCGAATGAAAAAATCCCAGCTCATTCGTCTTGTTTCTATTGATATGGAATCAAAACACGTATGCTTAATTTAGGCTGATAACAAACATTTCACTGCGTGATTTTTGGGTGAATGGGCACTCTAATCTGAAAAGCAGCAATTGCAAGTAAGCACAATCAAAGCTTATTCGTCTTCTTTCTGCACATATGGTAGCGAAAAGACGGTGTTTTGTCATTTGGGTCTCATTACATACACTTTGCGATTTCTGGGTTAATGTTGCATTAACACCAAAGAACACAACTTGAAATAAGCGACATCCAAGATTCTTGTTTTGATGTAGCTGGAACGCAACACAACCTGTTTTGCTCTGTTTTAGCTTACTACACTTTGCTTTGCTATTTGTTGGTGAATGAACACCGAATGAAAAAATCCCAGCTTATTCGTCTTGTTTCTATTGAGATGGAACCAAAACACGTATGCTTAATTTGGGCTGATAACAAACATTTCACTGCGTTATTTTTGGGTGAATGGGCACTCTAATCTGAAAAGCAGCAATTGCAAGTAAGCGCAATCAAAGCTTATTCGTCTTCTTTCTGCACATATGGTAGCGAAAAGACGGTGTTTTGTCATTTGGGTCTCATTACATACACTTTGCGATTTCTGGGTTAATGTTGCATTAACACCAAAGAACACAACTTGAAATAAGCGACATCCAAGATTCTTGTTTCGATGTAGCTGGAACGCAACACAACCTGTTTTGCTTTGTTTTAGCTTACTACACTTTGCTTTGCTATTTGTTGGTGAATAAACACCGAATGAAAAAATCCCAGCTTATTCGTCTTGTTTCTATTGAGATGGAACCAAAACACGTATGCTTAATTTGGGCTGATAACAAACATTTCACTGCGTGATTTTTGGGTGAATGGGCACTCTAATCTGAAAAGCAGCAATTGCAAGTAAGCGCAATCAAAGCTTATTCGTCTTCTTTCTGCACATATGGTAGCGAAAAGACGGTGTTTTGTCATTTGGGTCTCATTACATACACTTTGCGATTTCTGGGTTAATGTTGCATTAACACCAAAGAACACAACTTGAAATAAGCGACATCCAAGATTCTTGTTTCGATGTAGCTGGAACGCAACACAACCTGTTTTGCTCTGTTTTAGCTTACTACACTTTGATTTGCTATTTGTTGGTGAATGAACACCGAATGAAAAAATCCCAGCTCATTCGTCTTGTTTCTATTGATATGGAAGCAAAACACGTATGCTTAATTTGGGCTGATAACAAACATTTCACTGCGTGATTTTTGGGTGAATGGGCACTCTAATCTGAAAAGCAGCAATTGCAAGTAAGCGCAATCAAAGCTTATTCGTCTTCTTTCTGCACATATGGTAGCGAAAAGACGGTGTTTTGTCATTTGGGTCTCATTACATACACTTTGCGATTTCTGGGTTAATGTTGCATTAACACCAAAGAACACAACTTGAAATAAGCGACATCCAAGATTCTTGTTTCGATGTAGCTGGAACGCAACACAACCTGTTTTGCTCTGTTTTAGCTTACTACACTTTGCTTTGCTATTTGTTGGTGAATGAACACCGAATGAAAAAATCCCAGCTTATTCGTCTTGTTTCTATTGAGATGGAACCAAAACACGTATGCTTAATTTGGGCTGATAACAAACATTTCACTGCGTTATTTTTGGGTGAATGGGCACTCTAATCTGAAAAGCAGCAATTGCAAGTAAGCGCAATCAAAGCTTATTCGTCTTCTTTCTGCACATATGGTAGCGAAAAGACGGTGTTTTGTCATTTGGGTCTCATTACATACACTTTGCGATTTCTGGGTTAATGTTGCATTAACACCAAAGAACACAACTTGAAATAATCGACATCCAAGATTCTTGTTTCGATGTAGCTAGAACGCAACACAACCTGTTTTGCTCTGTTTTAGCTTACTACACTTTGATTTGCTATTTGTTGGTCAATGAACACCGAATGAAAAAATCCCAGCTCATTCGTCTTGTTTCTATTGATATGGAAGCAAAACACGTATGCTTAATTTAGGCTGATAACAAACATTTCACTGCGTGATTTTTGGGTGAATGGGCACTCTAATCTGAAAAGCAGCAATTGCAAGAAAGCGCAATCAAAGCTTATTTGTCTTCTTTCTGCACATATGGTAGCGAAAAGACGGTTGTCAGGGTTGCTTCAGGATCCTAGCTCACAGAGGATCACGCCAGCCAACGGTCATTAAGTAAAAGTCTTTATTGAGTTACAGTTTCCATTCTCAAGCTGCTGCGTGCAACCCTACGTCTAGTAGCTAGATCGGCGAAGCTCCGTCTGAATCTCCGCCCCTCGTACACCAACTTAATATCCTAGCCCTGCTCCACCTTTTCCGCCTGACTGTTCTTCTCTGGGTCCCTCTGCCCCCCTGGGTCTCTTCCTTCCGGGATTCTTCGGACGCTGACCCCCCGGACTCTCCTGTCTCCTTGCGCCGGGCTTTAGGACCCGGCTCTCTTTCCGGGCTGCCTACTGCGCCTCCTTCCTGTGCATTTGAACTTGGCGCGCGCGCCCAACCTTCCACCTTCCGTCTAACCGTTTCTTCGCTCCCAGATGGAGGTGTGGCCACCCCTGACTCGTGCCCTCCCTCCTGCTGTGAGCTGCCAGCGCTTGCCCCCTGGCTCCTTTCCTCTTCCCTGCTCTCTGGCGGTGACGCTGGACCCGATCTCCAACTGCTCTCCTCTGATTCCCCTCTGGCTCTATCTCCCTGGGGTGCCCCCCTAAACTCCCCCCTTGCCTTGGCCACTGGTGCTCCTTTCTGTGAATCCTCCGACTCACTGGAGAGACTCGGAGATCTCGGGTCGTCGTCATCACTCATCCTTTCTTCTGCCTCCTCCCCTTCGCTCTCTGTTTCCTCCCTTGCCCTTGCCTCTGCTCCTGAACCCCTGACATCCATCCCCCCCTCGAAGCCCCCCACTCCCCCTTCCCCTCCTTCCGGTGCTGGAGCTGGGTGCTGCTGCGTCAAGGCGACGAATGTCGGGTACCGTTCGGTTCCCGTAGCGGGCCTCCCTCCGAAGTCTTCCGGTTCTTCCTCCCTTCTCTCGTCGACGACGGTCACCTCTGCTTCCATCTCTGTGCCGCCGTGCTCGAAACCTGGATCGTCCCCGAAAATGTCCATGTCCGTCTCTCCCTCGCTTCCTCCAGGCGGCGTTGCTCGGCCTGGACCTTCTTGCCACTTCCTGCGCCACTGTTCCTCTGGTTTGTCGTCCCACCAATACGAGGGTTCTGAGGCAGATCCCGAGGGCGACCCCTCCGGGGAACGGACGTCTCGTATCGGGTCCTCGTCAGAGTCGAACCCCCGGAACGTGCTGCCCGAAAGCGTGGGTGTGAAAAGCCAGTCGTCGAAAAAGTCTGCTGGCATCGGTCTATGTGGGAAGAGGGCATGAAACTCGTCTTTGAGCAGAGGTTCGTCCAAGGCGTAGTCCGGCACCCAACTGTTCGCACTGGCCGGGGTGCCCTCCCTGGCGAGAAAGTATTCTACCCCTTCTTCCCCCCATCTGGAATCCAAAATCTCTGTGACTTCGTTGATGCGCTCCTTCTGTGCCACTCCTGCGTGCCCTGTTCTGTCTCTGGCCGGACTCTGCGCCGTTCCGGGTTCCTGAAACCTGTGCGGTGCCTTGTAGGGAGTGAGCACCGATCTGTGGAATACCGGATGCATTCTGGAACCCTCCGGAAGCGCCAGCCTGAAGGCCACCGGGTTGACCTGCTCTTCGACTTGATAGGGCCCCAGTTGCTTATGCCCTAGTTTCTTCTTGGCCAACGACCTGGCCGGCACTGCGTGGGCTGCTAACCAGACCCAGTCCCCCACGCGTAGCTCTTCGCCAACCCTTCTGCGTTTGTCCGCTTGTACCTTGTATGCGTGCTTGGCCAGCTCCAGGTGGCGCCTCAGCTGATCGTGGACTTCCTGCAGTTCCGACGCGAACGCATCTGCCGTCTGCGGCTCCCCTTCCCCCAGCCTTTCCAGTCCCGGGAAGGTTCTGGGGTGCCTCCCGTTGTTGGCGAAGAACGGTGTGACCCCCGTGGACACGTGCTTCGTGTTGTTGTAAGCGAACTCGGCGAGCGGCAGGTAATCCACCCACGTCGCAGGCTGTTGATTTGCATAGCACCTCAAGTACTGCTGCATGATGGCATTGACCCGCTCTGCTTGCCCGTTGGTTTGCGGGTGTCTCGCCGACGCCAGGTTGATCTTGACGTTCAGGAAGCCCATCAGCCGCTGCCAGAAATTTGAGATGAACTGCCGCCCCCGGTCGGACAGAATAGACCGTGGCAGACCGTGAACCTTGAACACGTGGTCTATGAACAGTTTGGCGGTTTGTTCCGCCGTGGCCACCTTCGCACACGGAATGAAATGTGCCATCTTGGAGAACAAGTCCACCACCACCAGCACTGCCGTCTTGCCCCTCGAGCTGGGCAGATCCGTGACAAAGTCCAGGGCCACCCTCTCCCAAGGTTCGGCCGGAGTTTGCAGCGGTTCCAACAGTCCGGCCGGCGGTCTAAGCACTGGCTTCGCCCTCTGGCAGGTGTCACACCTCGCCACGTAGTCCGCGACCTCCCTTCTCATTCCAGGCCACCAGAAATCCCTGGCTACTAGTTCCACCGTCTTCTCCTTGCCGAAGTGCCCTGCAGTGGGCGCGTCGTGCAGCTGCTGCAGCACCTTGGCGCGAAGTTCGTCTCCCGGCACGTAGATGGCCCCTTTACGGATGAGCAATCCATCTCTTAGCTGGAAACCGTCGGCCGCTGCTTTGCCCCTTTGCACCTCTGAGATCTTTGCTTGCGCGAAGGAGTCCCCTTGCAACGCTCGTCGCACCGCCTCCAGATCCACGGTTGCCGCGGCGCACGCCCACACTGTTGGTGCGAAGATGTGCATGGCGGCCGCTGGCGTTGCTTCCTCCAGATACTGTGGCTTGCGGGAGAGAGCGTCCGCCATGATGTTGGTGTCCCCCGGGACATACTCTATTCGGAAGTCGAAGTTCGCAAAGAACTCAGCCCAACGTATCTGCCTCTGGTTCAGGAACTGTGCCGTGCGCCAGTGCTCTAGGTTCTTGTGGTCCGTGCAAACCTGCACCGTGTGCTTGGCGCCGATCAGAAAGTGCCTCCACGCCTTGAACGCTGCATGAATGGCCAGCAACTCCCTGTCCCATATGGTGTAGTTCTGCTCGGACTTGCTGAGCTTCCTGGAGTAAAACGCTCCCGGTCGCCACACCCCCTGCGGGTCTTTCTGCAGCAGGACCGCCCCCACGGCTCTGTCCGAGGCGTCAGTCTCCACCCTCATCGGCTTGCTGGGGTTGACATGAAGCAGCTGCTCTTCCGACGCGAAGAGACGCTTGAGTGCCTGAAAGGACTGTTCCGCCTGCTCTGTCCAAATGAACTTCTTTTTCTTGGAGCTAAGCGTGTCAGTGATGGCCGCCGTCTGCATAGCGAAGCCCTTGATAAACTTGCGATAGAAGTTCGCAAAGCCGACAAACCGTTGGACCTCCTTCCGGTTGCGCGGGCTCTTCCAATCCAACACCGCTCGAACCTTGGCGCTGTCCATGGCGAGCCCCTTGTCAGAAAGCTTGTAGCCCAGAAAATCCACCTCCGTCACGTCAAATTGGCACTTCTCCAGCTTGGCGTAGAGCCTATGGTGCTTCAGCCTGTTCAGTACTTCCTTGACGTGTTTGTCATGCTCCTGTTGCGACTCCGAAAAGATCAGGATGTCATCTAAGAAACAGACGCACGTCTTGTAGAGAAGTCCCGCCAACACGTGATGCATGAATGCTTGAAAAACGTGGGAGCCATTTTGCAATCCAAAAGGCATAACTCTATATTCGTAGGTCCCCAGTGGCGTGAACATGGCTGTTTTCCACTCGTCTCCCTCCCGCATGCGAATGAGGTTGTACGCACCTCGCAGATCCAATTTGGTGAACACTCTGCCCTTCCGCACCTTTGCGAGGAGGTCGTCAATTCGGGGCATGGGGAAGTCCGACGGCTTAGTCACACTGTTCAAGATCCTGTAATCCACTACGAGCCTCTTTTGGGGCGTATCCCGCTTCTTAACGAAGAACACCGGGCTGCCTCCCACCGCCTTGGACTCTCGGATGAAACCGCGCTCCAAATTATGGTCTATGAACTCCTTGAGTTCTTGCAGCTCGTCCTCTGACATGGAATACAGTCTCCCCTTAGGCAGCGCCGCCCCTGGCAGCAGGTCAATCTTGCAGTCATATGGCCTGTGAGGGGGTAGCCTGTCTGCCTCCTTCTCGCAGAAAACTTCCAAAAATTCTGCGTACTTGTGGGGAATCGCTTGCAGCGTGCCTAGCAGTAGCTGTGACTCCTCTTCCTCTCCTTCCTGCCTGGGCACGATGCAGTGTTCAGCACAAAAGGAAGAGCCGAAGGTCAGCTGCCTCTGGTACCAAGCCAGCGTTGGGCTGTGTTTGTCCAGCCAACTCATGCCCAACACAATGGGCGTGTCCGACAATTGAGTGACGTTGAAGCTGATGACTTCTTGGTGATTCCCAAGTCGCATCACCATCGGTGGCGTCTGCTGCACCACTTGCCCTCCTAGCAGCTCCCTGCCATCCACCGTGACCACCTGCAGGGGCAGTGTGGCCGGCAGCAACTGTATAGCATGCTGGTTGACGAAGTCCTGCCCCATAAAGTCCGCATTGCTGCCTGAGTCAATGGTGATTGGCACGTCCATGGTGATGCCATTGGGCAGCTGGAGCGACGCTGTGAGCCTCACCACTGGTTTGGGCGGGAGGGGGTTCACGGGCTGTAAAATCTCTGGGGACTGCATCATTAATACGTCTGGCTGGGCCCCAGTGCCTCTTCCTCCAGCCAGACAGCGTCGTTTCCCTGCTGTGGTTCTCCTTGCTGCGTTGCTGCAGTCGCCATTGCTGAGGCTGCAGTGAGCTTGTGGAGCCTCTGGGGACACTCTTTCGCCATATGCCCTGGCTCCTCACAGACGTAACACTTCCTGTTCCCTCTAGGAGGCTTCGCTTTCACTGCTGCTGGTGCTAGGGCTCTGGTTGCTGACTGAGCCCTGGCACCTCCAACCTCCATCGGTTCAGCTCCTCCCCCTGGCGGAGGCGTGGATTGCGTACGTGCTGCTTCTCTGGGAAAGAAGGAGGAGCCCCTGGCTGGTTCGCGCCCTCCACGCCCTTCGTCCCTGCTCCACGGACGTCCTTCCAGCCGTACCCCCACTGCCAGCGCCCTCTGCACGACCTCCTGGGTGGTCCGGGGTCTCTCCCCCCTCGCAATCTCATCTTTTACAGAGCTGTTTAGTCCCTCCCAGAAAAGGTCTCTTACAGGGGTCGCATCTCTGTCCCATTCTAGGGCACTGGCCAAGGCGAAAAAGCGGGCATGGTACTGCCGTACGCTGGCCCTTCCCTGCTTCAGTCCATGAATCTGTTGCCGAGCAAGATCCACGTCAATGCTTGATAAAAAACACGCATCCATCGCTTTAATAAAGGCATTCGCATTTTGGAGCGCCGGATCGTTATCCCTCCATAAATTGCGCAGCCATGCTCTGGCATCCCCATGCAAATAAGACATGATGAACCCCACTTTCTCTTGCTCATCTCTAAAATCTTTACTCAGCAGTTGCAGTGCACACAGTACGTCTGCTTTAAAATTGGGATACTGTTGCAGGTTCCCATCGAAGTGAGAGACCAGACCGCCTGTGCGTCTCCCCAACCCAATCCCCTCTGGTTTGGGTGTCTGTTGCCCTTGCTTCGTAAGCACTTCCAACCTGACCTGGAGATCCCTGTAGGCGGCAGCTGCGTCCTCCTCTCTCTTCCTGGATGCGAGAGCCTCGGCATTCAGCTGTGACACTGCTTCTCTGAGTTCCGCTATCTGCTGTTCAGCCGTCATGTCGGCTGCCGTTCGTGAGCTCACTAGTAGGCACCTGCTTCTCTCCTCTCCTCGAGGCTGTAGATGCCCACAATACAGTGAGACGGAGCTTACTGTCAGGGTTGCTTCAGGATCCTAGCTCACAGAGGATCACGCCAGCCAACGGTCATTAAGTAAAAGTCTTTATTGAGTTACAGTTTCCATTCTCAAGCTGCTGCGTGCAACCCTACGTCTAGTAGCTAGATCGGCGAAGCTCCGTCTGAATCTCCGCCCCTCGTACACCAACTTAATATCCTAGCCCTGCTCCACCTTTTCCGCCTGACTGTTCTTCTCTGGGTCCCTCTGCCCCCCTGGGTCTCTTCCTTCCGGGATTCTTCGGACGCTGACCCCCCGGACTCTCCTGTCTCCTTGCGCCGGGCTTTAGGACCCGGCTCTCTTTCCGGGCTGCCTACTGCGCCTCCTTCCTGTGCATTTGAACTTGGCGCGCGCGCCCAACCTTCCACCTTCCGTCTAACCGTTTCTTCGCTCCCAGATGGAGGTGTGGCCACCCCTGACTCGTGCCCTCCCTCCTGCTGTGAGCTGCCAGCGCTTGCCCCCTGGCTCCTTTCCTCTTCCCTGCTCTCTGGCGGTGACGCTGGACCCGATCTCCAACTGCTCTCCTCTGATTCCCCTCTGGCTCTATCTCCCTGGGGTGCCCCCCTAAACTCCCCCCTTGCCTTGGCCACTGGTGCTCCTTTCTGTGAATCCTCCGACTCACTGGAGAGACTCGGAGATCTCGGGTCGTCGTCATCACTCATCCTTTCTTCTGCCTCCTCCCCTTCGCTCTCTGTTTCCTCCCTTGCCCTTGCCTCTGCTCCTGAACCCCTGACAACGGTGTTTTGTCATTTGGGTCTCATTACATACACTTTGCGATTTCTGGGTTAATGTTGCATTAACACCAAAGAACACAACTTGAAATAAGCGACATCCAAGATTCTTGTTTCGATGTAGCTGGAACGCAACACAACCTGTTTTGCTCTGTTTTAGCTTACTACACTTTGATTTGCTATTTGTTGGTCAATGAACACCGAATGAAAAAATCCCAGCTCATTCGTCTTGTTTCTATTGATATGGAAGCAAAACACGTATGCTTAATTTAGGCTGATAACAAACATTTCACTGCGTGATTTTTGGGTGAATGGGCACTCTAATCTGAAAAGCAGCAATTGCAAGTAAGCGCAATCAAAGCTTATTCGTCTTCTTTCTGCACATATGGTAGCGAAAAGACGGTGTTTTGTCATTTGGGTCTCATTACATACACTTTGCGATTTCTGGGTTAATGTTGCATTAACACCAAAGAACACAACTTGAAATAAGCGACATCCAAGATTCTTGTTTCGATGTAGCTGGAACGCAACACAACCTGTTTTGCTCTGTTTTAGCTTACTACACTTTGATTTGCTATTTGTTGGTGAATGAACACCGAATGAAAAAATCCCAGCTCATTCGTCTTGTTTCTATTGAGATGGAACCAAAACACGTATGCTTAATTTGGGCTGATAAACATTTCACTGCGTGATTTTTGGGTGAATGGGCACTCTAATCTGAAAAGCAGCAATTGCAAGTAAGCGCAATCAAAGCTTATTCGTCTTCTTTCTGCACATATGGTAGCGAAAAGACAGTGTTTTGTCATTTGGGTCTCATTACATACACTTTGCGATTTCTGGGTTAATGTTGCATTAACACCAAAGAACACAACTTGAAATAAGCGACATCCAAGATTCTTGTTTCGATGTAGCTGGAACGCAACACAACCTGTTTTGCTCTGTTTTAGCTTACTACACTTTGATTTGCTATTTGTTGGTGAATGAACACCGAATGAAAAAATCCCAGCTCATTCGTCTTGTTTCTATTGATATGGAAGCAATACACGTATGCTTGATTTAGGCTGATAACAAACATTTCACTGCGTGATTTTTGGGTGAATGGGCACTCTAATCTGAAAAGCAGCAATTGCAAGTAAGCGCAATCAAAGCTTATTCGTCTTCTTTCTGCACATATGGTAGCGAAAAGACGGTGTTTTGTCATTTGGGTCTCATTACATACACTTTGCGATTTCTGGGTTAATGTTGCATTAACACCAAAGAACACAACTTGAAATAAGCGACATCCAAGATTCTTGTTTCGATGTAGCTGGAACGCAACACAACCTGTTTTGCTCTGTTTTAGCTTACTACACTTTGATTTGCTATTTGTTGGTGAATGAACACCGAATGAAAAAATCCCAGCTCATTCGTCTTGTTTCTATTGATATGGAAGCAAAACACGTATGCTTAATTTGGGCTGATAACAAACATTTCACTGCGTGATTTTTGGGTGAATGGGCACTCTAATCTGAAAAGCAGCAATTGCAAGTAAGCGCAATCAAAGCTTATTCGTCTTCTTTCTGCACATATGGTAGCGAAAAGACGGTGTTTTGTCATTTGGGTCTCATTACATACACTTTGCGATTTCTGGGTTAATGTTGCATTAACACCAAAGAACACAACTTGAAATAAGCGACATCTAAGATTCTTGTTTCGATGTAGCTGGAACGCAACACAACCTGTTTTGCTCTGTTTTAGCTTACTACACTTTGCTTTGCTATTTGTTGGTGAATGAACACCGAATGAAAAAATCCCAGCTTATTCGTCTTGTTTCTATTGAGATGGAACCAAAACACGTATGCTTAATTTGGGCTGATAACAAACATTTCACTGCGTTATTTTTGGGTGAATGGGCACTCTAATCTGAAAAGCAGCAATTGCAAGTAAGCGCAATCAAAGCTTATTCGTCTTCTTTCTGCACATATGGTAGCGAAAAGACGGTGTTTTGTCATTTGGGTCTCATTACATACACTTTGCGATTTCTGGGTTAATGTTGCATTAACACCAAAGAACACAACTTGAAATAATCGACATCCAAGATTCTTGTTTCGATGTAGCTAGAACGCAACACAACCTGTTTTGCTCTGTTTTAGCTTACTACACTTTGATTTGCTATTTGTTGGTGAATGAACACCGAATGAAAAAATCCCTGCTCATTCGTCTTGTTTCTATTGATATGGAAGCAAAACACGTATGCTTAATTTAGGTTGATAACAAACATTTCACTGCGTGATTTTTGGGTGAATGTGCACTCTAATCTGAAAAGCAGCAATTGCAAGTAAGCGCATTCAAAGCTTATTCGTCTTCTTTCTGCACATATGGTAGCGAAAAGACGGTGTTTTGTCATTTGGGTCTCATTACATACACTTTGCGATTTCTGGGTTAATGTTGCATTAACACCAAAGAACACAACTTGAAATAAGCGACATCCAAGATTCTTGTTTCGATGTAGCTGGAACGCAACACAACCTGTTTTGGTCTGTTTTAGCTTACTACACTTTGCTTTGCTATTTGTTGGTGAATGAACACCGAATGAAAAAATCCCAGCTTATTCGTCTTGTTTCTATTGAGATGGAACCAAAACACGTATGCTTAATTTGGGCTGATAACAAACATTTCACTGCGTGATTTTTGGGTGAATGGGCACTCTAATCTGAAAAGCAGCAATTGCAAGTAAGCGCAATCAAAGCTTATTCGTCTTCTTTCTGCACATATGGTAGCGAAAAGACGGTGTTTTGTCATTTGGGTGTCATTACATACACTTTGCGATTTCTGGGTTAATGTTGCATTAACACCAAAGAACACAACTTGAAATAAGCGACATCCAAGATTCTTGTTTCGATGTAGCTGGAACGCAACACAACCTGTTTTGCTCTGTTTTAGCTTACTACACTTTGCTTTGCTATTTGTTGGTGAATGAACACCGAATGAAAAAATCCCAGCTTATTCGTCTTGTTTCTATTGAGATGGAACCAAAACACGTATGCTTAATTTGGGCTGATAACAAACATTTCACTGCGTTATTTTTGGGTGAATGGGCACTAATCTGAAAAGCAGCAATTGCAAGTAAGCGCAATCAAAGCTTATTCGTCTTCTTTCTGCACATATGGTAGCGAAAAGACGGTGTTTTGTCATTTGGGTGTCATTACATACACTTTGCGATTTCTGGGTTAATGTTGCATTAACACCAAAGAACACAACTTGAAATAAGCGACATCCAAGATTCTTGTTTCGATGTAGCTGGAACGCAACACAACCTGTTTTGCTCTGTTTTAGCTTACTACACTTTGCTTTGCTATTTGTTGGTGAATGAACACCGAATGAAAAAATCCCAGCTTATTCGTCTTGTTTCTATTGAGATGGAACCAAAACACGTATGCTTAATTTGGGCTGATAACAAACATTTCACTGCGTTATTTTTGGGTGAATGGGCACTAATCTGAAAAGCAGCAATTGCAAGTAAGCGCAATCAAAGCTTATTCGTCTTCTTTCTGCACATATGGTAGCGAAAAGACGGTGTTTTGTCATTTGGGTGTCATTACATACACTTTGCGATTTCTGGGTTAATGTTGCATTAACACCAAAGAACACAACTTGAAATAAGCGACATCCAAGATTCTTGTTTCGATGTAGCTGGAACGCAACACAACCTGTTTTGCTCTGTTTTAGCTTACTACACTTTGCTTTGCTATTTGTTGGTGAATGAACACCGAATGAAAAATTCCCAGCTTATTCGTCTTGTTTCTATTGAGATGGAACCAAAACACGTATGCTTAATTTGAGCTGATAACAAACATTTCACTGCGTTATTTTTAGGTGAATGGGCACTCTAATCTGAAAAGCAGCAATTGCAAGTAAGCGCAATCAAAGCTTATTCGTCTTCTTTCTGCACATATGGTAGCGAAAATACGGTGTTTTGTCATTTGGGTCTCATTACATACACTTTGCGATTTCTGGGTTAATGTTGCATTAACACCAAAGAACACAACTTGAAATAAGCGACATCCAAGATTCTTGTTTCAATGTAGCTGGAACGCAACACAACCTGTTTTGCTCTGTTTTAGCTTACTACACTTTGCTTTGCTATTTGTTGGTGAATGAACACCGAATGAAAAAATCCCAGCTTATTCGTCTTGTTTCTATTGAGATGGAACCAAAACACGTATGCTTAATTTGGGCTGATAACAAACATTTCACTGCGTGATTTTTGGGTGAATGGGCACTCTAATCTGAAAAGCAGCAATTGCAAGTAGGCGCATTCAAAGCTTATTCGTCTTATTTCTGCACATATGGTAGCGAAAAGACGGTGTTTTGTCATTTGGGTCTCATTACATACTGTCAGGGGTTCAGGAGCAGAGGCAAGGGCAAGGGAGGAAACAGAGAGCGAAGGGGAGGAGGCAGAAGAAAGGATGAGCGATGACGACGACCCGAGATCTCCGAGTCTCTCCAGTGAGTCGGAGGATTCACAGAAAGGAGCACCGGTGGCCAAGGCAAGGGGGGAGTTTAGGGGGGCACCCCAGGGAGATAGAGCCAGAGGGGAATCAGAGGAGAGCAGTTGGAGATCGGGTCCAGCGTCACCGCCAGAGAGCAGGGAAGAGGAAAGGAGCCAGGGGGCAAGCGCTGGCAGCTCACAGCAGGAGGGAGGGCACGAGTCAGGGGTGGCCACACCTCCATCTGGGAGCGAAGAAACGGTTAGACGGAAGGTGGAAGGTTGGGCGCGCACGCCAAGTTCAAATGCACAGGAAGGAGGCGCAGTAGGCAGCCCGGAAAGAGAGCCGGGTCCTAAAGCCCGGCGCAAGGAGACAGGAGAGTCCGGGGGGTCAGCGTCCGAAGAATCCCGGAAGGAAGAGACCCAGGGGGGCAGAGGGACCCAGAGAAGAACAGTCAGGCGGAAAAGGTGGAGCAGGGCTAGGATATTAAGTTGGTGTACGAGGGGCGGAGATTCAGACGGAGCTTCGCCGATCTAGCTACTAGACGTAGGGTTGCACGCAGCAGCTTGAGAATGGAAACTGTAACTCAATAAAGACTTTTACTTAATGACCGTTGGCTAGCGTGATCCTCTGTGAGCTAGGATCTTGAAGCAACCCTGACAGTAAGCTCCGTCTCCTGTATTGTGGGCATCTACAGCCTCGAGGAGAGGAGAGAAGCAGGTGCCTACTAGTGAGCTCACGAACGGCAGCCGACATGACGGCTGAACAGCAGATAGCGGAACTCAGAGAAGCAGTGTCACAGCTGAATGCCGAGGCTCTCGCATCCAGGAAGAGAGAGGAGGACGCAGCTGCCGCCTACAGGGATCTCCAGGTCAGGTTGGAAGTGCTTACGAAGCAAGGGCAACAGACACCCAAACCAGAGGGGATTGGGTTGGGGAGACGCACAGGCGGTCTGGTCTCTCACTTCGATGGGAACCTGCAACAGTATCCCAATTTTAAAGCAGACGTACTGTGTGCACTGCAACTGCTGAGTAAAGATTTTAGAGATGAGCAAGAGAAAGTGGGGTTCATCATGTCTTATTTGCATGGGGATGCCAGAGCATGGCTGCGCAATTTATGGAGGGATAACGATCCGGCGCTCCAAAATGCGAATGCCTTTATTAAAGCGATGGATGCGTGTTTTTTATCAAGCATTGACGTGGATCTTGCTCGGCAACAGATTCATGGACTGAAGCAGGGAAGGGCCAGCGTACGGCAGTACCATGCCCGCTTTTTCGCCTTGGCCAGTGCCCTAGAATGGGACAGAGATGCGACCCCTGTAAGAGACCTTTTCTGGGAGGGACTAAACAGCTCTGTAAAAGATGAGATTGCGAGGGGGGAGAGACCCCGGACCACCCAGGAGGTCGTGCAGAGGGCGCTGGCAGTGGGGGTACGGCTGGAAGGACGTCCGTGGAGCAGGGACGAAGGGCGTGGAGGGCGCGAACCAGCCAGGGGCTCCTCCTTCTTTCCCAGAGAAGCAGCACGTACGCAATCCACGCCTCCGCCAGGGGGAGGAGCTGAACCGATGGAGGTTGGAGGTGCCAGGGCTCAGTCAGCAACCAGAGCCCTAGCACCAGCAGCAGTGAAAGCGAAGCCTCCTAGAGGGAACAGGAAGTGTTACGTCTGTGAGGAGCCAGGGCATATGGCGAAAGAGTGTCCCCAGAGGCTCCACAAGCTCACTGCAGCCTCAGCAATGGCGACTGCAGCAACGCAGCAAGGAGAACCACAGCAGGGAAACGACGCTGTCTGGCTGGAGGAAGAGGCACTGGGGCCCAGCCAGACGTATTAATGATGCAGTCCCCAGAGATTTTACAGCCCGTGAACCCCCTCCCGCCCAAACCAGTGGTGAGGCTCACCGCGTCGCTCCAGCTGCCCAATGGCATCACCATGGACGTGCCAATCACCATTGACTCAGGCAGCAATGCGGACTTTATGGGGCAGGACTTCGTCAACCAGCATGCTATACAGTTGCTGCCGGCCACACTGCCCCTGCAGGTGGTCACGGTGGATGGCAGGGAGCTGCTAGGAGGGCAAGTGGTGCAGCAGACGCCACCGATGGTGATGCGACTTGGGAATCACCAAGAAGTCATCAGCTTCAACGTCACTCAATTGTCAGACACGCCCATTGTGTTGGGCATGAGTTGGCTGGACAAACACAGCCCAACGCTGTCTTGGTACCAGAGGCAGCTGACCTTCGGCTCTTCCTTTTGTGCTGAACACTGCATCGTGCCCAGGCAGGAAGGAGAGGAAGAGGAGTCACAGCTACTGCTAGGCACGCTGCAAGCGATTCCCCACAAGTACGCAGAATTTTTGGAAGTTTTCTGCGAGAAGGAGGCAGACAGGCTACCCCCTCACAGGCCATATGACTGCAAGATTGACCTGCTGCCAGGGGCGGCGCTGCCTAAGGGGAGACTGTATTCCATGTCAGAGGACGAGCTGCAAGAACTCAAGGAGTTCATAGATCATAATTTGGAGCGCGGTTTCATCCGAGAGTCCAAGGCGGTGGGAGGCAGCCCGGTGTTCTTCGTTAAGAAGCGGGATACGCCCCAAAAGAGGCTCGTAGTGGATTACAGGATCTTGAACAGTGTGACTAAGCCGTCGGACTTCCCCATGCCCCGAATTGACGACCTCCTCGCAAAGGTGCGGAAGGGCAGAGTGTTCACCAAATTGGATCTGCGAGGTGCGTACAACCTCATTCGCATGCGGGAGGGAGACGAGTGGAAAACAGCCATGTTCACGCCACTGGGGACCTACGAATATAGAGTTATGCCTTTTGGATTGCAAAATGGCTCCCACGTTTTTCAAGCATTCATGCATCACGTGTTGGCGGGACTTCTCTACAAGACGTGCGTCTGCTTCTTAGATGACATCCTGATCTTTTCGGAGTCGCAACAGGAGCATGACAAACACGTCAAGGAAGTACTGAACAGGCTGAAGCACCATAGGCTCTACGCCAAGCTGGAGAAGTGCCAATTTGACGTGACGGAGGTGGATTTTCTGGGCTACAAGCTGTCTGACAAGGGGCTCGCCATGGACAGCGCCAAGGTTCGAGCGGTGTTGGATTGGAAGAGCCCGCGCAACCGGAAGGAGGTCCAACGGTTTGTCGGCTTTGCGAACTTCTATCGCAAGTTTATCAAGGGCTTCGCTATGCAGACGGCGGCCATCACTGACACGCTTAGCTCCAAGAAAAAGAAGTTCATTTGGACAGAGCAGGCGGAACAGTCCTTTCAGGCACTCAAGCGTCTCTTCGCGTCGGAAGAGCAGCTGCTTCATGTCAACCCCAGCAAGCCGATGAGGGTGGAGACTGACGCCTCGGACAGAGCCGTGGGGGCGGTCCTGCTGCAGAAAGACCCGCAGGGGGTGTGGCGACCGGGAGCGTTTTACTCCAGGAAGCTCAGCAAGTCCGAGCAGAACTACACCATATGGGACAGGGAGTTGCTGGCCATTCATGCAGCGTTCAAGGCGTGGAGGCACTTTCTGATCGGCGCCAAGCACACGGTGCAGGTTTGCACGGACCACAAGAACCTAGAGCACTGGCGCACGGCACAGTTCCTGAACCAGAGGCAGATACGTTGGGCTGAGTTCTTTGCGAACTTCGACTTCCGAATAGAGTATGTCCCGGGGGACACCAACATCATGGCGGACGCTCTCTCCCGCAAGCCACAGTATCTGGAGGAAGCAACGCCAGCGGCCGCCATGCACATCTTCGCACCAACAGTGTGGGCGTGCGCCGCGGCAACCGTGGATCTGGAGGCGGTGCGACGAGCGTTGCAAGGGGACTCCTTCGCGCAAGCAAAGATCTCAGAGGTGCAAAGGGGCAAAGCAGCGGCCGACGGTTTCCAGCTAAGAGATGGATTGCTCATCCGTAAAGGGGCCATCTACGTGCCGGGAGACGAACTTCGCGCCAAGGTGCTGCAGCAGCTGCACGACGCGCCCACTGCAGGGCACTTCGGCAAGGAGAAGACGGTGGAACTAGTAGCCAGGGATTTCTGGTGGCCTGGAATGAGAAGGGAGGTCGCGGACTACGTGGCGAGGTGTGACACCTGCCAGAGGGCGAAGCCAGTGCTTAGACCGCCGGCCGGACTGTTGGAACCGCTGCAAACTCCGGCCGAACCTTGGGAGAGGGTGGCCCTGGACTTTGTCACGGATCTGCCCAGCTCGAGGGGCAAGACGGCAGTGCTGGTGGTGGTGGACTTGTTCTCCAAGATGGCACATTTCATTCCGTGTGCGAAGGTGGCCACGGCGGAACAAACCGCCAAACTGTTCATAGACCACGTGTTCAAGGTTCACGGTCTGCCACGGTCTATTCTGTCCGACCGGGGGCGGCAGTTCATCTCAAATTTCTGGCAGCGGCTGATGGGCTTCCTGAACGTCAAGATCAACCTGGCGTCGGCGAGACACCCGCAAACCAACGGGCAAGCAGAACGGGTCAATGCCATCATGCAGCAGTACTTGAGGTGCTATGCAAATCAACAGCCTGCGACGTGGGTGGATTACCTGCCGCTCGCCGAGTTCGCTTACAACAACACGAAGCACGTGTCCACGGGGGTCACACCGTTCTTCGCCAACAACGGGAGGCACCCCAGAACCTTCCCGGGACTGGAAAGGCTGGGGGAAGGGGAGCCGCAGACGGCAGATGCGTTCGCGTCGGAACTGCAGGAAGTCCACGATCAGCTGAGGCGCCACCTGGAGCTGGCCAAGCACGCATACAAGGTACAAGCGGACAAACGCAGAAGGGTTGGCGAAGAGCTACACGTGGGGGACTGGGTCTGGTTAGCAGCCCACGCAGTGCCGGCCAGGTCGTTGGCCAAGAAGAAACTAGGGCATAAGCAACTGGGGCCCTATCAAGTCGAAGAGCAGGTCAACCCGGTGGCCTTCAGGCTGGCGCTTCCGGAGGGTTCCAGAATGCATCCGGTATTCCACAGATCGGTGCTCACTCCCTACAAGGCACCGCACAGGTTTCAGGAACCCGGAACGGCGCAGAGTCCGGCCAGAGACAGAACAGGGCACGCAGGAGTGGCACAGAAGGAGCGCATCAACGAAGTCACAGAGATTTTGGATTCCAGATGGGGGGAAGAAGGGGTAGAATACTTTCTCGCCAGGGAGGGCACCCCGGCCAGTGCGAACAGTTGGGTGCCGGACTACGCCTTGGACGAACCTCTGCTCAAAGACGAGTTTCATGCCCTCTTCCCACATAGACCGATGCCAGCAGACTTTTTCGACGACTGGCTTTTCACACCCACGCTTTCGGGCAGCACGTTCCGGGGGTTCGACTCTGACGAGGACCCGATACGAGACGTCCGTTCCCCGGAGGGGTCGCCCTCGGGATCTGCCTCAGAACCCTCGTATTGGTGGGACGACAAACCAGAGGAACAGTGGCGCAGGAAGTGGCAAGAAGGTCCAGGCCGAGCAACGCCGCCTGGAGGAAGCGAAGGAGAGACGGACATGGACATTTTCGGGGACGATCCAGGTTTCGAGCACGGCGGCACAGAGATGGAAGCAGAGGTGACCGTCGTCGACGAGAGAAGGGAGGAAGAACCGGAAGACTTCGGAGGGAGGCCCGCTACGGGAACCGAACGGTACCCGACATTCGTCTCCTTGACGCAGCAGCACCCAGCTCCAGCACCGGAAGGAGGGGAAGGGGGAGTGGGGGGCTTCGAGGGGGGGATGGATGTCAGGGGTTCAGGAGCAGAGGCAAGGGCAAGGGAGGAAACAGAGAGCGAAGGGGAGGAGGCAGAAGAAAGGATGAGCGATGACGACGACCCGAGATCTCCGAGTCTCTCCAGTGAGTCGGAGGATTCACAGAAAGGAGCACCGGTGGCCAAGGCAAGGGGGGAGTTTAGGGGGGCACCCCAGGGAGATAGAGCCAGAGGGGAATCAGAGGAGAGCAGTTGGAGATCGGGTCCAGCGTCACCGCCAGAGAGCAGGGAAGAGGAAAGGAGCCAGGGGGCAAGCGCTGGCAGCTCACAGCAGGAGGGAGGGCACGAGTCAGGGGTGGCCACACCTCCATCTGGGAGCGAAGAAACGGTTAGACGGAAGGTGGAAGGTTGGGCGCGCGCGCCAAGTTCAAATGCACAGGAAGGAGGCGCAGTAGGCAGCCCGGAAAGAGAGCCGGGTCCTAAAGCCCGGCGCAAGGAGACAGGAGAGTCCGGGGGGTCAGCGTCCGAAGAATCCCGGAAGGAAGAGACCCAGGGGGGCAGAGGGACCCAGAGAAGAACAGTCAGGCGGAAAAGGTGGAGCAGGGCTAGGATATTAAGTTGGTGTACGAGGGGCGGAGATTCAGACGGAGCTTCGCCGATCTAGCTACTAGACGTAGGGTTGCACGCAGCAGCTTGAGAATGGAAACTGTAACTCAATAAAGACTTTTACTTAATGACCGTTGGCTAGCGTGATCCTCTGTGAGCTAGGATCTTGAAGCAACCCTGACACATACACTTTGCGATTTCTGGGTTAATGTTGCATTAACACCAAAGAACACAACTTGAAATAAGCGACATCCAAGATTCTTGTTTCGATGTAGCTGGAACGCAACACAACCTTTTTTTGCTCTGTTTTAGCTTACTACACTTTGCTTTGCTATTTGTTGGTGAATGAACACCGAATGAAAAAATCCCAGCTTATTCGTCTTGTTTCTATTGAGATGGAACCAAAACACGTATGCTTAATTTGGGCTGATAACAAACATTTCACTGCGTGATTTTTTATTGAATGTGCATTCTAATTCGAAAAGCAGCAATTGCAAGTAAGCGCAATCCAAGCTTATTCGTTTTCTTTCTGCACATATGGTAGCGAAAAGACGGTGTTTTGTCATTTGGGTCTCATTACATACACTTTGCGATTTCTGGGTTAATGTTGCATTAACACCAAAGAACACAACTTGAAATAAGCAACATCCATGATTCTTGTTTCGATGTAGCTGGAACGCCAAACATCGTGTTTTGCTCTGTTTTATCTTACTACACTTTGCTTTGCTATTTGTTGGTGAATGAACACCGAATGAAAAAATCCCAACTTTTTCGTCTTGTTTCTATTGAGATGGAAGCAAAACACGTATGCTTAATTTGGGCTGTTAAGAAACATTTGACTGTGTGATTTTTGGGTGAATGTGCAACTCTAATCTGAAAAGCAGCAATTGCAAGTAGGCGCATTCAAAGCTTATTCGTTTTATTTCTGCACATATGGTATCGAAAAGACGGTGTTTTGTCATTTGGGTCTCATTACATACACTTTGCGATTTCTGGGGTTAATGTTGCATTAACACCAAAGAACACAACTTGAAATAAGCGACATCCAAGATTCTTGTTTCGATGTAGCTGGAACGCAACACAACCTGTTTTGCTCTGTTTTAGCTTACTACACTTTGATTTGCTATTTGTTGGTGAATGAACACCGAATGAAAAAATCCCAGCTCATTCGTCTTGTTTCTATTGATATGGAAGCAAAACACGTATGCTTAATTTGGGCTGATAACAAACATTTCACTGCTTGATTTTTGGGTGAATGGGCACTCTAATCTGAAAAGCAGCAATTGCAAGTAAGCGCAATCAAAGCTTATTCGTCTTCTTTCTGCACATATGGTAGCGAAAAGACGGTGTTTTGTCATTTGGGTCTCATTACATACACTTTGCGATTTCTGGGTTAATGTTGCATTAACACCAAAGAACACAACTTGAAATAAGCGACATCCAAGATTCTTGTTTCGATGTAGCTGGAACGCAACACAACCTGTTTTGCTCTGTTTTAGCTTACTACACTTTGCTTTGCTATTTGTTGGTGAATGAACACCGAATGAAAAAATCCCAGCTTATTCGTCTTGTTTCTATTGAGATGGAACCAAAACACGTATGCTTAATTTGGGCTGATAACAAACATTTCACTGCGTTATTTTTGGGTGAATGGGCACTCTAATCTGAAAAGCAGCAATTGCAAGTAAGCGCAATCAAAGCTTATTCGTCTTCTTTCTGCACATATGGTAGCGAAAAGACGGTGTTTTGTCATTTGGGTCTCATTACATACACTTTGCGATTTCTGGGTTAATGTTGCATTAACACCAAAGAACACAACTTGAAATAATCGACATCCAAGATTCTTGTTTCGATGTAGCTAGAACGCAACACAACCTGTTTTGCTCTGTTTTAGCTTACTACACTTTGATTTGCTATTTGTTGGTCAATGAACACCGAATGAAAAAATCCCAGCTCATTCGTCTTGTTTCTATTGATATGGAAGCAAAACACGTATGCTTAATTTAGGCTGATAACAAACATTTCACTGCGTGATTTCTGGGTGAATGGGCACTCTAATCTGAAAAGCAGCAATTGCAAGTAAGCGCAATCAAAGCTTATTCGTCTTCTTTCTGCACATATGGTAGGGAAAAGACGGTGTTTTGTCATTTGGGTCTCATTACATACACTTTGCGATTTCTGGGTTAATGTTGCATTAACACCAAAGAACACAACTTGAAATAAGCGACATCCAAGATTCTTGTTTCGATGTAGCTGGAACGCAACACAACCTGTTTTGCTCTGTTTTAGCTTACTACACTTTGATTTGCTATTTGTTGGTGAATGAACACCGAATGAAAAAATCCCAGCTCATTCGTCTTGTTTCTATTGAGATGGAACCAAAACACGTATGCTTAATTTGGGCTGATAAACATTTCACTGCGTGATTTTTGGGTGAATGGGCACTCTAATCTGAAAAGCAGCAATTGCAAGTAAGCGCAATCAAAGCTTATTCGTCTTCTTTCTGCACATATGGTAGCGAAAAGACAGTGTTTTGTCATTTGGGTCTCATTACATACACTTTGCGATTTCTGGGTTAATGTTGCATTAACACCAAAGAACACAACTTGAAATAAGCGACATCCAAGATTCTTGTTTCGATGTAGCTGGAACGCAACACAACCTGTTTTGCTCTGTTTTAGCTTACTACACTTTGATTTGCTATTTGTTGGTGAATGAACACCGAATGAAAAAATCCCAGCTCATTCGTCTTGTTTCTATTGATATGGAAGCAATACACGTATGCTTGATTTAGGCTGATAACAAACATTTCACTGCGTGATTTTTGGGTGAATGGGCACTCTAATCTGAAAAGCAGCAATTGCAAGTAAGCGCAATCAAAGCTTATTCGTCTTCTTTCTGCACATATGGTAGCGAAAAGACGGTGTTTTGTCATTTGGGTCTCATTACATACACTTTGCGATTTCTGGGTTAATGTTGCATTAACACCAAAGAACACAACTTGAAATAAGCGACATCCAAGATTCTTGTTTCGATGTAGCTGGAACGCAACACAACCTGTTTTGCTCTGTTTTAGCTTACTACACTTTGATTTGCTATTTGTTGGTGAATGAACACCGAATGAAAAAATCCCAGCTCATTCGTCTTGTTTCTATTGAGATGGAACCAAAACACGTATGCTTAATTTGGGCTGATAAACATTTCACTGCGTGATTTTTGGGTGAATGGGCACTCTAATCTGAAAAGCAGCAATTGCAAGTAAGCGCAATCAAAGCTTATTCGTCTTCTTTCTGCACATATGGTAGCGAAAAGACAGTGTTTTGTCATTTGGGTCTCATTACATACACTTTGCGATTTCTGGGTTAATGTTGCATTAACACCAAAGAACACAACTTGAAATAAGCGACATCCAAGATTCTTGTTTCGATGTAGCTGGAACGCAACACAACCTGTTTTGCTCTGTTTTAGCTTACTACACTTTGATTTGCTATTTGTTGGTGAATGAACACCGAATGAAAAAATCCCAGCTCATTCGTCTTGTTTCTATTGAGATGGAACCAAAACACGTATGCTTAATTTGGGCTGATAACAAACATTTCACTGCGTCGTTTTTGGGTGAATGGGCACTCTAATCTGAAAAGCAGCAATTGCAAGTAAGCGCAATCAAAGCTTATTCGTCTTCTTTCTGCACATATGGTAGCGAAAAGACAGTGTTTTGTCATTTGGGTCTCATTACATACACTTTGCGATTTCTGGGTTAATGTTGCATTAACACCAAAGAACACAACTTGAAATAAGCGACATCCAAGATTCTTGTTTCGATGTAGCTGGAACGCAACACAACCTGTTTTGCTCTGTTTTAGCTTACTACACTTTGATTTGCTATTTGTTGGTGAATGAACACCGAATGAAAAAATCCCAGCTCATTCGTCTTGTTTCTATTGATATGGAAGCAAAACACGTATGCTTAATTTGGGCTGATAACAAACATTTCACTGCGTGATTTTTGGGTGAATGGGCACTCTAATCTGAAAAGCAGCAATTGCAAGTAAGCGCAATCAAAGCTTATTCGTCTTCTTTCTGCACATATGGTAGCGAAAAGACGGTGTTTTGTCATTTGGGTCTCATTACATACACTTTGCGATTTCTGGGTTAATGTTGCATTAACACCAAAGAACACAACTTGAAATAAGCGACATCCAAGATTCTTGTTTCGATGTAGCTGGAACGCAACACAACCTGTTTTGCTCTGTTTTAGCTTACTACACTTTGATTTGCTATTTGTTGGTGAATGAACACCGAATGAAAAAATCCCAGCTTATTCGTCTTGTTTCTAATGAGATGGAAGCAAAACACGTATGCTTAATTTGGGCTGATAACAAACATTTCACTGCGTGATTTTTTATTGAATGTGCATTCTAATTCGAAAAGCAGCAATTGCAAGTAAGCGCAATCCAAGCTTATTCGTTTTCTTTCTGCACATATGGTAGCGAAAAGACGGTGTTTTGTCATTTGGGTCTCATTACATACACTTTGCGATTTCTGGGTTAATGTTGCATTAACACCAAAGAACACAACTTGAAATAAGCAACATCCATGATTCTTGTTTCGATGTAGCTGGAACGCCAAACAACGTTGTCAGGGGTTCAGGAGCAGAGGCAAGGGCAAGGGAGGAAACAGAGAGCGAAGGGGAGGAGGCAGAAGAAAGGATGAGCGATGACGACGACCCGAGATCTCCGAGTCTCTCCAGTGAGTCGGAGGATTCACAGAAAGGAGCACCAGTGGCCAAGGCAAGGGGGGAGTTTAGGGGGGCACCCCAGGGAGATAGAGCCAGAGGGGAATCAGAGGAGAGCAGTTGGAGATCGGGTCCAGCGTCACCGCCAGAGAGCAGGGAAGAGGAAAGGAGCCAGGGGGCAAGCGCTGGCAGCTCACAGCAGGAGGGAGGGCACGAGTCAGGGGTGGCCACACCTCCATCTGGGAGCGAAGAAACGGTTAGACGGAAGGTGGAAGGTTGGGCGCGCGCGCCAAGTTCAAATGCACAGGAAGGAGGCGCAGTAGGCAGCCCGGAAAGAGAGCCGGGTCCTAAAGCCCGGCGCAAGGAGACAGGAGAGTCCGGGGGGTCAGCGTCCGAAGAATCCCGGAAGGAAGAGACCCAGGGGGGCAGAGGGACCCAGAGAAGAACAGTCAGGCGGAAAAGGTGGAGCAGGGCTAGGATATTAAGTTGGTGTACGAGGGGCGGAGATTCAGACGGAGCTTCGCCGATCTAGCTACTAGACGTAGGGTTGCACGCAGCAGCTTGAGAATGGAAACTGTAACTCAATAAAGACTTTTACTTAATGACCGTTGGCTAGCGTGATCCTCTGTGAGCTAGGATCTTGAAGCAACCCTGACAGTAAGCTCCGTCTCAGGAATTGTGGGCATCTACAGCCTCGAGGAGAGGAGAGAAGCAGGTGCCTACTAGTGAGCTCACGAACGGCAGCCGACATGACGGCTGAACAGCAGATAGCGGAACTCAGAGAAGCAGTGTCACAGCTGAATGCCGAGGCTCTCGCATCCAGGAAGAGAGAGGAGGACGCAGCTGCCGCCTACAGGGATCTCCAGGTCAGGTTGGAAGTGCTTACGAAGCAAGGGCAACAGACACCCAAACCAGAGGGGATTGGGTTGGGGAGACGCACAGGCGGTCTGGTCTCTCACTTCGATGGGAACCTGCAACAGTATCCCAATTTTAAAGCAGACGTACTGTGTGCACTGCAACTGCTGAGTAAAGATTTTAGAGATGAGCAAGAGAAAGTGGGGTTCATCATGTCTTATTTGCATGGGGATGCCAGAGCATGGCTGCGCAATTTATGGAGGGATAACGATCCGGCGCTCCAAAATGCGAATGCCTTTATTAAAGCGATGGATGCGTGTTTTTTATCAAGCATTGACGTGGATCTTGCTCGGCAACAGATTCATGGACTGAAGCAGGGAAGGGCCAGCGTACGGCAGTACCATGCCCGCTTTTTCGCCTTGGCCAGTGCCCTAGAATGGGACAGAGATGCGACCCCTGTAAGAGACCTTTTCTGGGAGGGACTAAACAGCTCTGTAAAAGATGAGATTGCGAGGGGGGAGAGACCCCGGATGTCAGGGGTTCAGGAGCAGAGGCAAGGGCAAGGGAGGAAACAGAGAGCGAAGGGGAGGAGGCAGAAGAAAGGATGAGCGATGACGACGACCCGAGATCTCCGAGTCTCTCCAGTGAGTCGGAGGATTCACAGAAAGGAGCACCAGTGGCCAAAGCAAGGGGGGAGTTTAGGGGGGCACCCCAGGGAGATAGAGCCAGAGGGGAATCAGAGGAGAGCAGTTGGAGATCGGGTCCAGCGTCACCGCCAGAGAGCAGGGAAGAGGAAAGGAGCCAGGGGGCAAGCGCTGGCAGCTCACAGCAGGAGGGAGGGCACGAGTCAGGGGTGGCCACACCTCCATCTGGGAGCGAAGAAACGGTTAGACGGAAGGTGGAAGGTTGGGCGCGCGCGCCAAGTTCAAATGCACAGGAAGGAGGCGCAGTAGGCAGCCCGGAAAGAGAGCCGGGTCCTAAAGCCCGGCGCAAGGAGACAGGAGAGTCCGGGGGGTCAGCGTCCGAAGAATCCCGGAAGGAAGAGACCCAGGGGGGCAGAGGGACCCAGAGAAGAACAGTCAGGCGGAAAAGGTGGAGCAGGGCTAGGATATTAAGTTGGTGTACGAGGGGCGGAGATTCAGACGGAGCTTCGCCGATCTAGCTACTAGACGTAGGGTTGCACGCAGCAGCTTGAGAATGGAAACTGTAACTCAATAAAGACTTTTACTTAATGACCGTTGGCTAGCGTGATCCTCTGTGAGCTAGGATCTTGAAGCAACCCTGACAGTAAGCTCCGTCTCCTGTATTGTGGGCATCTACAGCCTCGAGGAGAGGAGAGAAGCAGGTGCCTACTAGTGAGCTCACGAACGGCAGCCGACATGACGGCTGAACAGCAGATAGCGGAACTCAGAGAAGCAGTGTCACAGCTGAATGCCGAGGCTCTCGCATCCAGGAAGAGAGAGGAGGACGCAGCTGCCGCCTACAGGGATCTCCAGGTCAGGTTGGAAGTGCTTACGAAGCAAGGGCAACAGACACCCAAACCAGAGGGGATTGGGTTGGGGAGACGCACAGGCGGTCTGGTCTCTCACTTCGATGGGAACCTGCAACAGTATCCCAATTTTAAAGCAGACGTACTGTGTGCACTGCAACTGCTGAGTAAAGATTTTAGAGATGAGCAAGAGAAAGTGGGGTTCATCATGTCTTATTTGCATGGGGATGCCAGAGCATGGCTGCGCAATTTATGGAGGGATAACGATCCGGCGCTCCAAAATGCGAATGCCTTTATTAAAGCGATGGATGCGTGTTTTTTATCAAGCATTGACGTGGATCTTGCTCGGCAACAGATTCATGGACTGAAGCAGGGAAGGGCCAGCGTACGGCAGTACCATGCCCGCTTTTTCGCCTTGGCCAGTGCCCTAGAATGGGACAGAGATGCGACCCCTGTAAGAGACCTTTTCTGGGAGGGACTAAACAGCTCTGTAAAAGATGAGATTGCGAGGGGGGAGAGACCCCGGACCACCCAGGAGGTCGTGCAGAGGGCGCTGGCAGTGGGGGTACGGCTGGAAGGACGTCCGTGGAGCAGGGACGAAGGGCGTGGAGGGCGCGAACCAGCCAGGGGCTCCTCCTTCTTTCCCAGAGAAGCAGCACGTACGCAATCCACGCCTCCGCCAGGGGGAGGAGCTGAACCGATGGAGGTTGGAGGTGCCAGGGCTCAGTCAGCAACCAGAGCCCTAGCACCAGCAGCAGTGAAAGCGAAGCCTCCTAGAGGGAACAGGAAGTGTTACGTCTGTGAGGAGCCAGGGCATATGGCGAAAGAGTGTCCCCAGAGGCTCCACAAGCTCACTGCAGCCTCAGCAATGGCGACTGCAGCAACGCAGCAAGGAGAACCACAGCAGGGAAACGACGCTGTCTGGCTGGAGGAAGAGGCACTGGGGCCCAGCCAGACGTATTAATGATGCAGTCCCCAGAGATTTTACAGCCCGTGAACCCCCTCCCGCCCAAACCAGTGGTGAGGCTCACCGCGTCGCTCCAGCTGCCCAATGGCATCACCATGGACGTGCCAATCACCATTGACTCAGGCAGCAATGCGGACTTTATGGGGCAGGACTTCGTCAACCAGCATGCTATACAGTTGCTGCCGGCCACACTGCCCCTGCAGGTGGTCACGGTGGATGGCAGGGAGCTGCTAGGAGGGCAAGTGGTGCAGCAGACGCCACCGATGGTGATGCGACTTGGGAATCACCAAGAAGTCATCAGCTTCAACGTCACTCAATTGTCGGACACGCCCATTGTGTTGGGCATGAGTTGGCTGGACAAACACAGCCCAACGCTGGCTTGGTACCAGAGGCAGCTGACCTTCGGCTCTTCCTTTTGTGCTGAACACTGCATCGTGCCCAGGCAGGAAGGAGAGGAAGAGGAGTCACAGCTACTGCTAGGCACGCTGCAAGCGATTCCCCACAAGTACGCAGAATTTTTGGAAGTTTTCTGCGAGAAGGAGGCAGACAGGCTACCCCCTCACAGGCCATATGACTGCAAGATTGACCTGCTGCCAGGGGCGGCGCTGCCTAAGGGGAGACTGTATTCCATGTCAGAGGACGAGCTGCAAGAACTCAAGGAGTTCATAGATCATAATTTGGAGCGCGGTTTCATCCGAGAGTCCAAGGCGGTGGGAGGCAGCCCGGTGTTCTTCGTTAAGAAGCGGGATACGCCCCAAAAGAGGCTCGTAGTGGATTACAGGATCTTGAACAGTGTGACTAAGCCATCGGACTTCCCCATGCCCCGAATTGACGACCTCCTCGCAAAGGTGCGGAAGGGCAGAGTGTTCACCAAATTGGATCTGCGAGGTGCGTACAACCTCATTCGCATGCGGGAGGGAGACGAGTGGAAAACAGCCATGTTCACGCCACTGGGGACCTACGAATATAGAGTTATGCCTTTTGGATTGCAAAATGGCTCCCACGTTTTTCAAGCATTCATGCATCACGTGTTGGCGGGACTTCTCTACAAGACGTGCGTCTGTTTCTTAGATGACATCCTGATCTTTTCGGAGTCGCAACAGGAGCATGACAAACACGTCAAGGAAGTACTGAACAGGCTGAAGCACCATAGGCTCTACGCCAAGCTGGAGAAGTGCCAATTTGACGTGACGGAGGTGGATTTTCTGGGCTACAAGCTGTCTGACAAGGGGCTCGCCATGGACAGCGCCAAGGTTCGAGCGGTGTTGGATTGGAAGAGCCCGCGCAACCGGAAGGAAGTCCAACGGTTTGTCGGCTTTGCGAACTTCTATCGCAAGTTTATCAAGGGCTTCGCTATGCAGACGGCGGCCATCACTGACACGCTTAGCTCCAAGAAAAAGAAGTTCATTTGGACAGAGCAGGCGGAACAGTCCTTTCAGGCACTCAAGCGTCTCTTCGCGTCGGAAGAGCAGCTGCTTCATGTCAACCCCAGCAAGCCGATGAGGGTGGAGACTGACGCCTCGGACAGAGCCGTGGGGGCGGTCCTGCTGCAAAAAGACCCGCAGGGGGTGTGGCGACCGGGAGCGTTTTACTCCAGGAAGCTCAGCAAGTCCGAGCAGAACTACACCATATGGGACAGGGAGTTGCTGGCCATTCATGCAGCGTTCAAGGCGTGGAGGCACTTTCTGATCGGCGCCAAGCACACGGTGCAGGTTTGCACGGACCACAAGAACCTAGAGCACTGGCGCACGGCACAGTTCCTGAACCAGAGGCAGATACGTTGGGCTGAGTTCTTTGCGAACTTCGACTTCCGAATAGAGTATGTCCCGGGGGACACCAACATCATGGCGGACGCTCTCTCCCGCAAGCCACAGTATCTGGAGGAAGCAACGCCAGCGGCCGCCATGCACATCTTCGCACCAACAGTGTGGGCGTGCGCCGCGGCAACCGTGGATCTGGAGGCGGTGCGACGAGCGTTGCAAGGGGACTCCTTCGCGCAAGCAAAGATCTCAGAGGTGCAAAGGGGCAAAGCAGCGGCCGACGGTTTCCAGCTAAGAGATGGATTGCTCATCCGTAAAGGGGCCATCTACGTGCCGGGAGACGAACTTCGCGCCAAGGTGCTGCAGCAACTGCACGACGCGCCCACTGCAGGGCACTTCGGCAAGGAGAAGACGGTGGAACTAGTAGCCAGGGATTTCTGGTGGCCTGGAATGAGAAGGGAGGTCGCGGACTACGTGGCGAGGTGTGACACCTGCCAGAGGGCGAAGCCAGTGCTTAGACCGCCGGCCGGACTGTTGGAACCGCTGCAAACTCCGGCCGAACCTTGGGAGAGGGTGGCCCTGGACTTTGTCACGGATCTGCCCAGCTCGAGGGGCAAGACGGCAGTGCTGGTGGTGGTGGACTTGTTCTCCAAGATGGCACATTTCATTCCGTGTGCGAAGGTGGCCACGGCGGAACAAACCGCCAAACTGTTCATAGACCACGTGTTCAAGGTTCACGGTCTATTCTGTCCGACCGGGGGCGGCAGTTCATCTCAAATTTCTGGCAGCGGCTGATGGGCTTCCTGAACGTCAAGATCAACCTGGCGTCGGCGAGACACCCGCAAACCAACGGGCAAGCAGAACGGGTCAATGCCATCATGCAGCAGTACTTGAGGTGCTATGCAAATCAACAGCCTGCGACGTGGGTGGATTACCTGCCGCTCGCCGAGTTCGCTTACAACAACACGAAGCACGTGTCCACGGGGGTCACACCGTTCTTCGCCAACAACGGGAGGCACCCCAGAACCTTCCCGGGACTGGAAAGGCTGGGGGAAGGGGAGCCGCAGACGGCAGATGCGTTCGCGTCGGAACTGCAGGAAGTCCACGATCAGCTGAGGCGCCACCTGGAGCTGGCCAAGCACGCATACAAGGTACAAGCGGACAAACGCAGAAGGGTTGGCGAAGAGCTACACGTGGGGGACTGGGTCTGGTTAGCAGCCCACGCAGTGCCGGCCAGGTCGTTGGCCAAGAAGAAACTAGGGCATAAGCAACTGGGGCCCTATCAAGTCGAAGAGCAGGTCAACCCGGTGGCCTTCAGGCTGGCGCTTCCGGAGGGTTCCAGAATGCATCCGGTATTCCACAGATCGGTGCTCACTCCCTACAAGGCACCGCACAGGTTTCAGGAACCCGGAACGGCGCAGAGTCCGGCCAGAGACAGAACAGGGCACGCAGGAGTGGCACAGAAGGAGCGCATCAACGAAGTCACAGAGATTTTGGATTCCAGATGGGGGGAAGAAGGGGTAGAATACTTTCTCGCCAGGGAGGGCACCCCGGCCAGTGCGAACAGTTGGGTGCCGGACTACGCCTTGGACGAACCTCTGCTCAAAGACGAGTTTCATGCCCTCTTCCCACATAGACCGATGCCAGCAGACTTTTTCGACGACTGGCTTTTCACACCCACGCTTTCGGGCAGCACGTTCCGGGGGTTCGACTCTGACGAGGACCCGATACGAGACGTCCGTTCCCCGGAGGGGTCGCCCTCGGGATCTGCCTCAGAACCCTCGTATTGGTGGGACGACAAACCAGAGGAACAGTGGCGCAGGAAGTGGCAAGAAGGTCCAGGCCGAGCAACGCCGCCTGGAGGAAGCGAGGGAGAGACGGACATGGACATTTTCGGGGACGATCCAGGTTTCGAGCACGGCGGCACAGAGATGGAAGCAGAGGTGACGGTCGTCGACGAGAGAAGGGAGGAAGAACCGGAAGACTTCGGAGGGAGGCCCGCTACGGGAACCGAACGGTACCCGACATTCGTCTCCTTGACGCAGCAGCACCCAGCTCCAGCACCGGAAGGAGGGGAAGGGGGAGTGGGGGGCTTCGAGGGGGGGATGGATGTCAGGGGTTCAGGAGCAGAGGCAAGGGCAAGGGAGGAAACAGAGAGCGAAGGGGAGGAGGCAGAAGAAAGGATGAGCGATGACGACGACCCGAGATCTCCGAGTCTCTCCAGTGAGTCGGAGGATTCACAGAAAGGAGCACCAGTGGCCAAGGCAAGGGGGGAGTTTAGGGGGGCACCCCAGGGAGATAGAGCCAGAGGGGAATCAGAGGAGAGCAGTTGGAGATCGGGTCCAGCGTCACCGCCAGAGAGCAGGGAAGAGGAAAGGAGCCAGGGGGCAAGCGCTGGCAGCTCACAGCAGGAGGGAGGGCACGAGTCAGGGGTGGCCACACCTCCATCTGGGAGCGAAGAAACGGTTAGACGGAAGGTGGAAGGTTGGGCGCGCGCGCCAAGTTCAAATGCACAGGAAGGAGGCGCAGTAGGCAGCCCGGAAAGAGAGCCGGGTCCTAAAGCCCGTCGCAAGGAGACAGGAGAGTCCGGGGGGTCAGCGTCCGAAGAATCCCGGAAGGAAGAGACCCAGGGGGGCAGAGGGACCCAGAGAAGAACAGTCAGGCGGAAAAGGTGGAGCAGGGCTAGGATATTAAGTTGGTGTACGAGGGGCGGAGATTCAGACGGAGCTTCGCCGATCTAGCTACTAGACGTAGGGTTGCACGCAGCAGCTTGAGAATGGAAACTGTAACTCAATAAAGACTTTTACTTAATGACCGTTGGCTAGCGTGATCCTCTGTGAGCTAGGATCTTGAAGCAACCCTGACAAACGTGTTTTGCTCTGTTTTATCTTACTACACTTTGCTTTGCTATTTGTTGGTGAATGAACACCGAATGAAAAAATCCCAACTTTTTCGTCTTGTTTCTATTGAGATGGAAGCAAAACACGTATGCTTAATTTGGGCTGTTAAGAAACATTTGACTGTGTGATTTTTGGGTGAATGTGCAACTCTAATCTGAAAAGCAGCAATTGCAAGTAGGCGCATTCAAAGCTTATTCGTCTTATTTCTGCACATATGGTATCGAAAAGACGGTGTTTTGTCATTTGGGTCTCATTACATACACTTTGCGATTTCTGGGGTTAATGTTGCATTAACACCAAAGAACACAACTTGAAATAAGCGACATCCAAGATTCTTGTTTCGATGTAGCTGGAACGCAACACAACCTGTTTTGCTCTGTTTTAGCTTACTACACTTTGATTTGCTATTTGTTGGTGAATGAACACCGAATGAAAAAATCCCAGCTCATTCGTCTTGTTTCTATTGATATGGAAGCAAAACACGTATGCTTAATTTGGGCTGATAACAAACATTTCACTGCTTGATTTTTGGGTGAATGGGCACTCTAATCTGAAAAGCAGCAATTGCAAGTAAGCGCAATCAAAGCTTATTCGTCTTCTTTCTGCACATATGGTAGCGAAAAGACGGTGTTTTGTCATTTGGGTCTCATTACATACACTTTGCGATTTCTGGGTTAATGTTGCATTAACACCAAAGAACACAACTTGAAATAAGCGACATCGAAGATTCTTGTTTCGATGTAGCTGGAACGCAACACAACCTGTTTTGCTCTGTTTTAGCTTACTACACTTTGCTTTGCTATTTGTTGGTGAATGAACACCGAATGAAAAAATCCCAGCTTATTCGTCTTGTTTCTATTGAGATGGAACCAAAACACGTATGCTTAATTTGGGCTGATAACAAACATTTCACTGCGTTATTTTTGGGTGAATGGGCACTCTAATCTGAAAAGCAGCAATTTAAAGTAAGCACAATCAAAGCTTATTCGTCTTCTTTCTGCACATATGGTAGCGAAAAGACGGTGTTTTGTCATTTGGGTCTCATTACATACACTTTGCGATTTCTGGGTTAATGTTGCATTAACACCAAAGAACACAACTTGAAATAATCGACATCCAAGATTCTTGTTTCGATGTAGCTAGAACGCAACACAACCTGTTTTGCTCTGTTTTAGCTTACTACACTTTGATTTGCTATTTGTTGGTCAATGAACACCGAATGAAAAAATCCCAGCTCATTCGTCTTGTTTCTATTGATATGGAAGCAAAACACGTATGCTTAATTTGGGCTGATAACAAACATTTCACTGCTTGATTTTTGGGTGAATGGGCACTCTAATCTGAAAAGCAGCAATTGCAAGTAAGCGCAATCAAAGCTTATTCGTCTTCTTTCTGCACATATGGTAGCGAAAAGACGGTGTTTTGTCATTTGGGTCTCATTACATACACTTTGCGATTTCTGGGTTAATGTTGCATTAACACCAAAGAACACAACTTGAAATAAGCGACATCCAAGATTCTTGTTTCGATGTAGCTGGAACGCAACACAACCTGTTTTGCTCTGTTTTAGCTTACTACACTTTGCTTTGCTATTTGTTGGTGAATGAACACCGAATGAAAAAATCCCAGCTTATTCGTCTTGTTTCTATTGAGATGGAACCAAAACACGTATGCTTAATTTGGGCTGATAACAAACATTTCACTGCGTTATTTTTGGGTGAATGGGCACTCTAATCTGAAAAGCAGCAATTGCAAGTAAGCGCAATCAAAGCTTATTCGTCTTCTTTCTGCACATATGGTAGCGAAAAGACGGTGTTTTGTCATTTGGGTCTCATTACATACACTTTGCGATTTCTGGGTTAATGTTGCATTAACACCAAAGAACACAACTTGAAATAAGCGACATCCAAGATTCTTGTTTCGATGTAGCTGGAACGCAACACAACCTGTTTTGCTCTGTTTTAGCTTACTACACTTTGATTTGCTATTTGTTGGTGAATGAACACCGAATGAAAAAATCCCAGCTCATTCGTCTTGTTTCTATTGATATGGAAGCAAAACACGTATGCTTAATTTGGGCTGATAACAAACATTTCACTGCGTGATTTTTGGGTGAATGGGCACTCTAATCTGAAAAGCAGCAATTGCACGTAAGCGCAATCAAAGCTTATTCGTCTTCTTTCTGCACATATGGTAGCGAAAAGACGGTGTTTTGTCATTTGGGTCTCATTACATACACTTTGCGATTTCTGGGTTAATGTTGCATTAACACCAAAGAACACAACTTGAAATAAGCGACATCCAAGATTCTTGTTTCGATGTAGCTGGAACGCAACACAACCTGTTTTGCTCTGTTTTAGCTTACTACACTTTGCTTTGCTATTTGTTGGTGAATGAACACCGAATGAAAAAATCCCAGCTTATTCGTCTTGTTTCTATTGAGATGGAACCAAAACACGTATGCTTAATTTGGGCTGATAACAAACATTTCACTGCGTTATTTTTGGGTGAATGGGCACTCTAATCTGAAAAGCAGCAATTTAAAGTAAGCACAATCAAAGCTTATTCGTCTTCTTTCTGCACATATGGTAGCGAAAAGACGGTGTTTTGTCATTTGGGTCTCATTACATACACTTTGCGATTTCTGGGTTAATGTTGCATTAACACCAAAGAACACAACTTGAAATAATCGACATCCAAGATTCTTGTTTCGATGTAGCTAGAACGCAACACAACCTGTTTTGCTCTGTTTTAGCTTACTACACTTTGATTTGCTATTTGTTGGTCAATGAACACCGAATGAAAAAATCCCAGCTCATTCGTCTTGTTTCTATTGATATGGAAGCAAAACACGTATGCTTAATTTGGGCTGATAACAAACATTTCACTGCTTGATTTTTGGGTGAATGGGCACTCTAATCTGAAAAGCAGCAATTGCAAGTAAGCGCAATCAAAGCTTATTCGTCTTCTTTCTGCACATATGGTAGCGAAAAGACGGTGTTTTGTCATTTGGGTCTCATTACATACACTTTGCGATTTCTGGGTTAATGTTGCATTAAAACCAAAGAACACAACTTGAAATAAGCGACATCCAAGATTCTTGTTTCGATGTAGCTGGAACGCAACACAACCTGTTTTGCTCTGTTTTAGCTTACTACACTTTGCTTTGCTATTTGTTGGTGAATGAACACCGAATGAAAAAATCCCAGCTTATTCGTCTTGTTTCTATTGAGATGGAACCAAAACACGTATGCTTAATTTGGGCTGATAACAAACATTTCACTGCGTTATTTTTGGGTGAATGGGCACTCTAATCTGAAAAGCAGCAATTGCAAGTAAGCGCAATCAAAGCTTATTCGTCTTCTTTCTGCACATATGGTAGCGAAAAGACGGTGTTTTGTCATTTGGGTCTCATTACATACACTTTGCGATTTCTGGGTTAATGTTGCATTAACACCAAAGAACACAACTTGAAATAAGCGCCATCCAAGATTCTTGTTTCGATGTAGCTGGAACGCAACACAACCTGTTTTGCTCTGTTTTAGCTTACTACACTTTGATTTGCTATTTGTTGGTGAATGAACACCGAATGAAAAAATCCCAGCTCATTCGTCTTGTTTCTATTGAGATGGAACCAAAACACGTATGCTTAATTTGGGCTGATAAACATTTCACTGCGTGATTTTTGGGTGAATGGGCACTCTAATCTGAAAAGCAGCAATTGCAAGTAAGCGCAATCAAAGCTTATTCGTTTTCTTTCTGCACATATGGTAGCGAAAAGACAGTGTTTTGTCATTTGGGTCTCATTACATACACTTTGCGATTTCTGGGTTAATGTTGCATTAACACCAAAGAACACAACTTGAAATAAGCGACATCCAAGATTCTTGTTTCGATGTAGCTGGAACGCAACACAACCTGTTTTGCTCTGTTTTAGCTTACTACACTTTGATTTGCTATTTGTTGGTGAATGAACACCGAATGAAAAAATCCCAGCTCATTCGTCTTGTTTCTATTGATATGGAAGCAATACACGTATGCTTGATTTAGGCTGATAACAAACATTTCACTGCGTGATTTTTGGGTGAATGGGCACTCTAATCTGAAAAGCAGCAATTGCAAGTAAGCGCAATCAAAGCTTATTCGTCTTCTTTCTGCACATATGGTAGCGAAAAGACGGTGTTTTGTCATTTGGGTCTCATTCTTTACACTTTGCGATTTCTGGGTTAATGTTGCATTAACACCAAAGAACACAACTTGAAATAAGCGACATCCAAGATTCTTGTTTCGATGTAGCTGGAACGCAACACAACCTGTTTTGCTCTGTTTTAGCTTACTACACTTTGATTTGCTATTTGTTGGTGAATGAACACCGAATGAAAAAATCCCAGCTCATTCGTCTTGTTTCTATTGAGATGGAACCAAAACACGTATGCTTAATTTGGGCTGATAACAAACATTTCACTGCGTCGTTTTTGGGTGAATGGGCACTCTAATCTGAAAAGCAGCAATTGCAAGTAAGCGCAATCAAAGCTTATTCGTCTTCTTTCTGCACATATGGTAGCGAAAAGACAGTGTTTTGTCATTTGGGTCTCATTACATACACTTTGCGATTTCTGGGTTAATGTTCCATTAACACCAAAGAACACAACTTGAAATAAGCGACATCCAAGATTCTTGTTTCGATGTAGCTGGAACGCAACACAACCTGTTTTGCTCTGTTTTAGCTTACTACACTTTGATTTGCTATTTGTTGGTGAATGAACACCGAATGAAAAAATCCCAGCTCATTCGTCTTGTTTCTATTGATATGGAAGCAAAACACGTATGCTTAATTTGGGCTGATAACAAACATTTCACTGCGTGATTTTTGGGTGAATGGGCACTCTAATCTGAAAAGCAGCAATTGCAAGTAAGCGCAATCAAAGCTTATTCGTCTTCTTTCTGCACATATGGTAGCGAAAAGACGGTGTTTTGTCATTTGGGTCTCATTACATACACTTTGCGATTTCTGGGTTAATGTTGCATTAACACCAAAGAACACAACTTGAAATAAGCGACATCCAAGATTCTTGTTTCGATGTAGCTGGAACGCAACACAACCTGTTTTGCTCTGTTTTAGCTTACTACACTTTGCTTTGCTATTTGTTGGTGAATGAACACCGAATGAAAAAATCCCAGCTTATTCGTCTTGTTTCTATTGAGATGGAAGCAAAACACGTATGCTTAATTTGGGCTGATAACAAACATTTCACTGCGTTATTTTTGGGTGAATGGGCACTCTAATCTGAAAAGCAGCAATTGCAAGTAAGCGCAATCAAAGCTTATTCGTCTTCTTTCTGCACATATGGTAGCGAAAAGACGGTGTTTTGTCATTTGGGTCTCATTACATACACTTTGCGATTTCTGGGTTAATGTTGCATTAACACCAAAGAACACAACTTGAAATAATCGACATCCAAGATTCTTGTTTCGATGTAGCTAGAACGCAACACAACCTGTTTTGCTCTGTTTTAGCTTACTACACTTTGATTTGCTATTTGTTGGTGAATGAACACCGAATGAAAAAATCCCAGCTCATTCGTCTTGTTTCTATTGAGATGGAACCAAAACACGTATGCTTAATTTGGGCTGATAAACATTTCACTGCGTGATTTTTGGGTGAATGGGCACTCTAATCTGAAAAGCAGCAATTGCAAGTAAGCGCAATCAAAGCTTATTCGTCTTCTTTCTGCACATATGGTAGCGAAAAGACAGTGTTTTGTCATTTGGGTCTCATTACATACACTTTGCGATTTCTGGGTTAATGTTGCATTAACACCAAAGAACACAACTTGAAATAAGCGACATCCAAGATTCTTGTTTCGATGTAGCTGGAACGCAACACAACCTGTTTTGCTCTGTTTTAGCTTACTACACTTTGATTTGCTATTTGTTGGTGAATGAACACCGAATGAAAAAATCCCAGCTTATTCGTCTTGTTTCTATTGAGATGGAACCAAAACACGTATGCTTAATTTGGGCTGATAACAAACATTTCACTGCGTTATTTTTGGGTGAATGGGCACTCTAATCTGAAAAGCAGCAATTGCAAGTAAGCGCAATCAAAGCTTATTCGTCTTCTTTCTGCACATATGGTAGCGAAAAGACGGTGTTTTGTCATTTGGGTCTCATTACATACACTTTGCGATTTCTGGGTTAATGTTGCATTAACACCAAAGAACACAACTTGAAATAATCGACATCCAAGATTCTTGTTTCGATGTAGCTAGAACGCAACACAACCTTTTTTGCTCTGTTTTAGCTTACTACACTTTGATTTGCTATTTGTTGGTGAATGAACACCGAATGAAAAAATCCCTGCTCATTCGTCTTGTTTCTATTGATATGGAAGCAAAACACGTATGCTTAATTTAGGTTGATAACAAACATTTCACTGCGTGATTTTTGGGTGAATGTGCACTCTAATCTGAAAAGCAGCAATTGCAAGTAAGCGCAATCAAAGCTTATTCGTCTTCTTTCTGCACATATGGTAGCGAAAAGACGGTGTTTTGTCATTTGGGTCTCATTACATACACTTTGCGATTTCTGGGTTAATGTTGCATTAACACCAAAGAACACAACTTGAAATAAGCGACATCCAAGATTCTTGTTTCGATGTAGCTGGAACGCAACACAACCTGTTTTGCTCTGTTTTAGCTTACTACACTTTGCTTTGCTATTTGTTGGTGAATGAACACCGAATGAAAAAATCCCAGCTTATTCGTCTTGTTTCTATTGAGATGGAACCAAAACACGTATGCTTAATTTGAGCTGATAACAAACATTTCACTGCGTTATTTTTAGGTGAATGGGCACTCTAATCTGAAAAGCAGCAATTGCAACTAAGCGCAATCCAAGCTTATTCGTCGTCTTTCTGCACATATGGTAGCGAAAATACGGTGTTTTGTCATTTGGGTCTCATTACATACACTTTGCGATTTCTGGGTTAATGTTGCATTAACACCAAAGAACACAACTTGAAATAAGCGACATCCATGATTCTTGTTTCAATGTAGCTGGAGCGCAACACAACCTGTTTTGCTCTGTTTTAGCTTACTACACTTTGCTTTGCTATTTGTTGGTGAATGAACACCGAATGAAAAAATCCCAACTTTTTCGTCTTGTTTCTATTGAGATGGAAGCAAAACACGTATGCTTAATTTGGGCTGTTAAGAAACATTTGACTGTGTGATTTTTGGGTGAATGTGCAACTCTAATCTGAAAAGCAGCAATTGCAAGTAGGCGCATTCAAAGCTTATTCGTCTTATTTCTGCACATACGGTATCGAAAAGACGGTGTTTTGTCATTTGGGTCTCATTACATACACTTTGCGATTTCTGGGGTTAATGTTGCATTAACACCAAAGAACACAACTTGAAATAAGCAAAATCCATGATTCTTGTTTCGATGTAGCTGGAACGCAAAACAACGTGTTTTGCTCTCAGCTTACTACACTTTGCTTTGCTATTTGTTGGTGAATGAACACCGAATGAAAAAATCCCAGCTTTTTCGTCTTGTTTCTATTGAGATGGAAGCAAAACACGTATGCTTAATTTGGGCTGTTAAGAAACATTTGACTGTGTGATTTTTGGGTGAATGTGCAACTCTAATCTGAAAAGCAGCAATTGCAAGTAGGCGCATTCAAAGCTTATTCGTCTTATTTCTGCACATATGGTATCGAAAAGACGGTGTTTTGTCATTTGGGTCTCATTACATACACTTTGCGATTTCTGGGTTAATGTTGCATTAACACCAAAGAACACAACTTGAAATAAGCAACATCCAAGATTCTTGTTTCGATGTAGCTGGAACGCAAAACAACCTGTTTTGCTCTGTTTTAGCTTACTACACTTTGCTTTGCTATTTGTTGGTGAATGAACACCGAATGAAAAAGTCCCAGCTTATTCGTCTTGTTTCTATTGAGATGGAAGCAAAACACGTATGCTTAATTTGGGCTGGTAACAAAGATTTCACTGCGTGATTTTTGGGTGAATGTGCATTCTAATTCGAAATGCAGCAATTGCAAGTAAGCGCAATCCAAGCTTATTCGTTTTCTTTCTGCACATATGGTTGCGAAAAGACGGTGTTTTGTCATTTGGGTCTCTTTACATACACTTTGCGATTTCTGGGTTAATGTTGCATTAACACCAAAGAACACAACTTGAAATAAGCAACATCCAAGATTCTTGTTTCGATGTAGCTGCAACGCAAAACAACCTGTTTTGCTCTGTTTTAGCTTACTACACTTTGCTTTGCTATTTGTTGGTGAATGAACACCGAATGAAAAAATCCCAGCTTATTCGTCTTGTTTCTAATGAGATGGAAGCAAAACACGTATGCTTAATTTGGGCTGATAACAAACATTTCACTGCGTGATTTTTTATTGAATGTGCATTCTAATTCGAAAAGCAGCAATTGCAAGTAAGCGCAATCCAAGCTTATTCGTTTTCTTTCTGCACATATGGTAGCGAAAAGACGGTGTTTTGTCATTTGGGTCTCATTACATACACTTTGCGATTTCTGGGTTAATGTTGCATTAACACCAAAGAACACAACTTGAAATAAGCAACATCCAAGATTCTTGTTTCGATGTAGCTGCAACGCAAAACAACGTGTTTTGCTCTCTTTCAGCTTACTACACTTTGCTTTGCTATTTGTTGGTGAATGAACACCGAATGAAAAAATCCCAGCTTATTCGTCTTGTTTCTAATGAGATGGAAGCAAAACACGTATGCTTAATTTGGGCTGATAACAAACATTTCACTGCGTGATTTTTTATTGAATGTGCATTCTAATTCGAAAAGCAGCAATTGCAAGTAAGCGCAATCCAAACTTATTCGTTTTCTTTCTGCAAATATGGTAGCGAAAAGACGGTGTTTTGTCATTTGGGTCTCATTACATACACTTTGCGATTTCTGGGTTAATGTTGCATTAACACCAAAGAACACAACTTGAAATAAGCAACATCCATGATTCTTGTTTCGATGTAGCTGGAACGCAAAACAACGTGTTTTGCTCTCAGCTTACTACACTTTGCTTTGCTATTTGTTGGTGAATGAACACCGAATGAAAAAATCCCAGCTTTTTCGTCTTGTTTCTATTGAGATGGAAGCAAAACACGTATGCTTAATTTGGGCTGTTAAGAAACATTTGACTGTGTGATTTTTGGGTGAATGTGCAACTCTAATCTGAAAAGCAGCAATTGCAAGTAGGCGCATTCAAAGCTTATTCGTCTTATTTCTGCACATATGGTATCGAAAAGACGGTGTTTTGTCATTTGGGTCTCATTACATACACTTTGCGATTTCTGGGTTAATGTTGCATTAACACCAAAGAACACAACTTGAAATAAGCAACATCCAAGATTCTTGTTTCGATGTAGCTGGAACGCAAAACAACCTGTTTTGCTCTGTTTTAGCTTACTACACTTTGCTTTGCTATTTGTTGGTGAATGAACACCGAATGAAAAAGTCCCAGCTTATTCGTCTTGTTTCTATTGAGATGGAAGCAAAACACGTATGCTTAATTTGGGCTGGTAACAAAGATTTCACTGCGTGATTTTTGGGTGAATGTGCATTCTAATTCGAAAAGCAGCAATTGCAAGTAAGCGCAATCCAAGCTTATTCGTTTTCTTTCTGCACATATGGTTGCGAAAAGACGGTGTTTTGTCATTTGGGTCTCTTTACATACACTTTGCGATTTCTGGGTTAATGTTGCATTAACACCAAAGAACACAACTTGAAATAAGCAACATCCAAGATTCTTGTTTCGATGTAGCTGCAACGCAAAACAACCTGTTTTGCTCTGTTTTACCTTACTACACTTTGCTTTGCTATTTGTTGGTGAATGAACACCGAATGAAAAAATCCCAGCTTATTCGTCTTGTTTCTAATGAGATGGAAGCAAAACACGTATGCTTAATTTGGGCTGATAACAAACATTTCACTGCGTGATTTTTTATTGAATGTGCATTCTAATTCGAAAAGCAGCAATTGCAAGTAAGCGCAATCCAAGCTTATTCGTTTTCTTTCTGCACATATGGTAGCGAAAAGACGGTGTTTTGTCATTTGGGTCTCATTACATACACTTTGCGATTTCTGGGTTAATGTTGCATTAACACCAAAGAACACAACTTGAAATAAGCAACATCCATGATTCTTGTTTCGATGTAGCTGGAACGCCAAACAACGTGTTTTGCTCTCTTTCAACTTACTACACTTTGCTTTGCTATTTCTTGGTGAATGAACACCGAATGAAAAAATCCCAGCTTTTTCGTCTTGTTTCTATTGAGATGGAAGCAAAACACGTATGCTTAATTTGGGCTGTTAAGAAACATTTGACTGTGTGATTTTTGGGTGAATGTGCAACTCTAATCTGAAAAGCAGCAATTGCAAGTAGGCGCATTCAAAGCTTATTCGTCTTATTTCTGCACATATGGTATCGAAAAGACGGTGTTTTGTCATTTGGGTCTCATTACATACACTTTGCGATTTCTGGGGTTAATGTTGCATTAACACCAAAGAACACAACTTGAAATAAGCAAAATCCAAGATTCTTGTTTCGATGTAGCTGGAACGCAAAACAACCTGTTTTGCTCTATTTTAGCTTACTACACTTTGCTTTGCTATTTGTTGGTGAATGAACACCGAATGAAAAAATCCCAGCTTATTCGGCTTGTTTCTATTGAGATGGAAGCAAAACACGTATGCTTTATTTGGGCTGTTAAGAAATATTTCACTGCGTGATTTTTGGGTGAATGTGCATACTAATCCGAAAAGCAGCAATTGCAAGTAAGCGCAATCCAAGCTTATTCGTCTTATTTCTGCACATATGGTAGCAAAAAGACGGTGTTTTGTCATTTGGGTCTCATTACATACACTTTGCGATTTCTGGGTTAATGTTGCATTAACACCAAAGAACACAACTTGAAATAAGCAACATCCAAGATTCTTGTTTCGATGTAGCTGCAACGCAAAACAACGTGTTTTGCTCTGTTTTAGCTTACTACACTTTGCTTTGCTATTTGTTGGTGAATGAACACCGAATGAAAAAATCCCAGCTTATTCGTCTTGTTTCTAATGAGATGGAAGCAAAACACGTATGCTTAATTTGGGCTGATAACAAACATTTCACTGCCTGATTTTTTATTGAATGTGCATTCTATTTCGAAAAGCAGCAATTGCAAGTAAGCGCAATCCAAACTTATTCGTTTTCTTTCTGCACATATGGTAGCGAAAAGACGGTGTTTTGTCATTTGGGTCTCATTACATACACTTTGCGATTTCTGGGTTAATGTTGCATTAACACCAAAGAACACAACTTGAAATAAGCAACATCCAAGATTCTTGTTTCGATGTAGCTGCAACGCAAAACAACGTGTTTTGCTCTCTTTCAGCTTACTACACTTTGCTTTGCTATTTGTTGGTGAATGAACACCGAATGAAAAAATCCCAGCTTATTCGTCTTGTTTCTATTGAGATGGAAGCAAAACACGTATGCTTAATTTGAGCTGTTAAGAAACATTTGACTGTGTGATTTTTGGGTGAATGTGCAACTCTAATCTGAAAAGCAGCAATTGCAAGTAGGCGCATTCAAAGCTTATTCGTCTTATTTCTGCACATATGGTATCGAAAAGACGGTGTTTTGTCATTTGGGTCTCATTACATACACTTTGCAATTTCTGGGTTAATGTTGCATTAACACCAAAGAACACAACTTGAAATAAGCAACATCCAAGATTCTTGTTTCGATGTAGCTGGAACGCAAAACAACCTGTTTTGCTCTGTTTTAGCTTACTACACTTTGCTTTGCTATTTGTTGGTGAATGAACACCGAATGAAAAAATCCCTGCTCATTCGTCTTGTTTCTATTGAGATGGAACCAAAACACGTATGCTTAATTTGGGCTGATAACAAACATTTCACTGCCTTATTTTTGGGTGAATGGGCACTCTAATCTGAAAAGCAGCAATTGCAAGTAAGCGCAATCAAAGCTTATTCGTCTTCTTTCTGCACATATGGTAGCGAAAAGACGGTGTTTTGTCATTTGGGTCTCATTACATACACTTTGCGATTTCTGGGTTAATGTTGCATTAACACCAAAGAACACAACTTGAAATAAGCGACATCCAAGATTCTTGTTTCGATGTAGCTGGAACGCAACACAACCTGTTTTGCTTTGTTTTAGCTTACTACACTTTGCTTTGCTATTTGTTGGTGAATGAACACCGAATGAAAAAATCCCAGCTTATTCGTCTTGTTTCTATTGAGATGGAACCAAAACGTATGCTTAATTTGGGCTGATAACAAACATTTCACTGCGTTATTTTTGGGTGAATGGGCACTCTAATCTGAAAAGCAGCAATTGCAAGTAAGCGCAATCAAAGCTTATTCGTCTTCTTTCTGCACATATGGTAGCGAAAAGACGGTGTTTTGTCATTTGGGTCTCATTACATACACTTTGCGATTTCTGGGTTAATGTTGCATTAACACCAAAGAACACAACTTGAAATAAGCGACATCGAAAATTCTTGTTTCGATGTAGCTAGAACGCAACACAACCTGTTTTGCTCTGTTTTAGCTTACTACACTTTGATTTGCTATTTGTTGGTCAATGAACACCGAATGAAAAAATCCCAGCTCATTCGTCTTGTTTCTATTCAGATGGAACCAAAACACGTATGCTTAATTTGGGCTGATAACAAACATTTCACTGCGTGATTTTTGGGTGAATGTGCAACTCTAATCTGAAAAGCAGCAATTGCAAGTAGGCGCATTCAAAGCTTATTCGTCTTATTTCTGCACATATGGTATCGAAAAGACGGTGTTTTGTCATTTGGGTCTCATTACATACACTTTGCGATTTCTGGGTTAATGTTGCATTAACACCAAAGAACACAACTTGAAATAAGCAACATCCAAGATTCTTGTTTCGATGTAGCTGCAACGCAAAACAACGTGTTTTGCTCTGTTTTAGCTTACTACACTTTGCTTTGCTATTTGTTGGTGAATGAACACCGAATGAAAAAATCCCAGCTTATTCGTCTTGTTTCTAATGAGTTGGAAGCAAAACACGTATGCTTAATTTGGGCTGATAACAAACATTTCACTGCGTGATTTTTTATTGAATGTGCATTCTAATTCGAAAAGCAGCAATTGCAAGTAAGCGCAATCCAAGCTTATTCGTCTTATTTCTGCACATATGGTATCGAAAAGACGGTGTTTTGTCATTTGGGTCTCATTACATACACTTTGCGATTTCTGGGTTAATGTTGCATTAACACCAAAGAACACAACTTGAAATAAGCAACATCCAAGATTCTTGTTTCGATGTAGCTGCAACGCAAAACAACGTGTTTTGCTCTGTTTTAGCTTACTACACTTTGCTTTGCTATTTGTTGGTGAATGAACACCGAATGAAAAAATCCCAGCTTATTCGTCTTGTTTCTAATGAGATGGAAGCAAAACACGTATGCTTAATTTGGGCTGATAACAAACATTTCACTGCGTGATTTTTTATTGAATGTGCATTCTAATTCGAAAAGCAGCAATTGCAAGTAAGCGCAATCCAAGCTCATTCGTTTTCTTTCTGCACATATGGTAGCGAAAAGACGCTGTTTTGTCATTTGGGTCTCATTACATACACTTTGCGATTTCTGGGTTAATGTTGCATTAACACCAAAGAACACAACTTGAAATAAGCAACATCCAAGATTCTTGTTTCGATGTAGCTGCAACGCAAAACAACGTGTTTTGCTCTCTTTCAGCTTACTACACTTTGCTTTGCTATTTGTTGGTGAATGAACACCGAATGAAAAAATCCCAGCTTATTCGTCTTGTTTCTAATGAGATGGAAGCAAAACACGTATGCTTAATTTGGGCTGATAACAAACATTTCACTGCGTGATTTTTTATTGAATGTGCATTCTAATTCGAAAAGCAGCAATTGCAAGTAAGCGCAATCCAAGCTCATTCGTTTTCTTTCTGCACATATGGTAGCGAAAAGACGCTGTTTTGTCATTTGGGTCTCATTACATACACTTTGCGATTTCTGGGTTAATGTTGCATTAACACCAAAGAACACAACTTGAAATAAGCAACATCCATGATTCTTGTTTCGATGTAGCTGGAACGCCAAACAACGTGTTTTGCTCTCTTTCAGCTTACTACACTTTGCTTTGCTATTTGTTGGTGAATGAACACCGAATGAAAAAATCCCAGCTTATTCGTCTTGTTTCTAATGAGATGGAAGCAAAACACGTATGCTTAATTTGGGCTGTTAAGAAACATTTCACTGCGTGATTTTTGGGTGAATGTGCAACTCTAATCTGAAAAGCAGCAATTGCAAGTAGGCGCATTCAAAGCTTATTCGTCTTATTTCTGCACATATGGTATCGAAAAGACGGTGTTTTGTCATTTGGGTCTCATTACATACACTTTGCGATTTCTGGGTTAATGTTGCATTAACACCAAAGAACACAACTTGAAATAAGCAACATCCAAGATTCTTGTTTCGATGTAGCTGCAACGCAAAACAACGTGTTTTGCTCTGTTTTAGCTTACTACACTTTGCTTTGCTATTTGTTGGTGAATGAACACCGAATGAAAAAATCCCAGCTTATTCGTCTTGTTTCTAATGAGATGGAAGCAAAACACGTATGCTTAATTTGGGCTGATAACAAACATTTCACTGCGTGATTTTTTATTGAATGTGCATTCTAATTCGAAAAGCAGCAATTGCAAGTAAGCGCAATCCAAGCTTATTCGTTTTCTTTCTGCACATATGGTAGCGAAAAGACGGTGTTTTGTCATTTGGGTCTCATTACATACACTTTGCGATTTCTGGGTTAATGTTGCATTAACACCAAAGAACACAACTTGAAATAAGCAACATCTAAGATTCTTGTTTCGATGTAGCTGCAACGCAAAACAACGTGTTTTGCTCTCTTTCAGCTTACTACACTTTGCTTTGCTATTTGTTGGTGAATGAACACCGAATGAAAAAATCCCAGCTTTTTCGTCTTGTTTCTAATGAGATGGAAGCAAAACACGTATGCTTAATTTGGGCTGATAACAAACATTTCACTGCGTGATTTTTTATTGAATGTGCATTCTAATTCGAAAAGCAGCAATTGCAAGTAAGCGCAATCCAAGCTCATTCGTTTTCTTTCTGCACATATGGTAGCGAAAAGACGGTGTTTTGTCATTTGGGTCTCATTACATACACTTTGCGATTTCTGGGTTAATGTTGCATTAACACCAAAGAACACAACTTGAAATAAGCAACATCCAAGATTCTTGTTTCGATGTAGCTGCAACGCAAAACAACGTGTTTTGCTCTCTTTCAGCTTACTACACTTTGCTTTGCTATTTGTTGGTGAATGAACACCGAATGAAAAAATCCCAGCTTATTCGTCTTGTTTCTAATGAGATGGAAGCAAAACACGTATGCTTAATTTGGGCTGATAACAAACATTTCACTGCGTGATTTTTTATTGAATGTGCATTCTAATTCGAAAAGCAGCAATTGCAAGTAAGCGCAATCCAAACTTATTCGTTTTCTTTCTGCAAATATGGTAGCGAAAAGACGGTGTTTTGTCATTTGGGTCTCATTACATACACTTTGCGATTTCTGGGTTAATGTTGCATTAACACCAAAGAACACAACTTGAAATAAGCAACATCCATGATTCTTGTTTCGATGTAGCTGGAACGCAAAACAACGTGTTTTGCTCTCAGCTTACTACACTTTGCTTTGCTATTTGTTGGTGAATGAACACCGAATGAAAAAATCCCAGCTTTTTCGTCTTGTTTCTATTGAGATGGAAGCAAAACACGTATGCTTAATTTGGGCTGTTAAGAAACATTTGACTGTGTGATTTTTGGGTGAATGTGCAACTCTAATCTGAAAAGCAGCAATTGCAAGTAGGCGCATTCAAAGCTTATTCGTCTTATTTCTGCACATATGGTATCGAAAAGACGGTGTTTTGTCATTTGGGTCTCATTACATACACTTTGCGATTTCTGGGTTAATGTTGCATTAACACCAAAGAACACAACTTGAAATAAGCAACATCCAAGATTCTTGTTTCGATGTAGCTGGAACGCAAAACAACCTGTTTTGCTCTGTTTTAGCTTACTACACTTTGCTTTGCTATTTGTTGGTGAATGAACACCGAATGAAAAAGTCCCAGCTTATTCGTCTTGTTTCTATTGAGATGGAAGCAAAACACGTATGCTTAATTTGGGCTGGTAACAAAGATTTCACTGCGTGATTTTTGGGTGAATGTGCATTCTAATTCGAAAAGCAGCAATTGCAAGTAAGCGCAATCCAAGCTTATTCGTTTTCTTTCTGCACATATGGTTGCGAAAAGACGGTGTTTTGTCATTTGGGTCTCTTTACATACACTTTGCGATTTCTGGGTTAATGTTGCATTAACACCAAAGAACACAACTTGAAATAAGCAACATCCAAGATTCTTGTTTCGATGTAGCTGCAACGCAAAACAACCTGTTTTGCTCTGTTTTACCTTACTACACTTTGCTTTGCTATTTGTTGGTGAATGAACACCGAATGAAAAAATCCCAGCTTATTCGTCTTGTTTCTAATGAGATGGAAGCAAAACACGTATGCTTAATTTGGGCTGATAACAAACATTTCACTGCGTGATTTTTTATTGAATGTGCATTCTAATTCGAAAAGCAGCAATTGCAAGTAAGCGCAATCCAAGCTTATTCGTTTTCTTTCTGCACATATGGTAGCGAAAAGACGGTGTTTTGTCATTTGGGTCTCATTACATACACTTTGCGATTTCTGGGTTAATGTTGCATTAACACCAAAGAACACAACTTGAAATAAGCAACATCCATGATTCTTGTTTCGATGTAGCTGGAACGCCAAACAACGTGTTTTGCTCTCTTTCAACTTACTACACTTTGCTTTGCTATTTGTTGGTGAATGAACACCGAATGAAAAAATCCCAGCTTTTTCGTCTTGTTTCTATTGAGATGGAAGCAAAACACGTATGCTTAATTTGGGCTGTTAAGAAACATTTGACTGTGTGATTTTTGGGTGAATGTGCAACTCTAATCTGAAAAGCAGCAATTGCAAGTAGGCGCATTCAAAGCTTATTCGTCTTATTTCTGCACATATGGTATCGAAAAGACGGTGTTTTGTCATTTGGGTCTCATTACATACACTTTGCGATTTCTGGGGTTAATGTTGCATTAGCACCAAAGAACACAACTTGAAATAAGCAAAATCCAAGATTCTTGTTTCGATGTAGCTGGAACGCAAAACAACCTGTTTTGCTCTATTTTAGCTTACTACACTTTGCTTTGCTATTTGTTGGTGAATGAACACCAAATGAAAAAACCCCAGCTTATTCGGCTTGTTTCTATTGAGATGGAAGCAAAACACGTATGCTTTATTTGGGCTGTTAAGAAATATTTCACTGCGTGATTTTTGGGTGAATGTGCATACTAATCCGAAAAGCAGCAATTGCAAGTAAGCGCAATCCAAGCTTATTCGTCTTATTTCTGCACATATGGTAGCAAAAAGACGGTGTTTTGTCATTTGGGTCTCATTACATACACTTTGCGATTTCTGGGTTAATGTTGCATTAACACCAAAGAACACAACTTGAAATAAGCAACATCCAAGATTCTTGTTTCGATGTAGCTGCAACGCAAAACAACGTGTTTTGCTCTGTTTTAGCTTACTACACTTTGCTTTGCTATTTGTTGGTGAATGAACACCGAATGAAAAAATCCCAGCTTATTCGTCTTGTTTCTAATGAGATGGAAGCAAAACACGTATGCTTAATTTGGGCTGATAACAAACATTTCACTGCGTGATTTTTTATTGAATGTGCATTCTATTTCGAAAAGCAGCAATTGCAAGTAAGCGCAATCCAAACTTATTCGTTTTCTTTCTGCACATATGGTAGCGAAAAGACGGTGTTTTGTCATTTGGGTCTCATTACATACACTTTGCGATTTCTGGGTTAATGTTGCATTAACACCAAAGAACACAACTTGAAATAAGCAACATCCAAGATTCTTGTTTCGATGTAGCTGCAACGCAAAACAACGTGTTTTGCTCTCTTTCAGCTTACTACACTTTGCTTTGCTATTTGTTGGTGAATGAACACCAAATGAAAAAATCCCAGCTTATTCGTCTTGTTTCTATTGAGATGGAAGCAAAACACGTATGCTTAATTTGGGCTGTTAAGAAACATTTGACTGTGTGATTTTTGGGTGAATGTGCAACTCTAATCTGAAAAGCAGCAATTGCAAGTAGGCGCATTCAAAGCTTATTCGTCTTATTTCTGCACATATGGTATCGAAAAGACGGTGTTTTGTCATTTGGGTCTCATTACATACACTTTGCAATTTCTGGGTTAATGTTGCATTAACACCAAAGAACACAACTTGAAATAAGCAACATCCAAGATTCTTGTTTCGATGTAGCTGGAACGCAAAACAACCTGTTTTGCTCTGTTTTAGCTAACTACACTTTGCTTTGCTATTTGTTGGTGAATGAACACCGAATGAAAAAATCCCTGCTCATTCGTCTTGTTTCTATTGAGATGGAACCAAAACACGTATGCTTAATTTGGGCTGATAACAAACATTTCACTGCCTTATTTTTGGGTGAATGGGCACTCTAATCTGAAAAGCAGCAATTGCAAGTAAGCGCAATCAAAGCTTATTCGTCTTCTTTCTGCACATATGGTAGCGAAAAGACGGTGTTTTGTCATTTGGGTCTCATTACATACACTTTGCGATTTCTGGGTTAATGTTGCATTACCAAAGAACACAACTTGAAATAAGCGACATCCAAGATTCTTGTTTCGATGTAGCTGGAACGCAACACAACCTGTTTTGCTTTGTTTTAGCTTACTACACTTTGCTTTGCTATTTGTTGGTGAATGAACACCGAATGAAAAAATCCCAGCTTATTCGTCTTGTTTCTATTGAGATGGAACCAAAACGTATGCTTAATTTGGGCTGATAACAAACATTTCACTGCGTTATTTTTGGGTGAATGGGCACTCTAATCTGAAAAGCAGCAATTGCAAGTAAGCGCAATCAAAGCTTATTCGTCTTCTTTCTGCACATATGGTAGCGAAAAGACGGTGTTTTGTCATTTGGGTCTCATTACATACACTTTGCGATTTCTGGGTTAATGTTGCATTAACACCAAAGAACACAACTTGAAATAAGCGACATCGAAAATTCTTGTTTCGATGTAGCTAGAACGCAACACAACCTGTTTTGCTCTGTTTTAGCTTACTACACTTTGATTTGCTATTTGTTGGTCAATGAACACCGAATGAAAAAATCCCAGCTCATTCGTCTTGTTTCTATTCAGATGGAACCAAAACACGTATGCTTAATTTGGGCTGATAACAAACATTTCACTGCGTGATTTTTGGGTGAATGTGCAACTCTAATCTGAAAAGCAGCAATTGCAAGTAGGCGCATTCAAAGCTTATTCGTCTTATTTCTGCACATATGGTATCGAAAAGACGGTGTTTTGTCATTTGGGTCTCATTACATACACTTTGCGATTTCTGGGTTAATGTTGCATTAACACCAAAGAACACAACTTGAAATAAGCAACATCCAAGATTCTTGTTTCGATGTAGCTGCAACGCAAAACAACGTGTTTTGCTCTGTTTTAGCTTACTACACTTTGCTTTGCTATTTGTTGGTGAATGAACACCGAATGAAAAAATCCCAGCTTATTCGTCTTGTTTCTAATGAGTTGGAAGCAAAACACGTATGCTTAATTTGGGCTGATAACAAACATTTCACTGCGTGATTTTTTATTGAATGTGCATTCTAATTCGAAAAGCAGCAATTGCAAGTAAGCGCAATCCAAGCTTATTCGTTTTCTTTCTGCACATATGGTAGCGAAAAGACGGTGTTTTGTCATTTGGGTCTCATTACATACACTTTGCGATTTCTGGGTTAATGTTGCATTAACACCAAAGAACACAACTTGAAATAAGCAACATCCAAGATTCTTGTTTCGATGTAGCTGCAACGCAAAACAACGTGTTTTGCTCTCTTTCAGCTTACTACACTTTGCTTTGCTATTTGTTGGTGAATGAACACCGAATGAAAAAATCCCAGCTTATTCGTCTTGTTTCTAATGAGATGGAAGCAAAACACGTATGCTTAATTTGGGCTGATAACAAACATTTCACTGCGTGATTTTTTATTGAATGTGCATTCTAATTCGAAAAGCAGCAATTGCAAGTAAGCGCAATCCAAGCTCATTCGTTTTCTTTCTGCACATATGGTAGCGAAAAGACGCTGTTTTGTCATTTGGGTCTCATTACATACACTTTGCGATTTCTGGGTTAATGTTGCATTAACACCAAAGTACACAACTTGAAATAAGCAACATCCATGATTCTTGTTTCGATGTAGCTGGAACGCCAAACAACGTGTTTTGCTCTCTTTCAGCTTACTACACTTTGCTTTGCTATTTGTTGGTGAATGAACACCGAATGAAAAAATCCCAACTTTTTCGTCTTGTTTCTATTGAGATGGAAGCAAAACACGTATGCTTAATTTGGGCTGTTAAGAAACATTTGACTGTGATTTTTGGGTGAATGTGCAACTCTAATCTGAAAAGCAGCAATTGCAAGTAGGCGCATTCAAAGCTCATTCGTGTTATTTCTGCACATATGGTATCGAAAATACGGTGTTTTGTCATTTGGGTCTCATTACATACACTTTGCGATTTCTGGGTTAATGTTGCATTAACACCAAAGAACACAACTTGAAATAAGCAACATCCATGATTCTTGTTTCGATGTAGCTGGAACGCAAAACAACCTGTTTTGCTCTGTTTTAGCTTACTACACTTTGCTTTGCTATTTGTTGGTGAATGAACACCGAATGAAAAAATCCCAGCTTATTCGTCTTGTTTCTAATGAGATGGAAGCAAAACACGTATGCTTAATTTGGGCTGTTAAGAAACATTTCACTGCGTGATTTTTGGGTGAATGTGCAACTCTAATCTGAAAAGCAGCAATTGCAAGTAGGCGCATTCAAAGCTTATTCGTCTTATTTCTGCACATATGGTATCGAAAAGACGGTGTTTTGTCATTTGGGTCTCATTACATACACTTTGCGATTTCTGGGTTAATGTTGCATTAACACCAAAGAACACAACTTGAAATAAGCAACATCCAAGATTCTTGTTTCGATGTAGCTGCAACGCAAAACAACGTGTTTTGCTCTGTTTTAGCTTACTACACTTTGCTTTGCTATTTGTTGGTGAATGAACACCGAATGAAAAAATCCCAGATTATTCGTCTTGTTTCTAATGAGATGGAAGCAAAACACGTATGCTTAATTTGGGCTGATAACAAACATTTCACTGCGTGATTTTTTATTGAATGTGCATTCTAATTCGAAAAGCAGCAATTGCAAGTAAGCGCAATCCAAGCTTATTCGTTTTCTTTCTGCACATATGGTAGCGAAAAGACGGTGTTTTGTCATTTGGGTCTCATTACATACACTTTGCGATTTCTGGGTTAATGTTGCATTAACACCAAAGAACACAACTTGAAATAAGCAACATCTAAGATTCTTGTTTCGATGTAGCTGCAACGCAAAACAACGTGTTTTGCTCTCTTTCAGCTTACTACACTTTGCTTTGCTATTTGTTGGTGAATGAACACCGAATGAAAAAATCCCAGCTTTTTCGTCTTGTTTCTAATGAGATGGAAGCAAAACACGTATGCTTAATTTGGGCTGATAACAAACATTTCACTGCGTGATTTTTTATTGAATGTGCATTCTAATTCGAAAAGCAGCAATTGCAAGTAAGCGCAATCCAAGCTCATTCGTTTTCTTTCTGCACATATGGTAGCGAAAAGACGCTGTTTTGTCATTTGGGTCTCATTACATACACTTTGCGATTTCTGGGTTAATGTTGCATTAACACCAAAGAACACAACTTGAAATAAGCAACATCCATGATTCTTGTTTCGATGTAGCTGGAACGCCAAACAACGTGTTTTGCTCTCTTTCAGCTTACTACACTTTGCTTTGCTATTTGTTGGTGAATGAACACCGAATGAAAAAATCCCAACTTTTTCGTCTTGTTTCTATTGAGATGGAAGCAAAACACGTATGCTTAATTTGGGCTGTTAAGAAACATTTGACTGTGATTTTTGGGTGAATGTGCAACTCTAATCTGAAAAGCAGCAATTGCAAGTAGGCGCATTCAAAGCTCATTCGTGTTATTTCTGCACATATGGTATCGAAAATACGGTGTTTTGTCATTTGGGTCTCATTACATACACTTTGCGATTTCTGGGTTAATGTTGCATTAACACCAAAGAACACAACTTGAAATAAGCAACATCCATGATTCTTGTTTCGATGTAGCTGGAACGCAAAACAACCTGTTTTGCTCTGTTTTAGCTTACTACACTTTGCTTTGCTATTTGTTGGTGAATGAACACCGAATGAAAAAATCCCAGCTTATTCGTCTTGTTTCTAATGAGATGGAAGCAAAACACGTATGCTTAATTTGGGCTGTTAAGAAACATTTCACTGCGTGATTTTTGGGTGAATGTGCAACTCTAATCTGAAAAGCAGCAATTGCAAGTAGGCGCATTCAAAGCTTATTCGTCTTATTTCTGCACATATGGTATCGAAAAGACGGTGTTTTGTCATTTGGGTCTCATTACATACACTTTGCGATTTCTGGGTTAATGTTGCATTAACACCAAAGAACACAACTTGAAATAAGCAACATCCAAGATTCTTGTTTCGATGTAGCTGCAACGCAAAACAACGTGTTTTGCTCTGTTTTAGCTTACTACACTTTGCTTTGCTATTTGTTGGTGAATGAACACCGAATGAAAAAATCCCAGCTTATTCGTCTTGTTTCTAATGAGATGGAAGCAAAACACGTATGCTTAATTTGGGCTGATAACAAACATTTCACTGCGTGATTTTTTATTGAATGTGCATTCTAATTCGAAAAGCAGCAATTGCAAGTAAGCGCAATCCAAGCTTATTCGTTTTCTTTCTGCACATATGGTAGCGAAAAGACGGTGTTTTGTCATTTGGGTCTCATTACATACACTTTGCGATTTCTGGGTTAATGTTGCATTAACACCAAAGAACACAACTTGAAATAAGGAACATCTAAGATTCTTGTTTCGATGTAGCTGCAACGCAAAACAACGTGTTTTGCTCTCTTTCAGCTTACTACACTTTGCTTTGCTATTTGTTGGTGAATGAACACCGAATGAAAAAATCCCAGCTTTTTCGTCTTGTTTCTAATGAGATGGAAGCAAAACACGTATGCTTAATTTGGGCTGATAACAAACATTTCACTGCGTGATTTTTTATTGAATGTGCATTCTAATTCGAAAAGCAGCAATTGCAAGTAAGCGCAATCCAAGCTCATTCGTTTTCTTTCTGCACATATGGTAGCGAAAAGACGGTGTTTTGTCATTTGGGTCTCATTACATACACTTTGCGATTTCTGGGTTAATGTTGCATTAACACCAAAGAACACAACTTGAAATAAGCAACATCCATGATTCTTGTTTCGATGTAGCTGGAACGCCAAACAACGTGTTTTGCTCTCTTTCAGCTTACTACACTTTGCTTTGCTATTTGTTGGTGAATGAACACCGAATGAAAAAATCCCAACTTTTTCGTCTTGTTTCTATTGAGATGGAAGCAAAACACGTATGCTTAATTTGGGCTGTTAAGAAACATTTGACTGTGTGATTTTTGGGTGAATGTGCAACTCTAATCTGAAAAGCAGCAATTGCAAGTAGGCGCATTCAAAGCTTATTCGTGTTATTTCTGCACATATGGTATCGAAAATACGGTGTTTTGTCATTTGGGTCTCATTACATACACTTTGCGATTTCTGGGGTTAATGTTGCATTAACACCAAAGAACACAACTTGAAATAAGCAAAATCCAAGATTCTTGTTTCGATGTAGCTGGAACGCAAAACAACCTGTTTTGCTCTGTTTTATCTTACTACACTTTGCTTTGCTATTTGTTGGTGAATGAACACCGAATGAAAAAATCCCAGTTTATTCGGCTTGTTTCTATTGAGATGGAAGCAAAACACGTATGCTTTATTTGGGCTGTTAAGAAACATTTCACTGCGTGATTTTTGGGTGAATGTGCATACTAATCCGAAAAGCAGCAATTGCAAGTAAGCGCAATCCAAGCTTATTCGTCTTCTTTCTGCACATATGGTAGCAAAAAGACGGTGTTTTGTCATTTGGGTCTCATTACATACTCTTTGCGATTTCTGGGTTAATGTTGCATTAACACCAAAGAACACAACTTGAAATAAGCAACATCCAAGATTCTTGTTTCGATGTAGCTGGAACGCAAAACAACCTGTTTTGCTCTGTTTTAGCTTACTACACTTTGCTTTGCTATTTGTTGGTGAATGAACACCGAATGAAAAAATCCCAGCTTATTCGTCTTGTTTCTATTGAGATGGAAGCAAAACACGTATGCTTAATTTGGGCTGTTAAGAAACATTTCACTGCGTGATTTTTGGGTGAATGTGCATACTAATCCGAAAAGCAGCAATTGCAAGTAAGCGCAATGAAAGCTTATTCGTCTTCTTTCTGCGCATATGGTAGCGAAAAGACGGTTGTCAGGGGTTCAGGAGCAGAGGCAAGGGCAAGGGAGGAAACAGAGAGCGAAGGGGAGGAGGCAGAAGAAAGGATGAGCGATGACGACGACCCGAGATCTCCGAGTCTCTCCAGTGAGTCGGAGGATTCACAGAAAGGAGCACCAGTGGCCAAGGCAAGGGGGGAGTTTAGGGGGGCACCCCAGGGAGATAGAGCCAGAGGGGAATCAGAGGAGAGCAGTTGGAGATCGGGTCCAGCGTCACCGCCAGAGAGCAGGGAAGAGGAAAGGAGCCAGGGGGCAAGCGCTGGCAGCTCACAGCAGGAGGGAGGGCACGAGTCAGGGGTGGCCACACCTCCATCTGGGAGCGAAGAAACGGTTAGACGGAAGGTGGAAGGTTGGGCGCGCGCGCCAAGTTCAAATGCACAGGAAGGAGGCGCAGTAGGCAGCCCGGAAAGAGAGCCGGGTCCTAAAGCCCGGCGCAAGGAGACAGGAGAGTCCGGGGGGTCAGCGTCCGAAGAATCCCGGAAGGAAGAGACCCAGGGGGGCAGAGGGACCCAGAGAAGAACAGTCAGGCGGAAAAGGTGGAGCAGGGCTAGGATATTAAGTTGGTGTACGAGGGGCGGAGATTCAGACGGAGCTTCGCCGATCTAGCTACTAGACGTAGGGTTGCACGCAGCAGCTTGAGAATGGAAACTGTAACTCAATAAAGACTTTTACTTAATGACCGTTGGCTAGCGTGATCCTCTGTGAGCTAGGATCTTGAAGCAACCCTGACAGTAAGCTCCGTCTCCTGTATTGTGGGCATCTACAGCCTCGAGGAGAGGAGAGAAGCAGGTGCCTACTAGTGAGCTCACGAACGGCAGCCGACATGACGGCTGAACAGCAGATAGCGGAACTCAGAGAAGCAGTGTCACAGCTGAATGCCGAGGCTCTCGCATCCAGGAAGAGAGAGGAGGACGCAGCTGCCGCCTACAGGGATCTCCAGGTCAGGTTGGAAGTGCTTACGAAGCAAGGGCAACAGACACCCAAACCAGAGGGGATTGGGTTGGGGAGACGCACAGGCGGTCTGGTCTCTCACTTCGATGGGAACCTGCAACAGTATCCCAATTTTAAAGCAGACGTACTGTGTGCACTGCAACTGCTGAGTAAAGATTTTAGAGATGAGCAAGAGAAAGTGGGATTCATCATGTCTTATTTGCATGGGGATGCCAGAGCATGGCTGCGCAATTTGTGGAGGGATAACGATCCGGCGCTCCAAAATGCGAATGCCTTTATTAAAGCGATGGATGCGTGTTTTTTATCAAGCATTGACGTGGATCTTGCTAGGCAACAGATTCATGGACTGAAACAGGGAAGGGCCAGCGTACGGCAGTACCATGCCCGCTTTTTCGCCTTGGCAAGTGCCCTAGAATGGGACAGAGATGCGACTCCTGTAAGAGACCTGTTCTGGGAGGGATTAAACAGCTCTGTGAAAGATGAAATTGCGAGGGGGGAGAGACCCCGGACCACCCAGGAGGTCGTGCAGAGGGCGCTGGCAGTGGGGGTGCGGCTGGAAGGACGTCCGTGGAGCAGGGACGAAGGGCGTGGAGGGCGCGAAACAGCCAGGGGCTCCTCCTTCTTTCCCAGAGAAGCAGCGCGTACGCAATCCACGCCTCCGCCAGGAGGAGGAGCTGAACCTATGGAGGTTGGAGGTGCCAGGGCTCAGTCAGCAACCAGAGCCCTAGCACCAGCAGCAGTGAAAGCGAAGCCTCCTAGAGGGAACAGGAAGGGTTACGTCTGTGAGGAGCCAGGGCATATGGCGAAAGAGTGTCCCCAGAGGCTCAACAAGCTCACTGCAGCCTCAGCAATGGTGACTGCGGCTACGCAGCAAGGAGGACCACAGCAGGGAAACGACGCAGTCTGGCTGGAGGAAGAGGCACTGGGGCCCAGCCAGACGTATTAATGATGCAGTCCCCAGAGATTTTACAGCCCGTGAACCCCCTCCCGCCCAAACCAGTGGTGAGGCTCACCGCTTCGCTCCAGCTGCCCAATGGCATCACCATGGACGTGCCAATCACCATTGACTCAGGCAGCAATGCGGACTTTATAGGGCAGGACTTTGTCAACAAGCATGCTATACAGTTGCTGCCGGCCACACTGCCCCTGCAGGTTGTCACGGTGGACGGCAGGGAGCTGCTAGGGGGGCAAGTGGTGCAGCAAACGCCACCAATGGTGATGCGACTTGGGAATCACAAAGAAGTCATAAGCTTCAACGTCACTCAATTATCGGACACGCCCATTGTGTTGGGCATGAGTTGGCTGGACAAGCACAGCCCAACGCTGGCTTGGTACCAGAGGCAGCTGACCTTCGGCTCTTCTTTTTGTGCTGAACACTGCATCGTGCCCAGGCAGGAAGGAGAGGAAGAGGAGTCACAGCTGCTGCTAGGCACGCTGCAAGCGATTCCCCACAAGTACGCAGAATTTTTGGAAGTTTTCTGCGAGAAGGAGGCAGACCGGCTACCACCTCACAGGCCATATGACTGCAAGATTGACCTGCTGCCAGGAGCGGCGCTGCCTAAGGGGAGACTGTATTCCATGTCAGAGGACGAACTGCAAGAACTCAAGGAGTTCATAGATCATAATTTGGAGCGCGGTTTCATCCGGGAGTCCAAGGCAGCGGGAGGCAGTCCGGTGTTCTTCGTTAAGAAGCGGGATACGCCCCAAAAGAGACTTGTAGTGGATTACAGGATCTTGAACAGTGTGACTAAGCCATCGGACTTCCCCATGCCCCGAATTGACGACCTCCTCGCAAAGGTGCGGAAGGGCAGAGTGTTCACCAAGTTGGACCTGCGAGGGGCGTACAACCTCATTCGCATGCGGGAGGGAGATGAGTGGAAAACAGCCATGTTCACGCCACTGGGGACCTACGAATATAGAGTTATGCCGTTTGGATTGCAAAATGGCGCCCACGTTTTTCAAGCATTCATGCATCACGTGTTGGCGGGACTTCTCTACAAGAAGTGCGTCTGTTTCTTAGATGACATCCTGATCTTTTCGGAGTCGCAACAGGAGCATGACAAACACGTCAAGGAAGTGCTGAACAGGCTAAAGCAACATAGGCTCTACGCCAAGCTGGAGAAGTGCCAATTTGACGTGACGGAGGTGGATTTTCTGGGCTACAAGCTGTCTGACAAGGGGCTCGCCATGGACAGCGCCAAGGTTCGAGCGGTGTTGGATTGGAAGAGCCCACGCAACCGGAAGGAGGTCCAACGGTTTGTCGGCTTTGCGAACTTCTATCGCAAGTTTATCAAGGGCTTCGCTATGCAGACGGCGGCCATCACTGACACGCTTAGCTCCAAGAAAAAGAAGTTCATTTGGACAGAGCAGGCGGAACAGTCCTTCCAGGCACTCAAGCGTCTCTTCGCATCGGAAGAGCAGCTGCTTCACGTCAACCCCAGCAAGCCGATGAGGGTGGAGACAGACGCCTCGGACAGAGCCGTGGGGGCGGTCCTGCTGCAGAAAGACCCGCAAGGGGTGTGGCGACCGGGAGCGTTTTACTCCAGGAAGCTCAGCAAGTCCGAGCAGAACTACACCATATGGGACAGGGAGTTGCTGGCCATTCATGCAGCGTTCAAGGCGTGGAGGCACTTTCTGATCGGCGCCAAGCACACGGTGCAGGTTTGCACGGACCACAAGAACCTAGAGCACTGGCGCACGGCACAGTTCCTGAACCAGAGGCAGATACGTTGGGCTGAGTTCTTTGCGAACTTCGACTTCCGAATAGAGTATGTCCCGGGGGACACCAACATCATGGCGGACGCTCTCTCTCGTAAGCCACAGTATCTGGAGGTCGCAACGCCAGCGGCCGCCATGCACATCTTCGCATCAACAGTGTGGGCGTGCGCCGCGGCAACCGTGGACCTGGAGGCGGTGCGACGAGCGTTGCAGGGGGACTCCTTCGCACAAGCAAAGATGGCAGAGGTGCAAAGGGGCAAGGCAGCGGCCGACGGTTTCCAGCTAAGAGATGGATTGCTCATCCGTAAAGGGGCCATCTACGTGCCGGGAGACGAACTTCGCGCCAAGGTGCTGCAGCAGCTGCACGACGCGCCCACGGCTGGGCACTTCGGCAAGGAGAAGACGGTGGAATTAGTCGCCAGGGATTTCTGGTGGCCTGGAATGAGAGGGGAGGTCGCGGACTACGTGGCGAGGTGTGACACCTGCCAGAGGGCGAAGCCAGTGCATAGACCGCCGGCCGGACTGTTGGAACCGCTGCAAACTCCGGTCGAAACTTGGGAGAGAGTGGCCCTGGACTTTGTCACGGATCTGCCCAGCTCGAGGGGCAAGACGGCAGTGCTGGTGGTGGTGGACCTGTTTTCCAAGATGGCACATTTCATTCCGTGTGCGAAGGTGACCACGGCGGAGCAAACCGCCAAACTGTTCATAGACCACGTGTTCAAGGTTCACGGTCTGCCACGGTCTATTCTGTCCGACCGGGGGCGGCAGTTCATCTCGAATTTCTGGCAGAAGCTGATGGGCTTCCTGAACGTCAAGATCAACCTGGCGTCGGCGAGACACCCGCAGACCAACGGGCAAGCCGAGCGGGTCAATGCCATCATGCAGCAGTACTTGAGGTGTTATGCAAATCAACAGCCTGCGACGTGGGTGGATTACCTGCCGCTCGCCGAGTTCGCCTACAACAACACGAAGCACGTGTCCACGGGGATCACGCCGTTCTTCGCCAACAACGGGAGGCACCCCAGAACTTTTCCGGGACTGGAAAGGCTGGGGGAGGGGGAGCCGCAGACGGCAGATGCGTTCGCGTCGGAGCTGCAGGAAGTCCACGATCAGCTGAGGCGCCACCTGGAGCTGGCCAAGCACGCATACAAGGTACAAGCGGACAAAAGTAGAAGGGTTGGCGAAGAGCTCCACGTGGGAGACTGGGTCTGGTTAGCAGCCCACGCAGTGCCGGCCAGGTCGTTGGCCAAGAAGAAACTAGGGCATAAGCAACTGGGGCCCTATCAAGTCGAAGAGCAGATCAACCCGGTGGCCTTCAGGCTGGCGCTTCCGGAGGGTTCCAGAATGCATCCGGTGTTCCACAGATCGGTGCTCACTCCCTACAAGGCACCGCACAGGTTTCAGGAACCCGGAACGGCGCCGAGTCCGGTCAGAGACAGAACAGGGCGCGCAGGAGGGGCACAGAAGGAGCGCATCAACGAAGTCACAGAGATTTTGGATTCCAGATGGGGGGAAGAAGGGGTAGAATACTTTCTCGCCAAGGAGGGCACCCCGGCCAGTGCGAACAGCTGGGTGCCGGGCTACGCCTTGGACGAACCTCTGCTCAAAGACGAGTTTCATGCCCTCTTCCCACATAGACCAATGCCAGCAGACTTTTTCGACGACTGGCTTTTCACGCCCACGCTTTCGGCCAGCACGTTCCGGGGGTTCGACTCGGACGAGGACCCGACACGAGACGTCCGTTCCCCGGAGGGGTCACCCTCGGGATCTGCCTCAGAACCCTCGTATTGGTGGGACGACAGACCAGAGGAGCAGTGGCGCAGGAAGTGGCAAGAAGGTCCAGGACGAGCAACGCCGCCAGGAGGAAGTGAGGGAGAGACGGACATGGACGTTTTCGGGGACGACCCTGGTTTCGAGCACGGCGGCACAGAGATGGAAGCAGAGGTGACCGTCGTCGACGAGAGCAGGGAGGAAGAACCGGAAGACTTCGGAAGGAGGCCCGCTACGGGAAGCGAACGGTACCCGACATTCGTTCCCTTGACACAGCAGCACCCAACTCCAGCACCGGAAGGAGGGGAAGGGGGAGTGGGGGGCTTCGAGGGGGGGATGGAAAAAATCCCTGCTCATTCGTCTTGTTTCTATTGATATGGAAGCAAAACACGTATGCTTAATTTAGGTTGATAACAAACATTTCACTGCGTGATTTTTGGGTGAATGTGCACTCTAATCTGAAAAGCAGCAATTGCAAGTAAGCGCAATCAAAGCTTATTCGTCTTCTTTCTGCACATATGGTAGCGAAAAGACGGTGTTTTGTCATTTGGGTCTCATTACATACACTTTGCGATTTCTGGGTTAATGTTGCATTAACACCAAAGAACACAACTTGAAATAAGCGACATCCAAGATTCTTGTTTCGATGTAGCTGGAACGCAACACAACCTGTTTTGCTCTGTTTTAGCTTACTACACTTTGCTTTGCTATTTGTTGGTGAATGAACACCGAATGAAAAAATCCCAGCTTATTCGTCTTGTTTCTATTGAGATGGAACCAAAACACGTATGCTTAATTTGAGCTGATAACAAACATTTCACTGCGTTATTTTTAGGTGAATGGGCACTCTAATCTGAAAAGCAGCAATTGCAACTAAGCGCAATCCAAGCTTATTCGTCGTCTTTCTGCACATATGGTAGCGAAAATACGGTGTTTTGTCATTTGGGTCTCATTACATACACTTTGCGATTTCTGGGTTAATGTTGCATTAACACCAAAGAACACAACTTGAAATAAGCGACATCCATGATTCTTGTTTCAATGTAGCTGGAGCGCAACACAACCTGTTTTGCTATGTTTTAGCTTACTACACTTTGCTTTGCTATTTGTTGGTGAATGAACACCGAATGAAAAAATCCCAACTTTTTCGTCTTGTTTCTATTGAGATGGAAGCAAAACACGTATGCTTAATTTGGGCTGTTAAGAAACATTTGACTGTGTGATTTTTGGGTGAATGTGCAACTCTAATCTGAAAAGCAGCAATTGCAAGTAGGCGCATTCAAAGCTTATTCGTCTTATTTCTGCACATACGGTATCGAAAAGACGGTGTTTTGTCATTTGGGTCTCATTACATACACTTTGCGATTTCTGGGGTTAATGTTGCATTAACACCAAAGAACACAACTTGAAATAAGCAAAATCCAAGATTCTTGTTTCGATGTAGCTGGAACGCAAAACAACCTGTTTTGCTCTATTTTAGCTTACTACACTTTGCTTTGCTATTTGTTGGTGAATGAACACCGAATGAAAAAATCCCAGCTTATTCGGCTTGTTTCTATTGAGATGGAAGCAAAACACGTATGCTTTATTTGGGCTGTTAAGAAATATTTCACTGCGTGATTTTTGGGTGAATGTGCATACTAATCCGAAAAGCAGCAATTGCAAGTAAGCGCAATCCAAGCTTATTCGTCTTATTTCTGCACATATGGTAGCAAAAAGACGGTGTTTTGTCATTTGGGTCTCATTACATACACTTTGCGATTTCTGGGTTAATGTTGCATTAACACCAAAGAACACAACTTGAAATAAGCAACATCCAAGATTCTTGTTTCGATGTAGCTGCAACGCAAAACAACGTGTTTTGCTCTGTTTTAGCTTACTACACTTTGCTTTGCTATTTGTTGGTGAATGAACACCGAATGAAAAAATCCCAGCTTATTCGTCTTGTTTCTAATGAGATTGAAGCAAAACACGTATGCTTAATTTGGGCTGATAACAAACATTTCACTGCGTGATTTTTTATTGAATGTGCATTCTATTTCGAAAAGCAGCAATTGCAAGTAAGCGCAATCCAAACTTATTCGTTTTCTTTCTGCACATATGGTAGCGAAAAGACGGTGTTTTGTCATTTGGGTCTCATTACATACACTTTGCGATTTCTGGGTTAATGTTGCATTAACACCAAAGAACACAACTTGAAATAAGCAACATCCAAGATTCTTGTTTCGATGTAGCTGCAACGCAAAACAACGTGTTTTGCTCTCTTTCAGCTTACTACACTTTGCTTTGCTATTTGTTGGTGAATGAACACCGAATGAAAAAATCCCAGCTTATTCGTCTTGTTTCTAATGAGATGGAAGCAAAACACGTATGCTTAATTTGGGCTGATAACAAACATTTCACTGCGTGATTTTTTATTGAATGTGCATTCTAATTCGAAAAGCAGCAATTGCAAGTAAGCGCAATCCAAACTTATTCGTTTTCTTTCTGCAAATATGGTAGCGAAAAGACGGTGTTTTGTCATTTGGGTCTCATTACATACACTTTGCGATTTCTGGGTTAATGTTGCATTAACACCAAAGAACACAACTTGAAATAAGCAACATCCATGATTCTTGTTTCGATGTAGCTGGAACGCAAAACAACGTGTTTTGCTCTCAGCTTACTACACTTTGCTTTGCTATTTGTTGGTGAATGAACACCGAATGAAAAAATCCCAGCTTTTTCGTCTTGTTTCTATTGAGATGGAAGCAAAACACGTATGCTTAATTTGGGCTGTTAAGAAACATTTGACTGTGTGATTTTTGGGTGAATGTGCAACTCTAATCTGAAAAGCAGCAATTGCAAGTAGGCGCATTCAAAGCTTATTCGTCTTATTTCTGCACATATGGTATCGAAAAGACGGTGTTTTGTCATTTGGGTCTCATTACATACACTGCGATTTCTGGGTTAATGTTGCATTAACACCAAAGAACACAACTTGAAATAAGCAACATCCAAGATTCTTGTTTCGATGTAGCTGGAACGCAAAACAACCTGTTTTGCTCTGTTTTAGCTTACTACACTTTGCTTTGCTATTTGTTGGTGAATGAACACCGAATGAAAAAGTCCCAGCTTATTCGTCTTGTTTCTATTGAGATGGAAGCAAAACACGTATGCTTAATTTGGGCTGGTAACAAAGATTTCACTGCGTGATTTTTGGGTGAATGTGCATTCTAATTCGAAAAGCAGCAATTGCAAGTAAGCGCAATCCAAGCTTATTCGTTTTCTTTCTGCACATATGGTTGCGAAAAGACGGTGTTTTGTCATTTGGGTCTCTTTACATACACTTTGCGATTTCTGGGTTAATGTTGCATTAACACCAAAGAACACAACTTGAAATAAGCAACATCCAAGATTCTTGTTTCGATGTAGCTGCAACGCAAAACAACCTGTTTTGCTCTGTTTTACCTTACTACACTTTGCTTTGCTATTTGTTGGTGAATGAACACCGAATGAAAAAATCCCAGCTTATTCGTCTTGTTTCTAATGAGATGGAAGCAAAACACGTATGCTTAATTTGGGCTGATAACAAACATTTCACTGCGTGATTTTTTATTGAATGTGCATTCTAATTCGAAAAGCAGCAATTGCAAGTAAGCGCAATCCAAGCTTATTCGTCTTCTTTCTGCACATATGGTAGCGAAAAGACGGTGTTTTGTCATTTGGGTCTCATTACATACACTTTGCGATTTCTGGGTTAATGTTGCATTAACACCAAAGAACACAACTTGAAATAAGCAACATCCATGATTCTTGTTTCGATGTAGCTGGAACGCCAAACAACGTGTTTTGCTCTCTTTCAACTTACTACACTTTGCTTTGCTATTTGTTGGTGAATGAACACCGAATGAAAAAATCCCAGCTTTTTCGTCTTGTTTCTATTGAGATGGAAGCAAAACACGTATGCTTAATTTGGGCTGTTAAGAAACATTTGACTGTGTGATTTTTGGGTGAATGTGCAACTCTAATCTGAAAAGCAGCAATTGCAAGTAGGCGCATTCAAAGCTTATTCGTCTTATTTCTGCACATATGGTAGCGAAAAGACGGTGTTTTGTCATTTGGGTCTCATTACATACACTTTGCGATTTCTGGGGTTAATGTTGCATTAACACCAAAGAACACAACTTGAAATAAGCAAAATCCAAGATTCTTGTTTCGATGTAGCTGGAACGCAAAACAACCTGTTTTGCTCTATTTTAGCTTACTACACTTTGCTTTGCTATTTGTTGGTGAATGAACACCGAATGAAAAAATCCCAGCTTATTCGGCTTGTTTCTATTGAGATGGAAGCAAAACACGTATGCTTTATTTGGGCTGTTAAGAAATATTTCACTGCGTGATTTTTGGGTGAATGTGCATACTAATCCGAAAAGCAGCAATTGCAAGTAAGCGCAATCCAAGCTTATTCGTCTTATTTCTGCACATATGGTAGCAAAAAGACGGTGTTTTGTCATTTGGGTCTCATTACATACACTTTGCGATTTCTGGGTTAATGGTGCATTAACACCAAAGAACACAACTTGAAATAAGCAACATCCAAGATTCTTGTTTCGATGTAGCTGCAACGCAAAACAACGTGTTTTGCTCTGTTTTAGCTTACTACACTTTGCTTTGCTATTTGTTGGTGAATGAACACCGAATGAAAAAATCCCAGCTTATTCGTCTTGTTTCTAATGAGATGGAAGCAAAACACGTATGCTTAATTTGGGCTGATAACAAACATTTCACTGCGTGATTTTTTATTGAATGTGCATTCTATTTCGAAAAGCAGCAATTGCAAGTAAGCGCAATCCAAACTTATTCGTTTTCTTTCTGCACATATGGTAGCGAAAAGACGGTGTTTTGTCATTTGGGTCTCATTACATACACTTTGCGATTTCTGGGTTAATGTTGCATTAACACCAAAGAACACAACTTGAAATAAGCAACATCCAAGATTCTTGTTTCGATGTAGCTGCAACGCAAAACAACGTGTTTTGCTCTCTTTCAGCTTACTACACTTTGCTTTGCTATTTGTTGGTGAATGAACACCGAATGAAAAAATCCCAGCTTATTCGTCTTGTTTCTATTGAGATGGAAGCAAAACACGTATGCTTAATTTGGGCTGTTAAGAAACATTTGACTGTGTGATTTTTGGGTGAATGTGCAACTCTAATCTGAAAAGCAGCAATTGCAAGTAGGCGCATTCAAAGCTTATTCGTCTTATTTCTGCACATATGGTATCGAAAAGACGGTGTTTTGTCATTTGGGTCTCATTACATACACTTTGCAATTTCTGGGTTAATGTTGCATTAACACCAAAGAACACAACTTGAAATAAGCAACATCCAAGATTCTTGTTTCGATGTAGCTGGAACGCAAAACAACCTGTTTTGCTCTGTTTTAGCTTACTACACTTTGCTTTGCTATTTGTTGGTGAATGAACACCGAATGAAAAAATCCCTGCTCATTCGTCTTGTTTCTATTGAGATGGAAGCAAAACACGTATGCTTAATTTGGGCTGGTAACAAAGATTTCACTGCGTGATTTTTGGGTGAATGTGCATTCTAATTCGAAAAGCAGCAATTGCAAGTAAGCGCAATCCAAGCTTATTCGTTTTCTTTCTGCACATATGGTTGCGAAAAGACGGTGTTTTGTCATTTGGGTCTCTTTACATACACTTTGCGATTTCTGGGTTAATGTTGCATTAACACCAAAGAACACAACTTGAAATAAGCAACATCCAAGATTCTTGTTTCGATGTAGCTGCAACGCAAAACAACCTGTTTTGCTCTGTTTTACCTTACTACACTTTGCTTTGCTATTTGTTGGTGAATGAACACCGAATGAAAAAATCCCAGCTTATTCGTCTTGTTTCTAATGAGATGGAAGCAAAACACGTATGCTTAATTTGGGCTGATAACAAACATTTCACTGCGTGATTTTTTATTGAATGTGCATTCTAATTCGAAAAGCAGCAATTGCAAGTAAGCGCAATCCAAGCTTATTCGTTTTCTTTCTGCACATATGGTAGCGAAAAAACGGTGTTTTGTCATTTGGGTCTCATTACATACACTTTGCGAGCAGGCGGAACAGTCCTTTCAGGCACTCAAGCGTCTCTTCGCGTCGGAAGAGCAGCTGCTTCATGTCAACCCCAGCAAGCCGATGAGGGTGGAGACTGACGCCTCGGACAGAGCCGTGGGGGCGGTCCTGCTGCAGAAAGACCCGCAGGGGGTGTGGCGACCGGGAGCGTTTTACTCCAGGAAGCTCAGCAAGTCCGAGCAGAACTACACCATATGGGACAGGGAGTTGCTGGCCATTCATGCAGCGTTCAAGGCGTGGAGGCACTTTCTGATCGGCGCCAAGCACACGGTGCAGGTTTGCACGGACCACAAGAACCTAGAGCACTGGCGCACGGCACAGTTCCTGAACCAGAGGCAGATACGTTGGGCTGAGTTCTTCGCGAACTTCGACTTCCGAATAGAGTATGTCCCGGGGGACACCAACATCATGGCGGACGCTCTCTCCCGCAAGCCACAGTATCTGGAGGAAGCAACGCCAGCGGCCGCCATGCACATCTTCGCACCAACAGTGTGGGCGTGCGCCGCGGCAACCGTGGATCTGGAGGCGGTGCGACGAGCGTTGCAAGGGGACTCCTTCGCGCAAGCAAAGATCTCAGAGGTGCAAAGGGGCAAAGCAGCGGCCGACGGTTTCCAGCTAAGAGATGGATTGCTCATCCGTAAAGGGGCCATCTACGTGCCGGGAGACGAACTTCGCGCCAAGGTGCTGCAGCAGCTGCACGACGCGCCCACTGCAGGGCACTTCGGCAAGGAGAAGACGGTGGAACTAGTAGCCAGGGATTTCTGGTGGCCTGGAATGAGAAGGGAGGTCGCGGACTACGTGGCGAGGTGTGACACCTGCCAGAGGGCGAAGCCAGTGCTTAGACCGCCGGCCGGACTGTTGGAACCGCTGCAAACTCCGGCCGAACCTTGGGAGAGGGTGGCCCTGGACTTTGTCACGGATCTGCCCAGCTCGAGGGGCAAGACGGCAGTGCTGGTGGTGGTGGACTTGTTCTCCAAGATGGCACATTTCATTCCGTGTGCGAAGGTGGCCACGGCGGAACAAACCGCCAAACTGTTCATAGACCACGTGTTCAAGGTTCACGGTCTGCCACGGTCTATTCTGTCCGACCGGGGGCGGCAGTTCATCTCAAATTTCTGGCAGCGGCTGATGGGCTTCCTGAACGTCAAGATCAACCTGGCGTCGGCGAGACACCCGCAAACCAACGGGCAAGCAGAACGGGTCAATGCCATCATGCAGCAGTACTTGAGGTGCTATGCAAATCAACAGCCTGCGACGTGGGTGGATTACCTGCCGCTCGCCGAGTTCGCTTACAACAACACGAAGCACGTGTCCACGGGGGTCACACCGTTCTTCGCCAACAACGGGAGGCACCCCAGAACCTTCCCGGGACTGGAAAGGCTGGGGGAAGGGGAGCCGCAGACGGCAGATGCGTTCGCGTCGGAACTGCAGGAAGTCCACGATCAGCTGAGGCGCCACCTGGAGCTGGCCAAGCACGCATACAAGGTACAAGCGGACAAACGCAGAAGGGTTGGCGAAGAGCTACACGTGGGGGACTGGGTCTGGTTAGCAGCCCACGCAGTGCCGGCCAGGTCGTTGGCCAAGAAGAAACTAGGGCATAAGCAACTGGGGCCCTATCAAGTCGAAGAGCAGGTCAACCCGGTGGCCTTCAGGCTGGCGCTTCCGGAGGGTTCCAGAATGCATCCGGTATTCCACAGATCGGTGCTCACTCCCTACAAGGCACCGCACAGGTTTCAGGAACCCGGAACGGCGCAGAGTCCGGCCAGAGACAGAACAGGGCACGCAGGAGTGGCACAGAAGGAGCGCATCAACGAAGTCACAGAGATTTTGGATTCCAGATGGGGGGAAGAAGGGGTAGAATACTTTCTCGCCAGGGAGGGCACCCCGGCCAGTGCGAACAGTTGGGTGCCGGACTACGCCTTGGACGAACCTCTGCTCAAAGACGAGTTTCATGCCCTCTTCCCACATAGACCGATGCCAGCAGACTTTTTCGACGACTGGCTTTTCACACCCACGCTTTAGGGCAGCACGTTCCGGGGGTTCGACTCTGACGAGGACCCGATACGAGACGTCCGTTCCCCGGAGGGGTCGCCCTCGGGATCTGCCTCAGAACCCTCGTATTGGTGGGACGACAAACCAGAGGAACAGTGGCGCAGGAAGTGGCAAGAAGGTCCAGGCCGAGCAACGCCGCCTGGAGGAAGCGAGGGAGAGACGGACATGGACATTTTCGGGGACGATCCAGGTTTCGAGCACGGCGGCACAGAGATGGAAGCAGAGGTGACCGTCGTCGACGAGAGAAGGGAGGAAGAACCGGAAGACTTCGGAGGGAGGCCCGCTACGGGAACCGAACGGTACCCGACATTCGTCTCCTTGACGCAGCAGCACCCAGCTCCAGCACCGGAAGGAGGGGAAGGGGGAGTGGGGGGCTTCGAGGGGGGGATGGATGTCAGGGGTTCAGGAGCAGAGGCAAGGGCAAGGGAGGAAACAGAGAGCGAAGGGGAGGAGGCAGAAGAAAGGATGAGCGATGACGACGACCCGAGATCTCCGAGTCTCTCCAGTGAGTCGGAGGATTCACAGAAAGGAGCACCAGTGGCCAAGGCAAGGGGGGAGTTTAGGGAGGCACCCCAGGGAGATAGAGCCAGAGGGGAATCAGAGGAGAGCAGTTGGAGATCGGGTCCAGCGTCACCGCCAGAGAGCAGGGAAGAGGAAAGGAGCCAGGGGGCAAGCGCTGGCAGCTCACAGCAGGAGGGAGGGCACGAGTCAGGGGTGGCCACACCTCCATCTGGGAGCGAAGAAACGGTTAGACGGAAGGTGGAAGGTTGGGCGCGCGCGCCAAGTTCAAATGCACAGGAAGGAGGCGCAGTAGGCAGCCCGGAAAGAGAGCCGGGTCCTAAAGCCCGGCGCAAGGAGACAGGAGAGTCCGGGGGGTCAGCGTCCGAAGAATCCCGGAAGGAAGAGACCCAGGGGGGCAGAGGGACCCAGAGAAGAACAGTCAGGCGGAAAAGGTGGAGCAGGGCTAGGATATTAAGTTGGTGTACGAGGGGCGGAGATTCAGACGGAGCTTCGCCGATCTAGCTACTAGACGTAGGGTTGCACGCAGCAGCTTGAGAATGGAAACTGTAACTCAATAAAGACTTTTACTTAATGACCGTTGGCTAGCGTGATCCTCTGTGAGCTAGGATCTTGAAGCAACCCTGACAACAGCAGATAGCGGAACTCAGAGAAGCAGTGTCACAGCTGAATGCCGAGGCTCTCGCATCCAGGAAGAGAGATGAGGACGCAGCTGCCGCCTACAGGGATCTCCAGGTCAGGTTGGAAGTGCTTACGAAGCAAGGGCAACAGACACCCAAACCAGAGGGGATTGGGTTGGGGAGACGCACAGGCGGTCTGGTCTCTCACTTCGATGGGAACCTGCAACAGTATCCCAATTTTAAAGCAGACGTACTGTGTGCACTGCAACTGCTGAGTAAAGATTTTAGAGATGAGCAAGAGAAAGTGGGATTCATCATGTCTTATTTGCATGGGGATGCCAGAGCATGGCTGCGCAATTTATGGAGGGATAACGATCCGGCGCTCCAAAATGCGAATGCCTTTATTAAAGCGATGGATGCGTGTTTTTTATCAAGCATTGACGTGGATCTTGCTAGGCAACAGATTCATGGACTGAAACAGGGAAGGGCCAGCGTACGGCAGTACCATGCCCGCTTTTTCGCCTTGGCAAGTGCCCTAGAATGGGACAGAGATGCGACTCCTGTAAGAGACCTGTTCTGGGAGGGATTAAACAGCTCTGTGAAAGATGAAATTGCGAGGGGGGAGAGACCCCGGACCACCCAGGAGGTCGTGCAGAGGGCGCTGGCAGTGGGGGTGCGGCTGGAAGGACGTCCGTGGAGCAGGGACGAAGGGCGTGGAGGGCGCGAAACAGCCAGGGGCTCCTCCTTCTTTCCCAGAGAAGCAGCGCGTACGCAATCCACGCCTCCGCCAGGAGGAGGAGCTGAACCTATGGAGGTTGGAGGTGCCAGGGCTCAGTCAGCAACCAGAGCCCTAGCACCAGCAGCAGTGAAAGCGAAGCCTCCTAGAGGGAACAGGAAGGGTTACGTCTGTGAGGAGCCAGGGCATATGGCGAAAGAGTGTCCCCAGAGGCTCAACAAGCTCACTGCAGCCTCAGCAATGGTGACTGCGGCTACGCAGCAAGGAGGACCACAGCAGGGAAACGACGCAGTCTGGCTGGAGGAAGAGGCACTGGGGCCCAGCCAGACGTATTAATGATGCAGTCCCCAGAGATTTTACAGCCCGTGAACCCCCTCCCGCCCAAACCAGTGGTGAGGCTCACCGCTTCGCTCCAGCTGCCCAATGGCATCACCATGGACGTGCCAATCACCATTGACTCAGGCAGCAATGCGGACTTTATAGGGCAGGACTTTGTCAACAAGCATGCTATACAGTTGCTGCCGGCCACACTGCCCCTGCAGGTTGTCACGGTGGACGGCAGGGAGCTGCTAGGGGGGCAAGTGGTGCAGCAAACGCCACCAATGGTGATGCGACTTGGGAATCACAAAGAAGTCATAAGCTTCAACGTCACTCAATTATCGGACACGCCCATTGTGTTGGGCATGAGTTGGCTGGACAAGCACAGCCCAACGCTGGCTTGGTACCAGAGGCAGCTGACCTTCGGCTCTTCTTTTTGTGCTGAACACTGCATCGTGCCCAGGCAGGAAGGAGAGGAAGAGGAGTCACAGCTGCTGCTAGGCACGCTGCAAGCGATTCCCCACAAGTACGCAGAATTTTTGGAAGTTTTCTGCGAGAAGGAGGCAGACCGGCTACCACCTCACAGGCCATATGACTGCAAGATTGACCTGCTGCCAGGAGCGGCGCTGCCTAAGGGGAGACTGTATTCCATGTCAGAGGACGAACTGCAAGAACTCAAGGAGTTCATAGATCATAATTTGGAGCGCGGTTTCATCCGGGAGTCCAAGGCAGCGGGAGGCAGTCCGGTGTTCTTCGTTAAGAAGCGGGATACGCCCCAAAAGAGACTTGTAGTGGATTACAGGATCTTGAACAGTGTGACTAAGCCATCGGACTTCCCCATGCCCCGAATTGACGACCTCCTCGCAAAGGTGCGGAAGGGCAGAGTGTTCACCAAGTTGGACCTGCGAGGGGCGTACAACCTCATTCGCATGCGGGAGGGAGATGAGTGGAAAACAGCCATGTTCACGCCACTGGGGACCTACGAATATAGAGTTATGCCGTTTGGATTGCAAAATGGCGCCCACGTTTTTCAAGCATTCATGCATCACGTGTTGGCGGGACTTCTCTACAAGAAGTGCGTCTGTTTCTTAGATGACATCCTGATCTTTTCGGAGTCGCAACAGGAGCATGACAAACACGTCAAGGAAGTGCTGAACAGGCTAAAGCAACATAGGCTCTACGCCAAGCTGGAGAAGTGCCAATTTGACGTGACGGAGGTGGATTTTCTGGGCTACAAGCTGTCTGACAAGGGGCTCGCCATGGACAGCGCCAAGGTTCGAGCGGTGTTGGATTGGAAGAGCCCACGCAACCGGAAGGAGGTCCAACGGTTTGTCGGCTTTGCGAACTTCTATCGCAAGTTTATCAAGGGCTTCGCTATGCAGACGGCGGCCATCACTGACACGCTTAGCTCCAAGAAAAAGAAGTTCATTTGGACAGAGCAGGCGGAACAGTCCTTCCAGGCACTCAAGCGTCTCTTCGCATCGGAAGAGCAGCTGCTTCACGTCAACCCCAGCAAGCCGATGAGGGTGGAGACAGACGCCTCGGACAGAGCCGTGGGGGCGGTCCTGCTGCAGAAAGACCCGCAAGGGGTGTGGCGACCGGGAGCGTTTTACTCCAGGAAGCTCAGCAAGTCCGAGCAGAACTACACCATATGGGACAGGGAGTTGCTGGCCATTCATGCAGCGTTCAAGGCGTGGAGGCACTTTCTGATCGGCGCCAAGCACACGGTGCAGGTTTGCACGGACCACAAGAACCTAGAGCACTGGCGCACGGCACAGTTCCTGAACCAGAGGCAGATACGTTGGGCTGAGTTCTTTGCGAACTTCGACTTCCGAATAGAGTATGTCCCGGGGGACACCAACATCATGGCGGACGCTCTCTCTCGTAAGCCACAGTATCTGGAGGTCGCAACGCCAGCGGCCGCCATGCACATCTTCGCATCAACAGTGTGGGCGTGCGCCGCGGCAACCGTGGACCTGGAGGCGGTGCGACGAGCGTTGCAGGGGGACTCCTTCGCACAAGCAAAGATGGCAGAGGTGCAAAGGGGCAAGGCAGCGGCCGACGGTTTCCAGCTAAGAGATGGATTGCTCATCCGTAAAGGGGCCATCTACGTGCCGGGAGACGAACTTCGCGCCAAGGTGCTGCAGCAGCTGCACGACGCGCCCACGGCTGGGCACTTCGGCAAGGAGAAGACGGTGGAATTAGTCGCCAGGGATTTCTGGTGGCCTGGAATGAGAGGGGAGGTCGCGGACTACGTGGCGAGGTGTGACACCTGCCAGAGGGCGAAGCCAGTGCATAGACCGCCGGCCGGACTGTTGGAACCGCTGCAAACTCCGGTCGAAACTTGGGAGAGAGTGGCCCTGGACTTTGTCACGGATCTGCCCAGCTCGAGGGGCAAGACGGCAGTGCTGGTGGTGGTGGACCTGTTTTCCAAGATGGCACATTTCATTCCGTGTGCGAAGGTGACCACGGCGGAGCAAACCGCCAAACTGTTCATAGACCACGTGTTCAAGGTTCACGGTCTGCCACGGTCTATTCTGTCCGACCGGGGGCGGCAGTTCATCTCGAATTTCTGGCAGAAGCTGATGGGCTTCCTGAACGTCAAGATCAACCTGGCGTCGGCGAGACACCCGCAGACCAACGGGCAAGCCGAGCGGGTCAATGCCATCATGCAGCAGTACTTGAGGTGTTATGCAAATCAACAGCCTGCGACGTGGGTGGATTACCTGCCGCTCGCCGAGTTCGCCTACAACAACACGAAGCACGTGTCCACGGGGATCACGCCGTTCTTCGCCAACAACGGGAGGCACCCCAGAACTTTTCCGGGACTGGAAAGGCTGGGGGAGGGGGAGCCGCAGACGGCAGATGCGTTCGCGTCGGAGCTGCAGGAAGTCCATGATCAGCTGAGGCGCCACCTGGAGCTGGCCAAGCACGCATACAAGGTACAAGCGGACAAAAGTAGAAGGGTTGGCGAAGAGCTCCACGTGGGAGACTGGGTCTGGTTAGCAGCCCACGCAGTGCCGGCCAGGTCGTTGGCCAAGAAGAAACTAGGGCATAAGCAACTGGGGCCCTATCAAGTCGAAGAGCAGATCAACCCGGTGGCCTTCAGGCTGGCGCTTCCGGAGGGTTCCAGAATGCATCCGGTGTTCCACAGATCGGTGCTCACTCCCTACAAGGCACCGCACAGGTTTCAGGAACCCGGAACGGCGCCGAGTCCGGTCAGAGACAGAACAGGGCGCGCAGGAGGGGCACAGAAGGAGCGCATCAACGAAGTCACAGAGATTTTGGATTCCAGATGGGGGGAAGAAGGGGTAGAATACTTTCTCGCCAAGGAGGGCACCCCGGCCAGTGCGAACAGCTGGGTGCCGGGCTACGCCTTGGACGAACCTCTGCTCAAAGACGAGTTTCATGCCCTCTTCCCACATAGACCAATGCCAGCAGACTTTTTCGACGACTGGCTTTTCACGCCCACGCTTTCGGCCAGCACGTTCCGGGGGTTCGACTCGGACGAGGACCCGACACGAGACGTCCGTTCCCCGGAGGGGTCACCCTCGGGATCTGCCTCAGAACCCTCGTATTGGTGGGACGACAGACCAGAGGAGCAGTGGCGCAGGAAGTGGCAAGAAGGTCCAGGACGAGCAACGCCGCCAGGAGGAAGTGAGGGAGAGACGGACATGGACGTTTTCGGGGACGACCCTGGTTTCGAGCACGGCGGCACAGAGATGGAAGCAGAGGTGACCGTCGTCGACGAGAGCAGGGAGGAAGAACCGGAAGACTTCGGAAGGAGGCCCGCTACGGGAAGCGAACGGTACCCGACATTCGTTCCCTTGACACAGCAGCACCCAACTCCAGCACCGGAAGGAGGGGAAGGGGGAGTGGGGGGCTTCGAGGGGGGGATGGAAAAAATCCCTGCTCATTCGTCTTGTTTCTATTGATATGGAAGCAAAACACGTATGCTTAATTTAGGTTGATAACAAACATTTCACTGCGTGATTTTTGGGTGAATGTGCACTCTAATCTGAAAAGCAGCAATTGCAAGTAAGAGCAATCAAAGCTTATTCGTCTTCTTTCTGCACATATGGTAGCGAAAAGACGGTGTTTTGTCATTTGGGTCTCATTACATACACTTTGCGATTTCTGGGTTAATGTTGCATTAACACCAAAGAACACAACTTGAAATAAGCGACATCCAAGATTCTTGTTTCGATGTAGCTGGAACGCAACACAACCTGTTTTGCTCTGTTTTAGCTTACTACACTTTGCTTTGCTATTTGTTGGTGAATGAACACCGAATGAAAAAATCCCAGCTTATTCGTCTTGTTTCTATTGAGATGGAACCAAAACACGTATGCTTAATTTGAGCTGATAACAAACATTTCACTGCGTTATTTTTAGGTGAATGGGCACTCTAATCTGAAAAGCAGCAATTGCAACTAAGCGCAATCCAAGCTTATTCGTCGTCTTTCTGCACATATGGTAGCGAAAATACGGTGTTTTGTCATTTGGGTCTCATTACATACACTTTGCGATTTCTGGGTTAATGTTGCATTAACACCAAAGAACACAACTTGAAATAAGCGACATCCATGATTCTTGTTTCAATGTAGCTGGAGCGCAACACAACCTGTTTTGCTCTGTTTTAGCTTACTACACTTTGCTTTGCTATTTGTTGGTGAATGAACACCGAATGAAAAAATCCCAACTTTTTCGTCTTGTTTCTATTGAGATGGAAGCAAAACACGTATGCTTAATTTGGGCTGTTAAGAAACATTTGACTGTGTGATTTTTGGGTGAATGTGCAACTCTAATCTGAAAAGCAGCAATTGCAAGTAGGCGCATTCAAAGCTTATTCGTCTTATTTCTGCACATACGGTATCGAAAAGACGGTGTTTTGTCATTTGGGTCTCATTACATACACTTTGCGATTTCTGGGGTTAATGTTGCATTAACACCAAAGAACACAACTTGAAATAAGCAAAATCCAAGATTCTTGTTTCGATGTAGCTGGAACGCAAAACAACCTGTTTTGCTCTATTTTAGCTTACTACACTTTGCTTTGCTATTTGTTGGTGAATGAACACCGAATGAAAAAATCCCAGCTTATTCGGCTTGTTTCTATTGAGATGGAAGCAAAACACGTATGCTTTATTTGGGCTGTTAAGAAATATTTCACTGCGTGATTTTTGGGTGAATGTGCATACTAATCCGAAAAGCAGCAATTGCAAGTAAGCGCAATCCAAGCTTATTCGTCTTATTTCTGCACATATGGTAGCAAAAAGACGGTGTTTTGTCATTTGGGTCTCATTACATACACTTTGCGATTTCTGGGTTAATGTTGCATTAACACCAAAGAACACAACTTGAAATAAGCAACATCCAAGATTCTTGTTTCGATGTAGCTGCAACGCAAAACAACGTGTTTTGCTCTGTTTTAGCTTACTACACTTTGCTTTGCTATTTGTTGGTGAATGAACACCGAATGAAAAAATCCCAGCTTATTCGTCTTGTTTCTAATGAGATGGAAGCAAAACACGTATGCTTAATTTGGGCTGATAACAAACATTTCACTGCGTGATTTTTTATTGAATGTGCATTCTATTTCGAAAAGCAGCAATTGCAAGTAAGCGCAATCCAAACTTATTCGTTTTCTTTCTGCACATATGGTAGCGAAAAGACGGTGTTTTGTCATTTGGGTCTCATTACATACACTTTGCGATTTCTGGGTTAATGTTGCATTAACACCAAAGAACACAACTTGAAATAAGCAACATCCAAGATTCTTGTTTCGATGTAGCTGCAACGCAAAACAACGTGTTTTGCTCTGTTTTAGCTTACTACACTTTGCTTTGCTATTTGTTGGTGAATGAACACCGAATGAAAAAATCCCAGCTTATTCGTCTTGTTTCTAATGAGATGGAAGCAAAACACGTATGCTTAATTTGGGCTGATAACAAACATTTCACTGCGTGATTTTTTATTGAATGTGCATTCTATTTCGAAAAGCAGCAATTGCAAGTAAGCGCAATCCAAACTTATTCGTTTTCTTTCTGCACATATGGTAGCGAAAAGACGGTGTTTTATCATTTGGGTCTCATTACATACACTTTGCGATTTCTGGGTTAATGTTGCATTAACACCAAAGAACACAACTTGAAATAAGCAACATCCAAGATTCTTGTTTCGATGTAGCTGCAACGCAAAACAACGTGTTTTGCTCTCTTTCAGCTTACTACACTTTGCTTTGCTATTTGTTGGTGAATGAACACCGAATGAAAAAATCCCAGCTTATTCGTCTTGTTTCTAATGAGATGGAAGCAAAACACGTATGCTTAATTTGGGCTGATAACAAACATTTCACTGCGTGATTTTTTATTGAATGTGCATTCTAATTCGAAAAGCAGCAATTGCAAGTAAGCGCAATCCAAACTTATTCGTTTTCTTTCTGCAAATATGGTAGCGAAAAGACGGTGTTTTGTCATTTGGGTCTCATTACATACACTTTGCGATTTCTGGGTTAATGTTGCATTAACACCAAAGAACACAACTTGAAATAAGCAACATCCATGATTCTTGTTTCGATGTAGCTGGAACGCAAAACAACGTGTTTTGCTCTCAGCTTACTACACTTTGCTTTGCTATTTGTTGGTGAATGAACACCGAATGAAAAAATCCCAGCTTTTTCGTCTTGTTTCTATTGAGATGGAAGCAAAACACGTATGCTTAATTTGGGCTGTTAAGAAACATTTGACTGTGTGATTTTTGGGTGAATGTGCAACTCTAATCTGAAAAGCAGCAATTGCAAGTAGGCGCATTCAAAGCTTATTCGTCTTATTTCTGCACATATGGTATCGAAAAGACGGTGTTTTGTCATTTGGGTCTCATTACATACACTGCGATTTCTGGGTTAATGTTGCATTAACACCAAAGAACACAACTTGAAATAAGCAACATCCAAGATTCTTGTTTCGATGTAGCTGGAACGCAAAACAACCTGTTTTGCTCTGTTTTAGCTTACTACACTTTGCTTTGCTATTTGTTGGTGAATGAACACCGAATGAAAAAGTCCCAGCTTATTCGTCTTGTTTCTATTGAGATGGAAGCAAAACACGTATGCTTAATTTGGGCTGGTAACAAAGATTTCACTGCGTGATTTTTGGGTGAATGTGCATTCTAATTCGAAAAGCAGCAATTGCAAGTAAGCGCAATCCAAGCTTATTCGTTTTCTTTCTGCACATATGGTTGCGAAAAGACGGTGTTTTGTCATTTGGGTCTCTTTACATACACTTTGCGATTTCTGGGTTAATGTTGCATTAACACCAAAGAACACAACTTGAAATAAGCAACATCCAAGATTCTTGTTTCGATGTAGCTGCAACGCAAAACAACCTGTTTTGCTCTGTTTTACCTTACTACACTTTGCTTTGCTATTTGTTGGTGAATGAACACCGAATGAAAAAATCCCAGCTTATTCGTCTTGTTTCTAATGAGATGGAAGCAAAACACGTATGCTTAATTTGGGCTGATAACAAACATTTCACTGCGTGATTTTTTATTGAATGTGCATTCTAATTCGAAAAGCAGCAATTGCAAGTAAGCGCAATCCAAGCTTATTCGTTTTCTTTCTGCACATATGGTAGCGAAAAGACGGTGTTTTGTCATTTGGGTCTCATTACATACACTTTGCGATTTCTGGGTTAATGTTGCATTAACACCAAAGAACACAACTTGAAATAAGCAACATCCATGATTCTTGTTTCGATGTAGCTGGAACGCCAAACAACGTGTTTTGCTCTCTTTCAACTTACTACACTTTGCTTTGCTATTTGTTGGTGAATGAACACCGAATGAAAAAATCCCAGCTTTTTCGTCTTGTTTCTATTGAGATGGAAGCAAAACACGTATGCTTAATTTGGGCTGTTAAGAAACATTTGACTGTGTGATTTTTGGGTGAATGTGCAAGTCTAATCTGAAAAGCAGCAATTGCAAGTAGGCGCATTCAAAGCTTATTCGTCTTATTTCTGCACATATGGTATCGAAAAGACGGTGTTTTGTCATTTGGGTCTCATTACATACACTTTGCGATTTCTGGGGTTAATGTTGCATTAACACCAAAGAACACAACTTGAAATAAGCAAAATCCAAGATTCTTGTTTCGATGTAGCTGGAACGCAAAACAACCTGTTTTGCTCTATTTTAGCTTACTACACTTTGCTTTGCTATTTGTTGGTGAATGAACACCGAATGAAAAAATCCCAGCTTATTCGGCTTGTTTCTATTGAGATGGAAGCAAAACACGTATGCTTTATTTGGGCTGTTAAGAAATATTTCACTGCGTGATTTTTGGGTGAATGTGCATACTAATCCGAAAAGCAGCAATTGCAAGTAAGCGCAATCCAAGCTTATTCGTCTTATTTCTGCACATATGGTAGCAAAAAGACGGTGTTTTGTCATTTGGGTCTCATTACATACACTTTGCGATTTCTGGGTTAATGGTGCATTAACACCAAAGAACACAACTTGAAATAAGCAACATCCAAGATTCTTGTTTCGATGTAGCTGCAACGCAAAACAACGTGTTTTGCTCTGTTTTAGCTTACTACACTTTGCTTTGCTATTTGTTGGTGAATGAACACCGAATGAAAAAATCCCAGCTTATTCGTCTTGTTTCTAATGAGATGGAAGCAAAACACGTATGCTTAATTTGGGCTGATAACAAACATTTCACTGCGTGATTTTTTATTGAATGTGCATTCTATTTCGAAAAGCAGCAATTGCAAGTAAGCGCAATCCAAACTTATTCGTTTTCTTTCTGCACATATGGTAGCGAAAAGACGGTGTTTTGTCATTTGGGTCTCATTACATACACTTTGCGATTTCTGGGTTAATGTTGCATTAACACCAAAGAACACAACTTGAAATAAGCAACATCCAAGATTCTTGTTTCGATGTAGCTGGAACGCAACACAACCTGTTTTGCTCTGTTTTAGCTTACTACACTTTGCTTTGCTATTTGTTGGTGAATGAACACCGAATGAAAAAATCCCTGCTCATTCGTCTTGTTTCTATTGAGATGGAAGCAAAACACGTATGCTTAATTTGGGCTGGTAACAAAGATTTCACTGCGTGATTTTTGGGTGAATGTGCATTCTAATTCGAAAAGCAGCAATTGCAAGTAAGCGCAATCCAAGCTTATTCGTTTTCTTTCTGCACATATGGTTGCGAAAAGACGGTGTTTTGTCATTTGGGTCTCTTTACATACACTTTGCGATTTCTGGGTTAATGTTGCATTAACACCAAAGAACACAACTTGAAATAAGCAACATCCAAGATTCTTGTTTCGATGTAGCTGCAACGCAAAACAACCTGTTTTGCTCTGTTTTAGCTTACTACACTTTGCTTTGCTATTTGTTGGTGAATGAACACCGAATGAAAAAATCCCAGCTTATTCGTCTTGTTTCTAATGAGATGGAAGCAAAACACGTATGCTTAATTTGGGCTGATAACAAACATTTCACTGCGTGATTTTTTATTGAATGTGCATTCTAATTCGAAAAGCAGCAATTGCAAGTAAGCGCAATCCAAACTTATTCGTTTTCTTTCTGCACATATGGTAGCGAAAAAACGGTGTTTTGTCATTTGGGTCTCATTACATACACTTTGCGATTTCTGGGTTAATGTTGCATTAACACCAAAGAACACAACTTGAAATAAGCAACATCCATGATTCTTGTTTCGATGTAGCTGGAACGCCAAACAACGTGTTTTGCTCTCTTTCAACTTACTACACTTTGCTTTGCTATTTGTTGGTGAATGAACACCGAATGAAAAAATCCCAGCTTTTTCGTCTTGTTTCTATTGAGATGGAAGCAAAACACGTATGCTTAATTTGGGCTGTTAAGAAACATTTGACTGTGTGATTTTTGGGTGAATGTGCAAGTCTAATCTGAAAAGCAGCAATTGCAAGTAAGCGCAATCCAAGCTTATTCGTCTTATTTCTGCACATATGGTAGCAAAAAGACGGTGTTTTGTCATTTGGGTCTCATTACATACACTTTGCGATTTCTGGGTTAATGGTGCATTAACACCAAAGAACACAACTTGAAATAAGCAACATCCAAGATTCTTGTTTCGATGTAGCTGCAACGCAAAACAACGTGTTTTGCTCTGTTTTAGCTTACTACACTTTGCTTTGCTATTTGTTGGTGAATGAACACCGAATGAAAAAATCCCAGCTTATTCGTCTTGTTTCTAATGAGATGGAAGCAAAACACGTATGCTTAATTTGGGCTGATAACAAACATTTCACTGCGTGATTTTTTATTGAATGTGCATTCTATTTCGAAAAGCAGCAATTGCAAGTAAGCGCAATCCAAACTTATTCGTTTTCTTTCTGCACATATGGTAGCGAAAAGACGGTGTTTTGTCATTTGGGTCTCATTACATACACTTTGCGATTTCTGGGTTAATGTTGCATTAACACCAAAGAACACAACTTGAAATAAGCAACATCCAAGATTCTTGTTTCGATGTAGCTGGAACGCAACACAACCTGTTTTGCTCTGTTTTAGCTTACTACACTTTGCTTTGCTATTTGTTGGTGAATGAACACCGAATGAAAAAATCCCTGCTCATTCGTCTTGTTTCTATTGAGATGGAAGCAAAACACGTATGCTTAATTTGGGCTGGTAACAAAGATTTCACTGCGTGATTTTTGGGTGAATGTGCATTCTAATTCGAAAAGCAGCAATTGCAAGTAAGCGCAATCCAAGCTCATTCGTTTTCTTTCTGCACATATGGTTGCGAAAAGACGGTGTTTTGTCATTTGGGTCTCTTTACATACACTTTGCGATTTCTGGGTTAATGTTGCATTAACACCAAAGAACACAACTTGAAATAAGCAACATCCAAGATTCTTGTTTCGATGTAGCTGCAACGCAAAACAACCTGTTTTGCTCTGTTTTACCTTACTACACTTTGCTTTGCTATTTGTTGGTGAATGAACACCGAATGAAAAAATCCCAGCTTATTCGTCTTATTTCTAATGAGATGGAAGCAAAACACGTATGCTTAATTTGGGCTGATAACAAACATTTCACTGCGTGATTTTTTATTGAATGTGCATTCTAATTCGAAAAGCAGCAATTGCAAGTAAGCGCAATCCAAGCTTATTCGTTTTCTTTCTGCACATATGGTAGCGAAAAAACGGTGTTTTGTCATTTGGGTCTCATTACATACACTTTGCGATTTCTGGGTTAATGTTGCATTAACACCAAAGAACACAACTTGAAATAAGCAACATCCATGATTCTTGTTTCGATGTAGCTGGAACGCCAAACAACGTGTTTTGCTCTCTTTCAACTTACTACACTTTGCTTTGCTATTTGTTGGTGAATGAACACCGAATGAAAAAATCCCAGCTTTTTCGTCTTGTTTCTATTGAGATGGAAGCAAAACACGTATGCTTAATTTGGGCTGTTAAGAAACATTTGACTGTGTGATTTTTGGGTGAATGTGCAAGTCTAATCTGAAAAGCAGCAATTGCAAGTAGGCGCATTCAAAGCTTATTCGTCTTATTTCTGCACATATGGTATCGAAAAGACGGTGTTTTGTCATTTGGGTCTCATTACATACACTTTGCGATTTCTGGGGTTAATGTTGCATTAACACCAAAGAACACAACTTGAAATAAGCAAAATCCAAGATTCTTCTTTCGATGTAGCTGGAACGCAAAACAACCTGTTTTGCTCTGTTTTAGCTTACTACACTTTGCTTTGCTATTTGTTGGTGAATGAACACCGAATGAAAAAATCCCAGCTTATTCGGCTTGTTTCTAATGAGATGGAAGCAAAACACGTATGCTTAATTTGGGCTGTTAAGAAACATTTCACTGCGTGATTTTTGGGTGAATGTGCAACTCTAATCTGAAAAGCAGCAATTGCAAGTAGGCGCATTCAAAGCTTATTCGTCTTATTTCTGCACATATGGTATCGAAAAGACGGTGTTTTGTAATTTGGGTCTCATTACATACACTTTGCGATTTCTGGGTTAATGTTGCATTAACACAAAGAACACAACTTGAAATAAGCAACATCCAAGATTCTTGTTTCGATGTAGCTGGAACGCAAAACAACGTGTTTTGCTTTGTTTTAGCTTACTACACTTTGCTTTGCTATTTGTTGGTGAATGAACACCGAATGAAAAAATCCCAGCTTATTCGTCTTGTTTCTATTGAGATGGAACCAAAACACGTATGCTTAATTTGGGCTGATAACAAACATTTCACTGCCTTATTTTTGGGTGAATGGGCACTCTAATCTGAAAAGCAGCAATTGCAAGTAAGCGCAATCAAAGCTTATTCGTCTTCTTTCTGCACATATGGTAGCGAAAAGACGGTGTTTTGTCATTTGGGTCTCATTACATACACTTTGCGATTTCTGGGTTAATGTTGCATTAACACCAAAGAACACAACTTGAAATAAGCGACATCCAAGATTCTTGTTTCGATGTAGCTGGAACGCAACACAACCTGTTTTGCTTTGTTTTAGCTTACTACACTTTGCTTTGCTATTTGTTGGTGAATGAACACCGAATGAAAAAATCCCAGCTTATTCGTCTTGTTTCTATTGAGATGGAACCAAAACGTATGCTTAATTTGGGCTGATAACAAACATTTCACTGCGTTATTTTTGGGTGAATGGGCACTCTAATCTGAAAAGCAGCAATTGCAAGTAAGCGCAATCAAAGCTTATTCGTCTTCTTTCTGCACATATGGTAGCGAAAAGACGGTGTTTTGTCATTTGGGTCTCATTACATACACTTTGCGATTTCTGGGTTAATGTTGCATTAACACCAAAGAACACAACTTGAAATAAGCGACATCCAAGATTCTTGTTTCGATGTAGCTAGAACGCAACACAACCTGTTTTGCTCTGTTTTAGCTTACTACACTTTGATTTGCTATTTGTTGGTCAATGAACACCGAATGAAAAAATCCCAGCTCATTCGTCTTGTTTCTATTCAGATGGAACCAAAACACGTATGCTTAATTTGGGCTGATAACAAACATTTCACTGCGTGATTTTTGGGTGAATGTGCAACTCTAATCTGAAAAGCAGCAATTGCAAGTAGGCGCATTCAAAGCTTATTCGTCTTATTTCTGCACATATGGTATCGAAAAGACGGTGTTTTGTCATTTGGGTCTCATTACATACACTTTGCGATTTCTGGGTTAATGTTGCATTAACACCAAAGAACACAACTTGAAATAAGCAACATCCATGATTCTTGTTTCGATGTAGCTGGAACGCAAAACAACGTGTTTTGCTCTCAGCTTACTACACTTTGCTTTGCTATTTGTTGGTGAATGAACACCGAATGAAAAAATCCCAGCTTTTTCGTCTTGTTTCTATTGAGATGGAAGCAAAACACGTATGCTTAATTTGGGCTGTTAAGAAACATTTGACTGTGTGATTTTTGGGTGAATGTGCAACTCTAATCTGAAAAGCAGCAATTGCAAGTAGGCGCATTCAAAGCTTATTCGTCTTATTTCTGCACATATGGTATCGAAAAGACGGTGTTTTGTCATTTGGGTCTCATTACATACACTGCGATTTCTGGGTTAATGTTGCATTAACACCAAAGAACACAACTTGAAATAAGCAACATCCAAGATTCTTGTTTCGATGTAGCTGGAACGCAAAACAACCTGTTTTGCTCTGTTTTAGCTTACTACACTTTGCTTTGCTATTTGTTGGTGAATGAACACCGAATGAAAAAGTCCCAGCTTATTCGTCTTGTTTCTATTGAGATGGAAGCAAAACACGTATGCTTAATTTGGGCTGGTAACAAAGATTTCACTGCGTGATTTTTGGGTGAATGTGCATTCTAATTCGAAAAGCAGCAATTGCAAGTAAGCGCAATCCAAGCTTATTCGTTTTCTTTCTGCACATATGGTTGCGAAAAGACGGTGTTTTGTCATTTGGGTCTCTTTACATACACTTTGCGATTTCTGGGTTAATGTTGCATTAACACCAAAGAACACAACTTGAAATAAGCAACATCCAAGATTCTTGTTTCGATGTAGCTGCAACGCAAAACAACCTGTTTTGCTCTGTTTTACCTTACTACACTTTGCTTTGCTATTTGTTGGTGAATGAACACCGAATGAAAAAATCCCAGCTTATTCGTCTTGTTTCTAATGAGATGGAAGCAAAACACGTATGCTTAATTTGGGCTGATAACAAACATTTCACTGCGTGATTTTTTATTGAATGTGCATTCTAATTCGAAAAGCAGCAATTGCAAGTAAGCGCAATCCAAGCTTATTCGTTTTCTTTCTGCACATATGGTAGCGAAAAGACGGTGTTTTGTCATTTGGGTCTCATTACATACACTTTGCGATTTCTGGGTTAATGTTGCATTAACACCAAAGAACACAACTTGAAATAAGCAACATCCATGATTCTTGTTTCGATGTAGCTGGAACGCCAAACAACGTGTTTTGCTCTCTTTCAACTTACTACACTTTGCTTTGCTATTTGTTGGTGAATGAACACCGAATGAAAAAATCCCAGCTTTTTCGTCTTGTTTCTATTGAGATGGAAGCAAAACACGTATGCTTAATTTGGGCTGTTAAGAAACATTTGACTGTGTGATTTTTGGGTGAATGTGCAAGTCTAATCTGAAAAGCAGCAATTGCAAGTAGGCGCATTCAAAGCTTATTCGTCATTTCTGCACATATGGTATCGAAAAGACGGTGTTTTGTAATTTGGGTCTCATTACATACACTTTGCGATTTCTGGGTTAATGTTGCATTAACACAAAGAACACAACTTGAAATAAGCAACATCCAAGATTCTTGTTTCGATGTAGCTGGAACGCAAAACAACGTGTTTTGCTTTGTTTTAGCTTACTACACTTTGCTTTGCTATTTGTTGGTGAATGAACACCGAATGAAAAAATCCCAGCTTATTCGTCTTGTTTCTATTGAGATGGAACCAAAACACGTATGCTTAATTTGGGCTGATAACAAACATTTCACTGCCTTATTTTTGGGTGAATGGGCACTCTAATCTGAAAAGCAGCAATTGCAAGTAAGCGCAATCAAAGCTTATTCGTCTTCTTTCTGCACATATGGTAGCGAAAAGACGGTGTTTTGTCATTTGGGTCTCATTACATACACTTTGCGATTTCTGGGTTAATGTTGCATTAACACCAAAGAACACAACTTGAAATAAGCGACATCCAAGATTCTTGTTTCGATGTAGCTGGAACGCAACACAACCTGTTTTGCTTTGTTTTAGCTTACTACACTTTGCTTTGCTATTTGTTGGTGAATGAACACCGAATGAAAAAATCCCAGCTTATTCGTCTTGTTTCTATTGAGATGGAACCAAAACGTATGCTTAATTTGGGCTGATAACAAACATTTCACTGCGTTATTTTTGGGTGAATGGGCACTCTAATCTGAAAAGCAGCAATTGCAAGTAAGCGCAATCAAAGCTTATTCGTCTTCTTTCTGCACATATGGTAGCGAAAAGACGGTGTTTTGTCATTTGGGTCTCATTACATACACTTTGCGATTTCTGGGTTAATGTTGCATTAACACCAAAGAACACAACTTGAAATAAGCGACATCCAAGATTCTTGTTTCGATGTAGCTAGAACGCAACACAACCTGTTTTGCTCTGTTTTAGCTTACTACACTTTGATTTGCTATTTGTTGGTCAATGAACACCGAATGAAAAAATCCCAGCTCATTCGTCTTGTTTCTATTCAGATGGAACCAAAACACGTATGCTTAATTTGGGCTGATAACAAACATTTCACTGCGTGATTTTTGGGTGAATGTGCAACTCTAATCTGAAAAGCAGCAATTGCAAGTAGGCGCATTCAAAGCTTATTCGTCTTATTTCTGCACATATGGTATCGAAAAGACGGTGTTTTGTCATTTGGGTCTCATTACATACACTTTGCGATTTCTGGGTTAATGTTGCATTAACACCAAAGAACACAACTTGAAATAAGCAACATCCATGATTCTTGTTTCGATGTAGCTGGAACGCAAAACAACGTGTTTTGCTCTCAGCTTACTACACTTTGCTTTGCTATTTGTTGGTGAATGAACACCGAATGAAAAAATCCCAGCTTTTTCGTCTTGTTTCTATTGAGATGGAAGCAAAACACGTATGCTTAATTTGGGCTGTTAAGAAACATTTGACTGTGTGATTTTTGGGTGAATGTGCAACTCTAATCTGAAAAGCAGCAATTGCAAGTAGGCGCATTCAAAGCTTATTCGTCTTATTTCTGCACATATGGTATCGAAAAGACGGTGTTTTGTCATTTGGGTCTCATTACATACACTGCGATTTCTGGGTTAATGTTGCATTAACACCAAAGAACACAACTTGAAATAAGCAACATCCAAGATTCTTGTTTCGATGTAGCTGGAACGCAAAACAACCTGTTTTGCTCTGTTTTAGCTTACTACACTTTGCTTTGCTATTTGTTGGTGAATGAACACCGAATGAAAAAGTCCCAGCTTATTCGTCTTGTTTCTATTGAGATGGAAGCAAAACACGTATGCTTAATTTGGGCTGGTAACAAAGATTTCACTGCGTGATTTTTGGGTGAATGTGCATTCTAATTCGAAAAGCAGCAATTGCAAGTAAGCGCAATCCAAGCTTATTCGTTTTCTTTCTGCACATATGGTTGCGAAAAGACGGTGTTTTGTCATTTGGGTCTCTTTACATACACTTTGCGATTTCTGGGTTAATGTTGCATTAACACCAAAGAACACAACTTGAAATAAGCAACATCCAAGATTCTTGTTTCGATGTAGCTGCAACGCAAAACAACCTGTTTTGCTCTGTTTTACCTTACTACACTTTGCTTTGCTATTTGTTGGTGAATGAACACCGAATGAAAAAATCCCAGCTTATTCGTCTTGTTTCTAATGAGATGGAAGCAAAACACGTATGCTTAATTTGGGCTGATAACAAACATTTCACTGCGTGATTTTTTATTGAATGTGCATTCTAATTCGAAAAGCAGCAATTGCAAGTAAGCGCAATCCAAGCTTATTCGTTTTCTTTCTGCACATATGGTAGCGAAAAGACGGTGTTTTGTCATTTGGGTCTCATTACATACACTTTGCGATTTCTGGGTTAATGTTGCATTAACACCAAAGAACACAACTTGAAATAAGCAACATCCATGATTCTTGTTTCGATGTAGCTGGAACGCCAAACAACGTGTTTTGCTCTCTTTCAACTTACTACACTTTGCTTTGCTATTTGTTGGTGAATGAACACCGAATGAAAAAATCCCAGCTTTTTCGTCTTGTTTCTATTGAGATGGAAGCAAAACACGTATGCTTAATTTGGGCTGTTAAGAAACATTTGACTGTGTGATTTTTGGGTGAATGTGCAAGTCTAATCTGAAAAGCAGCAATTGCAAGTAGGCGCATTCAAAGCTTATTCGTCTTATTTCTGCACATATGGTATCGAAAAGACGGTGTTTTGTCATTTGGGTCTCATTACATACACTTTGCGATTTCTGGGGTTAATGTTGCATTAACACCAAAGAACACAACTTGAAATAAGCAAAATCCAAGATTCTTGTTTCGATGTAGCTGGAACGCAAAACAACCTGTTTTGCTCTATTTTAGCTTACTACACTTTGCTTTGCTATTTGTTGGTGAATGAACACCGAATGAAAAAATCCCAGCTTATTCGGCTTGTTTCTATTGAGATGGAAGCAAAACACGTATGCTTTATTTGGGCTGTTAAGAAATATTTCACTGCGTGATTTTTGGGTGAATGTGCATACTAATCCGAAAAGCAGCAATTGCAAGTAAGCGCAATCCAAGCTTATTCGTCTTATTTCTGCACATATGGTAGCAAAAAGACGGTGTTTTGTCATTTGGGTCTCATTACATACACTTTGCGATTTCTGGGTTAATGGTGCATTAACACCAAAGAACACAACTTGAAATAAGCAACATCCAAGATTCTTGTTTCGATGTAGCTGCAACGCAAAACAACGTGTTTTGCTCTGTTTTAGCTTACTACACTTTGCTTTGCTATTTGTTGGTGAATGAACACCGAATGAAAAAATCCCAGCTTATTCGTCTTGTTTCTAATGAGATGGAAGCAAAACACGTATGCTTAATTTGGGCTGATAACAAACATTTCACTGCGTGATTTTTTATTGAATGTGCATTCTATTTCGAAAAGCAGCAATTGCAAGTAAGCGCAATCCAAACTTATTCGTTTTCTTTCTGCACATATGGTAGCGAAAAGACGGTGTTTTGTCATTTGGGTCTCATTACATACACTTTGCGATTTCTGGGTTAATGTTGCATTAACACCAAAGAACACAACTTGAAATAAGCAACATCCAAGATTCTTGTTTCGATGTAGCTGGAACGCAACACAACCTGTTTTGCTCTGTTTTAGCTTACTACACTTTGCTTTGCTATTTGTTGGTGAATGAACACCGAATGAAAAAATCCCTGCTCATTCGTCTTGTTTCTATTGAGATGGAAGCAAAACACGTATGCTTAATTTGGGCTGGTAACAAAGATTTCACTGCGTGATTTTTGGGTGAATGTGCATTCTAATTCGAAAAGCAGCAATTGCAAGTAAGCGCAATCCAAGCTTATTCGTTTTCTTTCTGCACATATGGTTGCGAAAAGACGGTGTTTTGTCATTTGGGTCTCTTTACATACACTTTGCGATTTCTGGGTTAATGTTGCATTAACACCAAAGAACACAACTTGAAATAAGCAACATCCAAGATTCTTGTTTCGATGTAGCTGCAACGCAAAACAACCTGTTTTGCTCTGTTTTAGCTTACTACACTTTGCTTTGCTATTTGTTGGTGAATGAACACCGAATGAAAAAATCCCAGCTTATTCGTCTTGTTTCTAATGAGATGGAAGCAAAACACGTATGCTTAATTTGGGCTGATAACAAACATTTCACTGCGTGATTTTTTATTGAATGTGCATTCTAATTCGAAAAGCAGCAATTGCAAGTAAGCGCAATCCAAACTTATTCGTTTTCTTTCTGCACATATGGTAGCGAAAAAACGGTGTTTTGTCATTTGGGTCTCATTACATACACTTTGCGATTTCTGGGTTAATGTTGCATTAACACCAAAGAACACAACTTGAAATAAGCAACATCCATGATTCTTGTTTCGATGTAGCTGGAACGCCAAACAACGTGTTTTGCTCTCTTTCAACTTACTACACTTTGCTTTGCTATTTGTTGGTGAATGAACACCGAATGAAAAAATCCCAGCTTTTTCGTCTTGTTTCTATTGAGATGGAAGCAAAACACGTATGCTTAATTTGGGCTGTTAAGAAACATTTGACTGTGTGATTTTTGGGTGAATGTGCAAGTCTAATCTGAAAAGCAGCAATTGCAAGTAAGCGCAATCCAAGCTTATTCGTCTTATTTCTGCACATATGGTAGCAAAAAGACGGTGTTTTGTCATTTGGGTCTCATTACATACACTTTGCGATTTCTGGGTTAATGGTGCATTAACACCAAAGAACACAACTTGAAATAAGCAACATCCAAGATTCTTGTTTCGATGTAGCTGCAACGCAAAACAACGTGTTTTGCTCTGTTTTAGCTTACTACACTTTGCTTTGCTATTTGTTGGTGAATGAACACCGAATGAAAAAATCCCAGCTTATTCGTCTTGTTTCTAATGAGATGGAAGCAAAACACGTATGCTTAATTTGGGCTGATAACAAACATTTCACTGCGTGATTTTTTATTGAATGTGCATTCTATTTCGAAAAGCAGCAATTGCAAGTAAGCGCAATCCAAACTTATTCGTTTTCTTTCTGCACATATGGTAGCGAAAAGACGGTGTTTTGTCATTTGGGTCTCATTACATACACTTTGCGATTTCTGGGTTAATGTTGCATTAACACCAAAGAACACAACTTGAAATAAGCAACATCCAAGACTCTTGTTTCGATGTAGCTGGAACGCAACACAACCTGTTTTGCTCTGTTTTAGCTTACTACACTTTGCTTTGCTATTTGTTGGTGAATGAACACCGAATGAAAAAATCCCTGCTCATTCGTCTTGTTTCTATTGAGATGGAAGCAAAACACGTATGCTTAATTTGGGCTGGTAACAAAGATTTCACTGCGTGATTTTTGGGTGAATGTGCATTCTAATTCGAAAAGCAGCAATTGCAAGTAAGCGCAATCCAAGCTCATTCGTTTTCTTTCTGCACATATGGTTGCGAAAAGACGGTGTTTTGTCATTTGGGTCTCTTTACATACACTTTGCGATTTCTGGGTTAATGTTGCATTAACACCAAAGAACACAACTTGAAATAAGCAACATCCAAGATTCTTGTTTCGATGTAGCTGCAACGCAAAACAACCTGTTTTGCTCTGTTTTACCTTACTACACTTTGCTTTGCTATTTGTTGGTGAATGAACACCGAATGAAAAAATCCCAGCTTATTCGTCTTATTTCTAATGAGATGGAAGCAAAACACGTATGCTTAATTTGGGCTGATAACAAACATTTCACTGCGTGATTTTTTATTGAATGTGCATTCTAATTCGAAAAGCAGCAATTGCAAGTAAGCGCAATCCAAGCTTATTCGTTTTCTTTCTGCACATATGGTAGCGAAAAAACGGTGTTTTGTCATTTGGGTCTCATTACATACACTTTGCGATTTCTGGGTTAATGTTGCATTAACACCAAAGAACACAACTTGAAATAAGCAACATCCATGATTCTTGTTTCGATGTAGCTGGAACGCCAAACAACGTGTTTTGCTCTCTTTCAACTTACTACACTTTGCTTTGCTATTTGTTGGTGAATGAACACCGAATGAAAAAATCCCAGCTTTTTCGTCTTGTTTCTATTGAGATGGAAGCAAAACACGTATGCTTAATTTGGGCTGTTAAGAAACATTTGACTGTGTGATTTTTGGGTGAATGTGCAAGTCTAATCTGAAAAGCAGCAATTGCAAGTAGGCGCATTCAAAGCTTATTCGTCTTATTTCTGCACATATGGTATCGAAAAGACGGTGTTTTGTCATTTGGGTCTCATTACATACACTTTGCGATTTCTGGGGTTAATGTTGCATTAACACCAAAGAACACAACTTGAAATAAGCAAAATCCAAGATTCTTCTTTCGATGTAGCTGGAACGCAAAACAACCTGTTTTGCTCTGTTTTAGCTTACTACACTTTGCTTTGCTATTTGTTGGTGAATGAACACCGAATGAAAAAATCCCAGCTTATTCGGCTTGTTTCTAATGAGATGGAAGCAAAACACGTATGCTTAATTTGGGCTGTTAAGAAACATTTCACTGCGTGATTTTTGGGTGAATGTGCAACTCTAATCTGAAAAGCAGCAATTGCAAGTAGGCGCATTCAAAGCTTATTCGTCTTATTTCTGCACATATGGTATCGAAAAGACGGTGTTTTGTAATTTGGGTCTCATTACATACACTTTGCGATTTCTGGGTTAATGTTGCATTAACACAAAGAACACAACTTGAAATAAGCAACATCCAAGATTCTTGTTTCGATGTAGCTGGAACGCAAAACAACGTGTTTTGCTTTGTTTTAGCTTACTACACTTTGCTTTGCTATTTGTTGGTGAATGAACACCGAATGAAAAAATCCCAGCTTATTCGTCTTGTTTCTATTGAGATGGAACCAAAACACGTATGCTTAATTTGGGCTGATAACAAACATTTCACTGCCTTATTTTTGGGTGAATGGGCACTCTAATCTGAAAAGCAGCAATTGCAAGTAAGCGCAATCAAAGCTTATTCGTCTTCTTTCTGCACATATGGTAGCGAAAAGACGGTGTTTTGTCATTTGGGTCTCATTACATACACTTTGCGATTTCTGGGTTAATGTTGCATTAACACCAAAGAACACAACTTGAAATAAGCGACATCCAAGATTCTTGTTTCGATGTAGCTGGAACGCAACACAACCTGTTTTGCTCTGTTTTAGCTTACTACACTTTGATTTGCTATTTGTTGGTCAATGAACACCGAATGAAAAAATCCCAGCTCATTCGTCTTGTTTCTATTCAGATGGAACCAAAACACGTATGCTTAATTTGGGCTGATAACAAACATTTCACTGCGTGATTTTTGGGTGAATGTGCAACTCTAATCTGAAAAGCAGCAATTGCAAGTAGGCGCATTCAAAGCTTATTCGTCTTATTTCTGCACATATGGTATCGAAAAGACGGTGTTTTGTCATTTGGGTCTCATTACATACACTTTGCGATTTCTGGGTTAATGTTGCATTAACACCAAAGAACACAACTTGAAATAAGCAACATCCAAGATTCTTGTTTCGATGTAGCTGCAACGCAAAACAACGTGTTTTGCTCTGTTTTAGCTTACTACACTTTGCTTTGCTATTTGTTGGTGAATGAACACCGAATGAAAAAATCCCAGCTTATTCGTCTTGTTTCTAATGAGATGGAAGCAAAACACGTATGCTTAATTTGGGCTGTTAAGAAACATTTCACTGCGTGATTTTTGGGTGAATGTGCAACTCTAATCTGAAAAGCAGCAATTGCAAGTAGGCGCATTCAAAGCTTATTCGTCTTATTTCTGCACATATGGTATCGAAAAGACGGTGTTTTGTCATTTGGGTCTCATTACATACACTTTGCGATTTCTGGGTTAATGTTGCATTAACACCAAAGAACACAACTTGAAATAAGCAACATCCAAGATTCTTGTTTCGATGTAGCTGCAACGCAAAACAACGTGTTTTGCTCTGTTTTAGCTTACTACACTTTGCTTTGCTATTTGTTGGTGAATGAACACCGAATGAAAAAATCCCAGCTTATTCGTCTTGTTTCTAATGAGATGGAAGCAAAACACGTATGCTTAATTTGGGCTGATAACAAACATTTCACTGCGTGATTTTTTATTGAATGTGCATTCTAATTCGAAAAGCAGCAATTGCAAGTAAGCGCAATCAAAGCTTATTCGTCTTCTTTCTGCACATATGGTAGCGAAAAGACGGTGTTTTGTCATTTGGGTCTCATTACATACACTTTGCGATTTCTGGGTTAATGTTGCATTAACACCAAAGAACACAACTTGAAATAAGCGACATCCAAGATTCTTGTTTCGATGTAGCTGGAACGCAACACAACCTGTTTTGCTTTGTTTTAGCTTACTACACTTTGCTTTGCTATTTGTTGGTGAATGAACACCGAATGAAAAAATCCCAGCTTATTCGTCTTGTTTCTATTGAGATGGAACCAAAACGTATGCTTAATTTGGGCTGATAACAAACATTTCACTGCGTTATTTTTGGGTGAATGGGCACTCTAATCTGAAAAGCAGCAATTGCAAGTAAGCGCAATCAAAGCTTATTCGTCTTCTTTCTGCACATATGGTAGCGAAAAGACGGTGTTTTGTCATTTGGGTCTCATTACATACACTTTGCGATTTCTGGGTTAATGTTGCATTAACACCAAAGAACACAACTTGAAATAAGCGACATCCAAGATTCTTGTTTCGATGTAGCTAGAACGCAACACAACCTGTTTTGCTCTGTTTTAGCTTACTACACTTTGATTTGCTATTTGTTGGTCAATGAACACCGAATGAAAAAATCCCAGCTCATTCGTCTTGTTTCTATTCAGATGGAACCAAAACACGTATGCTTAATTTGGGCTGATAACAAACATTTCACTGCGTGATTTTTGGGTGAATGTGCAACTCTAATCTGAAAAGCAGCAATTGCAAGTAGGCGCATTCAAAGCTTATTCGTCTTATTTCTGCACATATGGTATCGAAAAGACGGTGTTTTGTCATTTGGGTCTCATTACATACACTTTGCGATTTCTGGGTTAATGTTGCATTAACACCAAAGAACACAACTTGAAATAAGCAACATCCAAGATTCTTGTTTCGATGTAGCTGCAACGCAAAACAACGTGTTTTGCTCTGTTTTAGCTTACTACACTTTGCTTTGCTATTTGTTGGTGAATGAACACCGAATGAAAAAATCCCAGCTTATTCGTCTTGTTTCTAATGAGTTGGAAGCAAAACACGTATGCTTAATTTGGGCTGATAACAAACATTTCACTGCGTGATTTTTTATTGAATGTGCATTCTAATTCGAAAAGCAGCAATTGCAAGTAAGCGCAATCCAAGCTTATTCGTTTTCTTTCTGCACATATGGTAGCGAAAAGACGGTGTTTTGTCATTTGGGTCTCATTACATACACTTTGCGATTTCTGGGTTAATGTTGCATTAACACCAAAGAACACAACTTGAAATAAGCAACATCCAAGATTCTTGTTTCGATGTAGCTGCAACGCAAAACAACGTGTTTTGCTCTCTTTCAGCTTACTACACTTTGCTTTGCTATTTGTTGGTGAATGAACACCGAATGAAAAAATCCCAGCTTATTCGTCTTGTTTCTAATGAGATGGAAGCAAAACACGTATGCTTAATTTGGGCTGATAACAAACATTTCACTGCGTGATTTTTTATTGAATGTGCATTCTAATTCGAAAAGCAGCAATTGCAAGTAAGCGCAATCCAAGCTCATTCGTTTTCTTTCTGCACATATGGTAGCGAAAAGACGGTGTTTTGTCATTTGGGTCTCATTACATACACTTTGCGATTTCTGGGTTAATGTTGCATTAACACCAAAGAACACAACTTGAAATAAGCAACATCCATGATTCTTGTTTCGATGTAGCTGGAACGCAAAACAACCTGTTTTGCTCTGTTTTAGCTTACTACACTTTGCTTTGCTATTTGTTGGTGAATGAACACCGAATGAAAAAATCCCAGCTTATTCGTCTTGTTTCTAATGAGATGGAAGCAAAACACGTATGCTTAATTTGGGCTGTTAAGAAACATTTCACTGCGTGATTTTTGGGTGAATGTGCAACTCTAATCTGAAAAGCAGCAATTGCAAGTAGGCGCATTCAAAGCTTATTCGTCTTATTTCTGCACATATGGTATCGAAAAGACGGTGTTTTGTCATTTGGGTCTCATTACATACACTTTGCGATTTCTGGGTTAATGTTGCATTAACACCAAAGAACACAACTTGAAATAAGCAACATCCAAGATTCTTGTTTCGATGTAGCTGCAACGCAAAACAACGTGTTTTGCTCTGTTTTAGCTTACTACACTTTGCTTTGCTATTTGTTGGTGAATGAACACCGAATGAAAAAATCCCAGCTTATTCGTCTTGTTTCTAATGAGATGGAAGCAAAACACGTATGCTTAATTTGGGCTGATAACAAACATTTCACTGCGTGATTTTTTATTGAATGTGCATTCTAATTCGAAAAGCAGCAATTGCAAGTAAGCGCAATCCAAGCTTATTCGTTTTCTTTCTGCACATATGGTAGCGAAAAGACGGTGTTTTGTCATTTGGGTCTCATTACATACACTTTGCGATTTCTGGGTTAATGTTGCATTAACACCAAAGAACACAACTTGAAATAAGCAACATCTAAGATTCTTGTTTCGATGTAGCTGCAACGCAAAACAACGTGTTTTGCTCTCTTTCAGCTTACTACACTTTGCTTTGCTATTTGTTGGTGAATGAACACCGAATGAAAAAATCCCAGCTTATTCGTCTTGTTTCTAATGAGATGGAAGCAAAACACGTATGCTTAATTTGGGCTGATAACAAACATTTCACTGCGTGATTTTTTATTGAATGTGCATTCTAATTCGAAAAGCAGCAATTGCAAGTAAGCGCAATCCAAGCTCATTCGTTTTCTTTCTGCACATATGGTAGCGAAAAGACGGTGTTTTGTCATTTGGGTCTCATTACATACACTTTGCGATTTCTGGGTTAATGTTGCATTAACACCAAAGAACACAACTTGAAATAAGCAACATCCATGATTCTTGTTTCGATGTAGCTGGAACGCCAAACAACGTGTTTTGCTCTCTTTCAGCTTACTACACTTTGCTTTGCTATTTGTTGGTGAATGAACACCGAATGAAAAAATCCCAACTTTTTCGTCTTGTTTCTATTGAGATGGAAGCAAAACACGTATGCTTAATTTGGGCTGTTAAGAAACATTTGACTGTGTGATTTTTGGGTGAATGTGCAACTCTAATCTGAAAAGCAGCAATTGCAAGTAGGCGCATTCAAAGCTTATTCGTGTTATTTCTGCACATATGGTATCGAAAAGACGGTGTTTTGTCATTTGGGTCTCATTACATACACTTTGCGATTTCTGGGGTTAATGTTGCATTAACACCAAAGAACACAACTTGAAATAAGCAAAATCCAAGATTCTTGTTTCGATGTAGCTGGAACGCAAAACAACCTGTTTTGCTCTATTTTAGCTTACTACACTTTGCTTTGCTATTTGTTGGTGAATGAACACCGAATGAAAAAATCCCAGCTTATTCGGCTTGTTTCTATTGAGATGGAAGCAAAACACGTATGCTTTATTTGGGCTGTTAAGAAATATTTCACTGCGTGATTTTTGGGTGAATGTGCATACTAATCCGAAAAGCAGCAATTGCAAGTAAGCGCAATCCAAGCTTATTCGTCTTATTTCTGCACATATGGTAGCAAAAAGACGGTGTTTTGTCATTTGGGTCTCATTACATACACTTTGCGATTTCTGGGTTAATGGTGCATTAACACCAAAGAACACAACTTGAAATAAGCAACATCCAAGATTCTTGTTTCGATGTAGCTGCAACGCAAAACAACGTGTTTTGCTCTGTTTTAGCTTACTACACTTTGCTTTGCTATTTGTTGGTGAATGAACACCGAATGAAAAAATCCCAGCTTATTCGTCTTGTTTCTAATGAGATGGAAGCAAAACACGTATGCTTAATTTGGGCTGATAACAAACATTTCACTGCGTGATTTTTTATTGAATGTGCATTCTATTTCGAAAAGCAGCAATTGCAAGTAAGCGCAATCCAAACTTATTCGTTTTCTTTCTGCACATATGGTAGCGAAAAGACGGTGTTTTGTCATTTGGGTCTCATTACATACACTTTGCGATTTCTGGGTTAATGTTGCATTAACACCAAAGAACACAACTTGAAATAAGCAACATCCAAGATTCTTGTTTCGATGTAGCTGCAACGCAAAACAACGTGTTTTGCTCTCTTTCAGCTTACTACACTTTGCTTTGCTATTTGTTGGTGAATGAACACCGAATGAAAAAATCCCAGCTTATTCGTCTTGTTTCTATTGAGATGGAAGCAAAACACGTATGCTTAATTTGGGCTGTTAAGAAACATTTGACTGTGTGATTTTTGGGTGAATGTGCAACTCTAATCTGAAAAGCAGCAATTGCAAGTAGGCGCATTCAAAGCTTATTCGTCTTATTTCTGCACATATGGTATCGAAAAGACGGTGTTTTGTCATTTGGGTCTCATTACATACACTTTGCAATTTCTGGGTTAATGTTGCATTAACACCAAAGAACACAACTTGAAATAAGCAACATCCAAGATTCTTGTTTCGATGTAGCTGGAACGCAAAACAACCTGTTTTGCTCTGTTTTAGCTTACTACACTTTGCTTTGCTATTTGTTGGTGAATGAACACCGAATGAAAAAATCCCTGCTCATTCGTCTTGTTTCTATTGAGATGGAAGCAAAACACGTATGCTTAATTTGGGCTGGTAACAAAGATTTCACTGCGTGATTTTTGGGTGAATGTGCATTCTAATTCGAAAAGCAGCAATTGCAAGTAAGCGCAATCCAAGCTTATTCGTTTTCTTTCTGCACATATGGTTGCGAAAAGACGGTGTTTTGTCATTTGGGTCTCTTTACATACACTTTGCGATTTCTGGGTTAATGTTGCATTAACACCAAAGAACACAACTTGAAATAAGCAACATCCAAGATTCTTGTTTCGATGTAGCTGCAACGCAAAACAACCTGTTTTGCTCTGTTTTACCTTACTACACTTTGCTTTGCTATTTGTTGGTGAATGAACACCGAATGAAAAAATCCCAGCTTATTCGTCTTGTTTCTAATGAGATGGAAGCAAAACACGTATGCTTAATTTGGGCTGATAACAAACATTTCACTGCGTGATTTTTTATTGAATGTGCATTCTAATTCGAAAAGCAGCAATTGCAAGTAAGCGCAATCCAAGCTTATTCGTTTTCTTTCTGCACATATGGTAGCGAAAAAACGGTGTTTTGTCATTTGGGTCTCATTACATACACTTTGCGATTTCTGGGTTAATGTTGCATTAACACCAAAGAACACAACTTGAAATAAGCAACATCCATGATTCTTGTTTCGATGTAGCTGGAACGCCAAACAACGTGTTTTGCTCTCTTTCAACTTACTACACTTTGCTTTGCTATTTGTTGGTGAATGAACACCGAATGAAAAAATCCCAGCTTTTTCGTCTTGTTTCTATTGAGATGGAAGCAAAACACGTATGCTTAATTTGGGCTGTTAAGAAACATTTGACTGTGTGATTTTTGGGTGAATGTGCAACTCTAATCTGAAAAGCAGCAATTGCAAGTAGGCGCATTCAAAGCTTATTCGTCTTATTTCTGCACATATGGTATCGAAAAGACGGTGTTTTGTAATTTGGGTCTCATTACATACACTTTGCGATTTCTGGGTTAATGTTGCATTAACACAAAGAACACAACTTGAAATAAGCAACATCCAAGATTCTTGTTTCGATGTAGCTGGAACGCAAAACAACGTGTTTTGCTTTGTTTTAGCTTACTACACTTTGCTTTGCTATTTGTTGGTGAATGAACACCGAATGAAAAAATCCCAGCTTATTCGTCTTGTTTCTATTGAGATGGAACCAAAACAGGTATGCTTAATTTGGGCTGATAACAAACATTTCACTGCCTTATTTTTGGGTGAATGGGCACTCTAATCTGAAAAGCAGCAATTGCAAGTAAGCGCAATCAAAGCTTATTCGTCTTCTTTCTGCACATATGGTAGCGAAAAGACGGTGTTTTGTCATTTGGGTCTCATTACATACACTTTGCGATTTCTGGGTTAATGTTGCATTAACACCAAAGAACACAACTTGAAATAAGCGACATCCAAGATTCTTGTTTCGATGTAGCTGGAACGCAACACAACCTGTTTTGCTTTGTTTTAGCTTACTACACTTTGCTTTGCTATTTGTTGGTGAATGAACACCGAATGAAAAAATCCCAGCTTATTCGTCTTGTTTCTAATGAGATGGAAGCAAAACACGTATGCTTAATTTGGGCTGATAACAAACATTTCACTGCGTGATTTTTTATTGAATGTGCATTCTAATTCGAAAAGCAGCAATTGCAAGTAAGCGCAATCCAAGCTTATTCGTTTTCTTTCTGCACATATGGTAGCGAAAAGACGGTGTTTTGTCATTTGGGTCTCATTACATACACTTTGCGATTTCTGGGTTAATGTTGCATTAACACCAAAGAACACAACTTGAAATAAGCAACATCTAAGATTCTTGTTTCGATGTAGCTGCAACGCAAAACAACGTGTTTTGCTCTCTTTCAGCTTACTACACTTTGCTTTGCTATTTGTTGGTGAATGAACACCGAATGAAAAAATCCCAGCTTATTCGTCTTGTTTCTAATGAGATGGAAGCAAAACACGTATGCTTAATTTGGGCTGATAACAAACATTTCACTGCGTGATTTTTTATTGAATGTGCATTCTAATTCGAAAAGCAGCAATTGCAAGTAAGCGCAATCCAAGCTCATTCGTTTTCTTTCTGCACATATGGTAGCGAAAAGACGGTGTTTTGTCATTTGGGTCTCATTACATACACTTTGCGATTTCTGGGTTAATGTTGCATTAACACCAAAGAACACAACTTGAAATAAGCAACATCCATGATTCTTGTTTCGATGTAGCTGGAACGCCAAACAACGTGTTTTGCTCTCTTTCAGCTTACTACACTTTGCTTTGCTATTTGTTGGTGAATGAACACCGAATGAAAAAATCCCAACTTTTTCGTCTTGTTTCTATTGAGATGGAAGCAAAACACGTATGCTTAATTTGGGCTGTTAAGAAACATTTGACTGTGTGATTTTTGGGTGAATGTGCAACTCTAATCTGAAAAGCAGCAATTGCAAGTAGGCGCATTCAAAGCTTATTCGTGTTATTTCTGCACATATGGTATCGAAAAGACGGTGTTTTGTCATTTGGGTCTCATTACATACACTTTGCGATTTCTGGGGTTAATGTTGCATTAACACCAAAGAACACAACTTGAAATAAGCAAAATCCAAGATTCTTGTTTCGATGTAGCTGGAACGCAAAACAACCTGTTTTGCTCTATTTTAGCTTACTACACTTTGCTTTGCTATTTGTTGGTGAATGAACACCGAATGAAAAAATCCCAGCTTATTCGGCTTGTTTCTATTGAGATGGAAGCAAAACACGTATGCTTTATTTGGGCTGTTAAGAAATATTTCACTGCGTGATTTTTGGGTGAATGTGCATACTAATCCGAAAAGCAGCAATTGCAAGTAAGCGCAATCCAAGCTTATTCGTCTTATTTCTGCACATATGGTAGCAAAAAGACGGTGTTTTGTCATTTGGGTCTCATTACATACACTTTGCGATTTCTGGGTTAATGGTGCATTAACACCAAAGAACACAACTTGAAATAAGCAACATCCAAGATTCTTGTTTCGATGTAGCTGCAACGCAAAACAACGTGTTTTGCTCTGTTTTAGCTTACTACACTTTGCTTTGCTATTTGTTGGTGAATGAACACCGAATGAAAAAATCCCAGCTTATTCGTCTTGTTTCTAATGAGATGGAAGCAAAACACGTATGCTTAATTTGGGCTGATAACAAACATTTCACTGCGTGATTTTTTATTGAATGTGCATTCTATTTCGAAAAGCAGCAATTGCAAGTAAGCGCAATCCAAACTTATTCGTTTTCTTTCTGCACATATGGTAGCGAAAAGACGGTGTTTTGTCATTTGGGTCTCATTACATACACTTTGCGATTTCTGGGTTAATGTTGCATTAACACCAAAGAACACAACTTGAAATAAGCAACATCCAAGATTCTTGTTTCGATGTAGCTGCAACGCAAAACAACGTGTTTTGCTCTCTTTCAGCTTACTACACTTTGCTTTGCTATTTGTTGGTGAATGAACACCGAATGAAAAAATCCCAGCTTATTCGTCTTGTTTCTATTGAGATGGAAGCAAAACACGTATGCTTAATTTGGGCTGTTAAGAAACATTTGACTGTGTGATTTTTGGGTGAATGTGCAACTCTAATCTGAAAAGCAGCAATTGCAAGTAGGCGCATTCAAAGCTTATTCGTCTTATTTCTGCACATATGGTATCGAAAAGACGGTGTTTTGTCATTTGGGTCTCATTACATACACTTTGCAATTTCTGGGTTAATGTTGCATTAACACCAAAGAACACAACTTGAAATAAGCAACATCCAAGATTCTTGTTTCGATGTAGCTGGAACGCAAAACAACCTGTTTTGCTCTGTTTTAGCTTACTACACTTTGCTTTGCTATTTGTTGGTGAATGAACACCGAATGAAAAAATCCCTGCTCATTCGTCTTGTTTCTATTGAGATGGAAGCAAAACACGTATGCTTAATTTGGGCTGGTAACAAAGATTTCACTGCGTGATTTTTGGGTGAATGTGCATTCTAATTCGAAAAGCAGCAATTGCAAGTAAGCGCAATCCAAGCTTATTCGTTTTCTTTCTGCACATATGGTTGCGAAAAGACGGTGTTTTGTCATTTGGGTCTCTTTACATACACTTTGCGATTTCTGGGTTAATGTTGCATTAACACCAAAGAACACAACTTGAAATAAGCAACATCCAAGATTCTTGTTTCGATGTAGCTGCAACGCAAAACAACCTGTTTTGCTCTGTTTTACCTTACTACACTTTGCTTTGCTATTTGTTGGTGAATGAACACCGAATGAAAAAATCCCAGCTTATTCGTCTTGTTTCTAATGAGATGGAAGCAAAACACGTATGCTTAATTTGGGCTGATAACAAACATTTCACTGCGTGATTTTTTATTGAATGTGCATTCTAATTCGAAAAGCAGCAATTGCAAGTAAGCGCAATCCAAGCTTATTCGTTTTCTTTCTGCACATATGGTAGCGAAAAAACGGTGTTTTGTCATTTGGGTCTCATTACATACACTTTGCGATTTCTGGGTTAATGTTGCATTAACACCAAAGAACACAACTTGAAATAAGCAACATCCATGATTCTTGTTTCGATGTAGCTGGAACGCCAAACAACGTGTTTTGCTCTCTTTCAACTTACTACACTTTGCTTTGCTATTTGTTGGTGAATGAACACCGAATGAAAAAATCCCAGCTTTTTCGTCTTGTTTCTATTGAGATGGAAGCAAAACACGTATGCTTAATTTGGGCTGTTAAGAAACATTTGACTGTGTGATTTTTGGGTGAATGTGCAAGTCTAATCTGAAAAGCAGCAATTGCAAGTAGGCGCATTCAAAGCTTATTCGTCTTATTTCTGCACATATGGTATCGAAAAGACGGTGTTTTGTCATTTGGGTCTCATTACATACACTTTGCGATTTCTGGGGTTAATGTTGCATTAACACCAAAGAACACAACTTGAAATAAGCAAAATCCAAGATTCTTCTTTCGATGTAGCTGGAACGCAAAACAACCTGTTTTGCTCTGTTTTAGCTTACTACACTTTGCTTTGCTATTTGTTGGTGAATGAACACCGAATGAAAAAATCCCAGCTTATTCGGCTTGTTTCTAATGAGATGGAAGCAAAACACGTATGCTTAATTTGGGCTGTTAAGAAACATTTCACTGCGTGATTTTTGGGTGAATGTGCAACTCTAATCTGAAAAGCAGCAATTGCAAGTAGGCGCATTCAAAGCTTATTCGTCTTATTTCTGCACATATGGTATCGAAAAGACGGTGTTTTGTAATTTGGGTCTCATTACATACACTTTGCGATTTCTGGGTTAATGTTGCATTAACACAAAGAACACAACTTGAAATAAGCAACATCCAAGATTCTTGTTTCGATGTAGCTGGAACGCAAAACAACGTGTTTTGCTTTGTTTTAGCTTACTACACTTTGCTTTGCTATTTGTTGGTGAATGAACACCGAATGAAAAAATCCCAGCTTATTCGTCTTGTTTCTATTGAGATGGAACCAAAACACGTATGCTTAATTTGGGCTGATAACAAACATTTCACTGCCTTATTTTTGGGTGAATGGGCACTCTAATCTGAAAAGCAGCAATTGCAAGTAAGCGCAATCAAAGCTTATTCGTCTTCTTTCTGCACATATGGTAGCGAAAAGACGGTGTTTTGTCATTTGGGTCTCATTACATACACTTTGCGATTTCTGGGTTAATGTTGCATTAACACCAAAGAACACAACTTGAAATAAGCGACATCCAAGATTCTTGTTTCGATGTAGCTGGAACGCAACACAACCTGTTTTGCTTTGTTTTAGCTTACTACACTTTGCTTTGCTATTTGTTGGTGAATGAACACCGAATGAAAAAATCCCAGCTTATTCGTCTTGTTTCTATTGAGATGGAACCAAAACGTATGCTTAATTTGGGCTGATAACAAACATTTCACTGCGTTATTTTTGGGTGAATGGGCACTCTAATCTGAAAAGCAGCAATTGCAAGTAAGCGCAATCAAAGCTTATTCGTCTTCTTTCTGCACATATGGTAGCGAAAAGACGGTGTTTTGTCATTTGGGTCTCATTACATACACTTTGCGATTTCTGGGTTAATGTTGCATTAACACCAAAGAACACAACTTGAAATAAGCGACATCCAAGATTCTTGTTTCGATGTAGCTAGAACGCAACACAACCTGTTTTGCTCTGTTTTAGCTTACTACACTTTGATTTGCTATTTGTTGGTCAATGAACACCGAATGAAAAAATCCCAGCTCATTCGTCTTGTTTCTATTCAGATGGAACCAAAACACGTATGCTTAATTTGGGCTGATAACAAACATTTCACTGCGTGATTTTTGGGTGAATGTGCAACTCTAATCTGAAAAGCAGCAATTGCAAGTAGGCGCATTCAAAGCTTATTCGTCTTATTTCTGCACATATGGTATCGAAAAGACGGTGTTTTGTCATTTGGGTCTCATTACATACACTTTGCGATTTCTGGGTTAATGTTGCATTAACACCAAAGAACACAACTTGAAATAAGCAACATCCAAGATTCTTGTTTCGATGTAGCTGCAACGCAAAACAACGTGTTTTGCTCTGTTTTAGCTTACTACACTTTGCTTTGCTATTTGTTGGTGAATGAACACCGAATGAAAAAATCCCAGCTTATTCGTCTTGTTTCTAATGAGTTGGAAGCAAAACACGTATGCTTAATTTGGGCTGATAACAAACATTTCACTGCGTGATTTTTTATTGAATGTGCATTCTAATTCGAAAAGCAGCAATTGCAAGTAAGCGCAATCCAAGCTTATTCGTTTTCTTTCTGCACATATGGTAGCGAAAAGACGGTGTTTTGTCATTTGGGTCTCATTACATACACTTTGCGATTTCTGGGTTAATGTTGCATTAACACCAAAGAACACAACTTGAAATAAGCAACATCCAAGATTCTTGTTTCGATGTAGCTGCAACGCAAAACAACGTGTTTTGCTCTCTTTCAGCTTACTACACTTTGCTTTGCTATTTGTTGGTGAATGAACACCGAATGAAAAAATCCCAGCTTATTCGTCTTGTTTCTAATGAGATGGAAGCAAAACACGTATGCTTAATTTGGGCTGATAACAAACATTTCACTGCGTGATTTTTTATTGAATGTGCATTCTAATTCGAAAAGCAGCAATTGCAAGTAAGCGCAATCCAAGCTCATTCGTTTTCTTTCTGCACATATGGTAGCGAAAAGACGGTGTTTTGTCATTTGGGTCTCATTACATACACTTTGCGATTTCTGGGTTAATGTTGCATTAACACCAAAGAACACAACTTGAAATAAGCAACATCCATGATTCTTGTTTCGATGTAGCTGGAACGCAAAACAACCTGTTTTGCTCTGTTTTAGCTTACTACACTTTGCTTTGCTATTTGTTGGTGAATGAACACCGAATGAAAAAATCCCAGCTTATTCGTCTTGTTTCTAATGAGATGGAAGCAAAACACGTATGCTTAATTTGGGCTGTTAAGAAACATTTCACTGCGTGATTTTTGGGTGAATGTGCAACTCTAATCTGAAAAGCAGCAATTGCAAGTAGGCGCATTCAAAGCTTATTCGTCTTATTTCTGCACATATGGTATCGAAAAGACGGTGTTTTGTCATTTGGGTCTCATTACATACACTTTGCGATTTCTGGGTTAATGTTGCATTAACACCAAAGAACACAACTTGAAATAAGCAACATCCAAGATTCTTGTTTCGATGTAGCTGCAACGCAAAACAACGTGTTTTGCTCTGTTTTAGCTTACTACACTTTGCTTTGCTATTTGTTGGTGAATGAACACCGAATGAAAAAATCCCAGCTTATTCGTCTTGTTTCTAATGAGATGGAAGCAAAACACGTATGCTTAATTTGGGCTGATAACAAACATTTCACTGCGTGATTTTTTATTGAATGTGCATTCTAATTCGAAAAGCAGCAATTGCAAGTAAGCGCAATCCAAGCTCATTCGTTTTCTTTCTGCACATATGGTAGCGAAAAGACGGTGTTTTGTCATTTGGGTCTCATTACATACACTTTGCGATTTCTGGGTTAATGTTGCATTAACACCAAAGAACACAACTTGAAATAAGCAACATCCATGATTCTTGTTTCGATGTAGCTGGAACGCCAAACAACGTGTTTTGCTCTCTTTCAGCTTACTACACTTTGCTTTGCTATTTGTTGGTGAATGAACACCGAATGAAAAAATCCCAACTTTTTCGTCTTGTTTCTATTGAGATGGAAGCAAAACACGTATGCTTAATTTGGGCTGTTAAGAAACATTTGACTGTGTGATTTTTGGGTGAATGTGCAACTCTAATCTGAAAAGCAGCAATTGCAAGTAGGCGCATTCAAAGCTTATTCGTGTTATTTCTGCACATATGGTATCGAAAATACGGTGTTTTGTCATTTGGGTCTCATTACATACACTTTGCGATTTCTGGGGTTAATGTTGCATTAACACCAAAGAACACAACTTGATATAAGCAAAATCCAAGATTCTTGTTTCGATGTAGCTGGAACGCAAAACAACCTGTTTTGCTCTGTTTTATCTTACTACACTTTGCTTTGCTATTTGTTGGTGAATGAACACCGAATGAAAAAATCCCAGTTTATTCGGCTTGTTTCTATTGAGATGGAAGCAAAACACGTATGCTTTATTTGGGCTGTTAAGAAACATTTCACTGCGTGATTTTTGGGTGAATGTGCATACTAATCCGAAAAGCAGCAATTGCAAGTAAGCGCAATCCAAGCTTATTCGTCTTCTTTCTGCACATATGGTAGCAAAAAGACGGTGTTTTGTCATTTGGGTCTCATTACATACTCTTTGCGATTTCTGGGTTAATGTTGCATTAACACCAAAGAACACAACTTGAAATAAGCAACATCCAAGATTCTTGTTTCGATGTAGCTGGAACGCAAAACAACCTGTTTTGCTCTGTTTTAGCTTACTACACTTTGCTTTGCTATTTGTTGGTGAATGAACACCGAATGAAAAAATCCCAGCTTATTCGTCTTGTTTCTATTGAGATGGAAGCAAAACACGTATGCTTAATTTGGGCTGTTAAGAAACATTTCACTGCGTGATTTTTGGGTGAATGTGCATACTAATCCGAAAAGCAGCAATTGCAAGTAAGCGCAATGAAAGCTTATTCGTCTTCTTTCTGCGCATATGGTAGCGAAAAGACGGTGTTTTGTCATTTGGTTCTCATTACATACACTTTGCGATTTCTGGGTTAATGTTGCATTATCACCAAAGAACACAACTTGAAATAAGTGACATCCAAGATTCTTGTTTCGATGTAGCTGGAACGCAAAACAACCTGTTTTGCTCTGTTTTAGTTTACTACACTTTGATTTGCTATTTGTTGGTGAATGAACATCGAATGAAAAAATCCCAGCTTATTCGTCTTGTTTCTATTGAGATGGAAGCAAAACACGTATGCTTAATTTGGGCTGATAACAAACATTTCACTGCGTGATATTTGGGTGAATGTGCATTCTAATTCGAAAAGCAGCAATTGCAAGTAAGCGCAATCCAAGCTTATTCGTTTTCTTTCTGCACATATGGTAGCGAAAAGACGGTGTTTTGTCATTTGGGTCTCATTACATACACTTTGGGATTTCTGGGTTAATGTTGCATTAACACCAAAGAACACAACTTGAAATAAGCAACATCCAAGATTCTTGTTTCGATGTAGCTTCAACGCAAAACAACCTGTTTTGCTCTGTTTTAGCTTACTACACTTTGCTTTGCTATTTGTTGGTGAATGAACACCGAATGAAAAAATCCCAGCTTATTCGTCTTGTTTCTATTGAGATGGAAGCAAAACACGTATGCTTAATTTGGGCTGATAACAAACATTTCACTGCGTGATTTTTGGGTGAATGTGCATTCTAATTCGAAAAGCAGCAATTGCAAGTAAGCGCAATCCAAGCTCATTCGTTTTCTTTCTGCACATATGGTAGCGAAAAGACGGTGTTTTGTCATTTGGGTCTCATTACATACACTTTGCGATTTCTGGGTTAATGTTGCATTAACACCAAAGAACACAACTTGAAATAAGCAACATCCAAGATTCTTGTTTCGATGTAGCTGCAACGCAAAACAACGTGTTTTGCTCTCTTTCAGCTTACTACACTTTGCTTTGCTATTTGTTGGTGAATGAACACCGAATGAAAAAATCCCAGCTTTTTCGTCTTGTTTCTATTGAGATGGAAGCAAAACACGTATGATTAATTTGGGCTGTTAAGAAACATTTCACTGCGTGATTTTTGGGTGAATGTGCAACTCTAATCTGAAAAGCAGCAATTGCAAGTAGGCGCATTCAAAGCTTATTCGTCTTATTTCTGCACATATGGTATCGAAAAGACGGTGTTTTGTCATTTGGGTCTCATTACATACACTTTGCGATTTCTGGGTTAATGTTGCATTAACACCAAAGAACACAACTTGAAATAAGCAACATCCAAGATTCTTGTTTCGATGTAGCTGCAACGCAAAACAACGTGTTTTGCTCTCTTTCAGCTTACTACACTTTGGTTTGCTATTTGTTGGTGAATGAACACCGAATGAAAAAATCCCAGCTTATTCGTCTTGTTTCTAATGAGATGGAAGCAAAACACGTATGCTTAATTTGGGCTGATAACAAACATTTCACTGCGTGATTTTTTATTGAATGTGCATTCTAATTCGAAAAGCAGCAATTGCAAGTAAGCGCAATCCAAGCTTATTCGTTTTCTTTCTGCACATATGGTAGCGAAAAGACGGTGTTTTGTCATTTGGGTCTCATTACATACACTTTGCGATTTCTGGGTTAATGTTGCATTAACACCAAAGAACACAACTTGAAATAAGCAACATCCATGATTCTTGTTTCGATGTAGCTGGAACGCCAAACAACGTGTTTTGCTCTCTTTCAGCCTACTACACTTTGCTTTGCTATTTGTTGGTGAATGAACACCGAATGAAAAAATCCCAACTTTTTCGTCTTGTTTCTATTGAGATGGAAGCAAAACACGTATGCTTAATTTGGGCTGTTAAGAAACATTTGACTGTGTGATTTTTGGGTGAATGTGCAACTCTAATCTGAAAAGCAGCAATTGCAAGTAGGCGCATTCAAAGCTTATTCGTGTTATTTCTGCACATATGGTATCGAAAATACGGTGTTTTGTCATTTGGGTCTCATTACATACACTTTGCGATTTCTGGGGTTAATGTTGCATTAACACCAAAGAACACAACTTGAAATAAGTGACATCCAAGATTCTTGTTTCGATGTAGCTGGAACGCAAAACAACCTGTTTTGCTCTGTTTTAGTTTACTACACTTTGATTTGCTATTTGTTGGTGAATGAACATCGAATGAAAAAATCCCAGCTTATTCGTCTTGTTTCTATTGAGATGGAAGCAAAACACGTATGCTTAATTTGGGCTGATAACAAACATTTCACTGCGTGATTTTTGGGTGAATGTGCATTCTAATTCGAAAAGCAGCAATTGCAAGTAAGCGCAATCCAAGCCTATTCGTTTTCTTTCTGCACATATGGTAGCAAAAAGACGGTGTTTTGTCATTTGGGTCTCATTACATACTCTTTGCGATTTCTGGGTTAATGTTGCATTAACACCAAAGAACACAACTTGAAATAAGCAAAATCCAAGATTCTTGTTTCGATGTAGCTGGAACGCAAAACAACCTGTTTTGCTCTGTTTTAGCTTACTACACTTTGCTTTGCTATTTGTTGGTGAATGAACACCGAATGAAAAAATCCCAGCTTATTCGTCTTGTTTCTATTGAGATGGAAGCAAAATACGTATGCTTTATTTGGGCTGTTAAGAAACATTTCACTGCGTGATTTTTGGGTGAATGTGCATACTAATCCGAAAAGCAGCAATTGCAAGTAAGCGCAATGAAAGCTTATTCGTCTTCTTTCTGCGCATATGGTAGCGAAAAGACGGTGTTTTGTCATTTGGTTCTCATTACATACACTTTGCGATTTCTGGGTTAATGTTGCATTATCACCAAAGAACACAACTTGAAATAAGTGACATCCAAGATTCTTGTTTCGATGTAGCTGGAACGCAAAACAACCTGTTTTGCTCTCTTTCAGCTTACTACACTTTGGTTTGCTATTTGTTGGTGAATGAACACCGAATGAAAAAATCCCAGCTTATTCGTCTTGTTTCTAATGAGATGGAAGCAAAACACGTATGCTTAATTTGGGCTGATAACAAACATTTCACTGCGTGATTTTTTATTGAATGTGCATTCTAATTCGAAAAGCAGCAATTGCAAGTAAGCGCAATCCAAGCTTATTCGTTTTTTTTCTGCACATATGGTAGCGAAAAGACGGTGTTTTGTCATTTGGGTCTCATTACATACACTTTGCGATTTCTGGGTTAATGTTGCATTAACACCAAAGAACACAACTTGAAATAAGCAACATCCATGATTCTTGTTTCGATGTAGCTGGAACGCCAAACAACGTGTTTTGCTCTCTTTCAGCCTACTACACTTTGCTTTGCTATTTGTTGGTGAATGAACACCGAATGAAAAAATCCCAACTTTTTCGTCTTGTTTCTATTGAGATGGAAGCAAAACACGTATGCTTAATTTGGGCTGTTAAGAAACATTTGACTGTGTGATTTTTGGGTGAATGTGCAACTCTAATCTGAAAAGCAGCAATTGCAAGTAGGCGCATTCAAAGCTTATTCGTGTTATTTCTGCACATATGGTATCGAAAATACGGTGTTTTGTCATTTGGGTCTCATTACATACACTTTGCGATTTCTGGGGTTAATGTTGCATTAACACCAAAGAACACAACTTGAAATAAGTGACATCCAAGATTCTTGTTTCGATGTAGCTGGAACGCAAAACAACCTGTTTTGCTCTGTTTTAGTTTACTACACTTTGATTTGCTATTTGTTGGTGAATGAACATCGAATGAAAAAATCCCAGCTTATTCGTCTTGTTTCTATTGAGATGGAAGCAAAACACGTATGCTTAATTTGGGCTGATAACAAACATTTCACTGCGTGATTTTTGGGTGAATGTGCATTCTAATTCGAAAAGCAGCAATTGCAAGTAAGCGCAATCCAAGCCTATTCGTTTTCTTTCTGCACATATGGTAGCAAAAAGACGGTGTTTTGTCATTTGGGTCTCATTACATACTCTTTGCGATTTCTGGGTTAATGTTGCTGTCAGGGGTTCAGGAGCAGAGGCAAGGGCAAGGGAGGAAACAGAGAGCGAAGGGGAGGAGGCAGAAGAAAGGATGAGCGATGACGACGACCCGAGATCTCCGAGTCTCTCCAGTGAGTCGGAGGATTCACAGAAAGGAGCACCAGTGGCCAAGGCAAGGGGGGAGTTTAGGGGGGCACCCCAGGGAGATAGAGCCAGAGGGGAATCAGAGGAGAGCAGTTGGAGATCGGGTCCAGCGTCACCGCCAGAGAGCAGGGAAGAGGAAAGGAGCCAGGGGGCAAGCGCTGGCAGCTCACAGCAGGAGGGAGGGCACGAGTCAGGGGTGGCCACACCTCCATCTGGGAGCGAAGAAACGGTTAGACGGAAGGTGGAAGGTTGGGCGCGCGCGCCAAGTTCAAATGCACAGGAAGGAGGCGCAGTAGGCAGCCCGGAAAGAGAGCCGGGTCCTAAAGCCCGGCGCAAGGAGACAGGAGAGTCCGGGGGGTCAGCGTCCGAAGAATCCCGGAAGGAAGAGACCCAGGGGGGCAGAGGGACCCAGAGAAGAACAGTCAGGCGGAAAAGGTGGAGCAGGGCTAGGATATTAAGTTGGTGTACGAGGGGCGGAGATTCAGACGGAGCTTCGCCGATCTAGCTACTAGACGTAGGGTTGCACGCAGCAGCTTGAGAATGGAAACTGTAACTCAATAAAGACTTTTACTTAATGACCGTTGGCTAGCGTGATCCTCTGTGAGCTAGGATCTTGAAGCAACCCTGACAGTAAGCTCCGTCTCCTGTATTGTGGGCATCTACAGCCTCGAGGAGAGGAGAGAAGCAGGTGCCTACTAGTGAGCTCACGAACGGCAGCCGACATGACGGCTGAACAGCAGATAGCGGAACTCAGAGAAGCAGTGTCACAGCTGAATGCCGAGGCTCTCGCATCCAGGAAGAGAGAGGAGGACGCAGCTGCCGCCTACAGGGATCTCCAGGTCAGGTTGGAAGTGCTTACGAAGCAAGGGCAACAGACACCCAAACCAGAGGGGATTGGGTTGGGGAGACGCACAGGCGGTCTGGTCTCTCACTTCGATGGGAACCTGCAACAGTATCCCAATTTTAAAGCAGACGTACTGTGTGCACTGCAACTGCTGAGTAAAGATTTTAGAGATGAGCAAGAGAAAGTGGGGTTCATCATGTCTTATTTGCATGGGGATGCCAGAGCATGGCTGCGCAATTTATGGAGGGATAACGATCCGGCGCTCCAAAATGCGAATGCCTTTATTAAAGCGATGGATGCGTGTTTTTTATCAAGCATTGACGTGGATCTTGCTCGGCAACAGATTCATGGACTGAAGCAGGGAAGGGCCAGCGTACGGCAGTACCATGCCCGCTTTTTCGCCTTGGCCAGTGCCCTAGAATGGGACAGAGATGCGACCCCTGTAAGAGACCTTTTCTGGGAGGGACTAAACAGCTCTGTAAAAGATGAGATTGCGAGGGGGGAGAGACCCCGGACCACCCAGGAGGTCGTGCAGAGGGCGCTGGCAGTGGGGGTACGGCTGGAAGGACGTCCGTGGAGCAGGGACGAAGGGCGTGGAGGGCGCGAACCAGCCAGGGGCTCCTCCTTCTTTCCCAGAGAAGCAGCACGTACGCAATCCACGCCTCCGCCAGGGGGAGGAGCTGAACCGATGGAGGTTGGAGGTGCCAGGGCTCAGTCAGCAACCAGAGCCCTAGCACCAGCAGCAGTGAAAGCGAAGCCTCCTAGAGGGAACAGGAAGTGTTACGTCTGTGAGGAGCCAGGGCATATGGCGAAAGAGTGTCCCCAGAGGCTCCACAAGCTCACTGCAGCCTCAGCAATGGCGACTGCAGCAACGCAGCAAGGAGAACCACAGCAGGGAAACGACGCTGTCTGGCTGGAGGAAGAGGCACTGGGGCCCAGCCAGACGTATTAATGATGCAGTCCCCAGAGATTTTACAGCCCGTGAACCCCCTCCCGCCCAAACCAGTGGTGAGGCTCACCGCGTCGCTCCAGCTGCCCAATGGCATCACCATGGACGTGCCAATCACCATTGACTCAGGCAGCAATGCGGACTTTATGGGGCAGGACTTCGTCAACCAGCATGCTATACAGTTGCTGCCGGCCACACTGCCCCTGCAGGTGGTCACGGTGGATGGCAGGGAGCTGCTAGGAGGGCAAGTGGTGCAGCAGACGCCACCGATGGTGATGCGACTTGGGAATCACCAAGAAGTCATCAGCTTCAACGTCACTCAATTGTCGGACACGCCCATTGTGTTGGGCATGAGTTGGCTGGACAAACACAGCCCAACGCTGGCTTGGTACCAGAGGCAGCTGACCTTCGGCTCTTCCTTTTGTGCTGAACACTGCATCGTGCCCAGGCAGGAAGGAGAGGAAGAGGAGTCACAGCTACTGCTAGGCACGCTGCAAGCGATTCCCCACAAGTACGCAGAATTTTTGGAAGTTTTCTGCGAGAAGGAGGCAGACAGGCTACCCCCTCACAGGCCATATGACTGCAAGATTGACCTGCTGCCAGGGGCGGCGCTGCCTAAGGGGAGACTGTATTCCATGTCAGAGGACGAGCTGCAAGAACTCAAGGAGTTCATAGATCATAATTTGGAGCGCGGTTTCATCCGAGAGTCCAAGGCGGTGGGAGGCAGCCCGGTGTTCTTCGTTAAGAAGCGGGATACGCCCCAAAAGAGGCTCGTAGTGGATTACAGGATCTTGAACAGTGTGACTAAGCCGTCGGACTTCCCCATGCCCCGAATTGACGACCTCCTCGCAAAGGTGCGGAAGGGCAGAGTGTTCACCAAATTGGATCTGCGAGGTGCGTACAACCTCATTCGCATGCGGGAGGGAGACGAGTGGAAAACAGCCATGTTCACGCCACTGGGGACCTACGAATATAGAGTTATGCCTTTTGGATTGCAAAATGGCTCCCACGTTTTTCAAGCATTCATGCATCACGTGTTGGCGGGACTTCTCTACAAGACGTGCGTCTGTTTCTTAGATGACATCCTGATCTTTTCGGAGTCGCAACGGGAGCATGACAAACACGTCAAGGAAGTACTGAACAGGCTGAAGCACCATAGGCTCTACGCCAAGCTGGAGAAGTGCCAATTTGACGTGACGGAGGTGGATTTTCTGGGCTACAAGCTGTCTGACAAGGGGCTCGCCATGGACAGCGCCAAGGTTCGAGCGGTGTTGGATTGGAAGAGCCCGCGCAACCGGAAGGAGGTCCAACGGTTTGTCGGCTTTGCGAACTTCTATCGCAAGTTTATCAAGGGCTTCGCTATGCAGACGGCGGCCATCACTGACACGCTTAGCTCCAAGAAAAAGAAGTTCATTTGGACAGAGCAGGCGGAACAGTCCTTTCAGGCACTCAAGCGTCTCTTCGCGTCGGAAGAGCAGCTGCTTCATGTCAACCCCAGCAAGCCGATGAGGGTGGAGACTGACGCCTCGGACAGAGCCGTGGGGGCGGTCCTGCTGCAGAAAGACCCGCAGGGGGTGTGGCGACCGGGAGCGTTTTACTCCAGGAAGCTCAGCAAGTCCGAGCAGAACTACACCATATGGGACAGGGAGTTGCTGGCCATTCATGCAGCGTTCAAGGCGTGGAGGCACTTTCTGATCGGCGCCAAGCACACGGTGCAGGTTTGCACGGACCACAAGAACCTAGAGCACTGGCGCACGGCACAGTTCCTGAACCAGAGGCAGATACGTTGGGCTGAGTTCTTTGCGAACTTCGACTTCCGAATAGAGTATGTCCCGGGGGACACCAACATCATGGCGGACGCTCTCTCCCGCAAGCCACAGTATCTGGAGGAAGCAACGCCAGCGGCCGCCATGCACATCTTCGCACCAACAGTGTGGGCGTGCGCCGCGGCAACCGTGGATCTGGAGGCGGTGCGACGAGCGTTGCAAGGGGACTCCTTCGCGCAAGCAAAGATCTCAGAGGTGCAAAGGGGCAAAGCAGCGGCCGACGGTTTCCAGCTAAGAGATGGATTGCTCATCCGTAAAGGGGCCATCTACGTGCCGGGAGACGAACTTCGCGCCAAGGTGCTGCAGCAGCTGCACGACGCGCCCACTGCAGGGCACTTCGGCAAGGAGAAGACGGTGGAACTAGTAGCCAGGGATTTCTGGTGGCCTGGAATGAGAAGGGAGGTCGCGGACTACGTGGCGAGGTGTGACACCTGCCAGAGGGCGAAGCCAGTGCTTAGACCGCCGGCCGGACTGTTGGAACCGCTGCAAACTCCGGGCGAACCTTGGGAGAGGGTGGCCCTGGACTTTGTCACGGATCTGCCCAGCTCGAGGGGCAAGACGGCAGTGCTGGTGGTGGTGGACTTGTTCTCCAAGATGGTACATTTCATTCCGTGTGCAAAGGTGGCCACGGCGGAACAAACCGCCAAACTGTTCATAGACCACGTGTTCAAGGTTCACGGTCTGCCACGGTCTATTCTGTCCGACCGGGGGCGGCAGTTCATCTCAAATTTCTGGCAGCGGCTGATGGGCTTCCTGAACGTCAAGATCAACCTGGCGTCGGCGAGACACCCGCAAACCAACGGGCAAGCAGAACGGGTCAATGCCATCATGCAGCAGTACTTGAGGTGCTATGCAAATCAACAGCCTGCGACGTGGGTGGATTACCTGCCGCTCGCCGAGTTCGCTTACAACAACACGAAGCACGTGTCCACGGGGGTCACACCGTTCTTCGCCAACAACGGGAGGCACCCCAGAACCTTCCCGGGACTGGAAAGGCTGGGGGAAGGGGAGCCGCAGACGGCAGATGCGTTCGCGTCGGAACTGCAGGAAGTCCACGATCAGCTGAGGCGCCACCTGGAGCTGGCCAAGCACGCATACAAGGTACAAGCGGACAAACGCAGAAGGGTTGGCGAAGAGCTACACGTGGGGGACTGGGTCTGGTTAGCAGCCCACGCAGTGCCGGCCAGGTCGTTGGCCAAGAAGAAACTAGGGCATAAGCAACTGGGGCCCTATCAAGTCGAAGAGCAGGTCAACCCGGTGGCCTTCAGGCTGGCGCTTCCGGAGGGTTCCAGAATGCATCCGGTATTCCACAGATCGGTGCTCACTCCCTACAAGGCACCGCACAGGTTTCAGGAACCCGGAACGGCGCAGAGTCCGGCCAGAGACAGAACAGGGCACGCAGGAGTGGCACAGAAGGAGCGCATCAACGAAGTCACAGAGATTTTGGATTCCAGATGGGGGGAAGAAGGGGTAGAATACTTTCTCGCCAGGGAGGGCACCCCGGCCAGTGCGAACAGTTGGGTGCCGGACTACGCCTTGGACGAACCTCTGCTCAAAGACGAGTTTCATGCCCTCTTCCCACATAGACCGATGCCAGCAGACTTTTTCGACGACTGGCTTTTCACACCCACGCTTTTGGGCAGCACGTTCCGGGGGTTCGACTCTGACGAGGACCCGATACGAGACGTCCGTTCCCCGGAGGGGTCGCCCTCGGGATCTGCCTCAGAACCCTCGTATTGGTGGGACGACAAACCAGAGGAACAGTGGCGCAGGAAGTGGCAAGAAGGTCCAGGCCGAGCAACGCCGCCTGGAGGAAGCGAGGGAGAGACGGACATGGACATTTTCGGGGACGATCCAGGTTTCGAGCACGGCGGCACAGAGATGGAAGCAGAGGTGACCGTCGTCGACGAGAGAAGGGAGGAAGAACCGGAAGACTTCGGAGGGAGGCCCGCTACGGGAACCGAACGGTACCCGACATTCGTCTCCTTGACGCAGCAGCACCCAGCTCCAGCACCGGAAGGAGGGGAAGGGGGAGTGGGGGGCTTCGAGGGGGGGATGGATGTCAGGGGTTCAGGAGCAGAGGCAAGGGCAAGGGAGGAAACAGAGAGCGAAGGGGAGGAGGCAGAAGAAAGGATGAGCGATGACGACGACCCGAGATCTCCGAGTCTCTCCAGTGAGTCGGAGGATTCACAGAAAGGAGCACCAGTGGCCAAGGCAAGGGGGGAGTTTAGGGGGGCACCCCAGGGAGATAGAGCCAGAGGGGAATCAGAGGAGAGCAGTTGGAGATCGGGTCCAGCGTCACCGCCAGAGAGCAGGGAAGAGGAAAGGAGCCAGGGGGCAAGCGCTGGCAGCTCACAGCAGGAGGGAGGGCACGAGTCAGGGGTGGCCACACCTCCATCTGGGAGCGAAGAAACGGTTAGACGGAAGGTGGAAGGTTGGGCGCGCGCGCCAAGTTCAAATGCACAGGAAGGAGGCGCAGTAGGCAGCCCGGAAAGAGAGCCGGGTCCTAAAGCCCGGCGCAAGGAGACAGGAGAGTCCGGGGGGTCAGCGTCCGAAGAATCCCGGAAGGAAGAGACCCAGGGGGGCAGAGGGAGCCAGAGAAGAACAGTCAGGCGGAAAAGGTGGAGCAGGGCTAGGATATTAAGTTGGTGTACGAGGGGCGGAGATTCAGACGGAGCTTCGCCGATCTAGCTACTAGACGTAGGGTTGCACGCAGCAGCTTGAGAATGGAAACTGTAACTCAATAAAGACTTTTACTTAATGACCGTTGGCTAGCGTGATCCTCTGTGAGCTAGGATCTTGAAGCAACCCTGACAGTTGCATTAACACCAAAGAACACAACTTGAAATAAGCAACATCCAAGATTCTTGTTTCGATGTAGCTGGAACGCAAAACAACCTGTTTTGCTCTGTTTTAGCTTACTACACTTTGCTTTGCTATTTGTTGGTGAATGAACACCGAATGAAAAAGTCCCAGCTTATTCGTCTTGTTTCTATTGAGATGGAAGCAAAATACGTATGCTTTATTTGGGCTGTTAAGAAACATTTCACTGCGTGATTTTTGGGTGAATGTGCATACTAATCCGAAAAGCAGCAATTGCAAGTAAGCGCAATGAAAGCTTATTCGTCTTCTTTCTGCGCATATGGTAGCGAAAAGACGGTGTTTTGTCATTTGGTTCTCATTACATACACTTTGCGATTTCTGGGTTAATGTTGCATTATCACCAAAGAACACAACTTGAAATAAGTGACATCCAAGATTCTTGTTTCGATGTAGCTGGAACGCAAAACAACCTGTTTTGCTCTGTTTTAGTTTACTACACTTTGATTTGCTATTTGTTGGTGAATGAACATCGAATGAAAAAATCCCAGCTTATTCGTCTTGTTTCTATTGAGATGGAAGCAAAACACGTATGCTTAATTTGGGCTGATAACAAACATTTCACTGCGTGATTTTTGGGTGAATGTGCATTCTAATTCGAAAAGCAGCAATTGCAAGTAAGCGCAATCCAAGCCTATTCGTTTTCTTTCTGCACATATGGTAGCGAAAAGACGGTGTTTTGTCATTTGGGTCTCATTACATACACTTTGCGATTTCTGGGTTAATGTTGCATTAACACCAAAGAACACAACTTGAAATAAGCAACATCCAAGATTCTTGTTTCGATGTAGCTTCAACGCAAAACAACCTGTTTTGCTCTGTTTTAGCTTACTACACTTTGCTTTGCTATTTGTTGGTGAATGAACACCGAATGAAAAAATCCCAGCTTATTCGTCTTGTTTCTATTGAGATGGAAGCAAAACACATATTGTCAGAGACTGCCTCCCGGTCTCAGCTCACAGAAGACCAACGCTAGCCATTAGAACTGTACAGAAGTCTTTATTGACATTTAGTTTCCATTTTCAAGCACTAGCGTGCGTGTCAGGGGTTCGGGACCAGCGTCACCGCCAGAGAACAGAGAAGAGGAAGGGAGCCAGGGGGCAAGCGCTGGCAGCTGACAACAGGAGGGAGGGCACGAGTCAGGAGTGGCCACACCTCCATCTGGGAGCGAAGAGACGGTTAGACGGAAGGTGGAAGGTTGGGCGCGCGCGCCAAGTTCAAATGCACAGGAAGGCGACGCAGTAGGCAGCCCGGAAAGGGAGCCGGGTCCTAAAGCCCGGCGCAAGGAGACAGGAGGGTCCGGGGGGTCAGCGTCAGAAGAATCCCGGAAGGAAGAGACCCAGGGGGGCAGAGGGACCCAGAGAAGAACAGTCAGGCGGAAAAGGTGGAGCAGGGCTAGGATATTAAGTTGGTGTACGAGGGGCGGAGATTCAGACGGAGCTTCGCCGGTCTAGCTACTAGACGTAGAGTTGCACGCAGCAGCTTGAGAATGGAAACTGTACCTCAATAAAGACTTTTACTTAATGACCGTTGGCTAGCGTGATCCTCTGTGAGCTGGGATCGGGAAGCAACCCTGACAGTAAGCTCCGTCTCATAGAATTGTGGGCATCTACAGCCGCGAGGAGAGGAGAGAAGCAGGTGCCTACTAGCGAGCTCACGAACGGCAGCCGACATGACGGCTGAACGGATGTCAGGGGTTCAGGAGCAGAGGCAAGGGCAAGGGAGGAAACAGAGAGCGAAGGGGAGGAGGCAGAAGAAAGGATGAGCGATGACGACGACCCGAGATCTCCGAGTCTCTCCAGTGAGTCGGAGGATTCACAGAAAGGAGCACCAGTGGCCAAGGCAAGGGGGGAGTTTAGGGAGGCACCCCAGGGAGATAGAGCCAGAGGGGAATCAGAGGAGAGCAGTTGGAGATCGGGTCCAGCGTCACCGCCAGAGAGCAGGGAAGAGGAAAGGAGCCAGGGGGCAAGCGCTGGCAGCTCACAGCAGGAGGGAGGGCACGAGTCAGGGGTGGCCACACCTCCATCTGGGAGCGAAGAAACGGTTAGACGGAAGGTGGAAGGTTGGGCGCGCGCGCCAAGTTCAAATGCACAGGAAGGAGGCGCAGTAGGCAGCCCGGAAAGAGAGCCGGGTCCTAAAGCCCGGCGCAAGGAGACAGGAGAGTCCGGGGGGTCAGCGTCCGAAGAATCCCGGAAGGAAGAGACCCAGGGGGGCAGAGGGACCCAGAGAAGAACAGTCAGGCGGAAAAGGTGGAGCAGGGCTAGGATATTAAGTTGGTGTACGAGGGGCGGAGATTCAGACGGAGCTTCGCCGATCTAGCTACTAGACGTAGGGTTGCACGCAGCAGCTTGAGAATGGAAACTGTAACTCAATAAAGACTTTTACTTAATGACCGTTGGCTAGCGTGATCCTCTGTGAGCTAGGATCTTGAAGCAACCCTGACAGTAAGCTCCGTCTCTTGTATTGTGGGCATCTACAGCCTCGAGGAGAGGAGAGAAGCAGGTGCCTACTAGTGAGCTCACGAACGGCAGCCGACATGACGGCTGAACAGCAGATAGCGGAACTCAGAGAAGCAGTGTCACAGCTGAATGCCGAGGCTCTCGCATCCAGGAAGAGAGAGGAGGACGCAGCTGCCGCCTACAGGGATCTCCAGGTCAGGTTGGAAGTGCTTACGAAGCAAGGGCAACAGACACCCAAACCAGAGGGGATTGGGTTGGGGAGACGCACAGGCGGTCTGGTCTCTCACTTCGATGGGAACCTGCAACAGTATCCCAATTTTAAAGCAGACGTACTGTGTGCACTGCAACTGCTGAGTAAAGATTTTAGAGATGAGCAAGAGAAAGTGGGGTTCATCATGTCTTATTTGCATGGGGATGCCAGAGCATGGCTGCGCAATTTATGGAGGGATAACGATCCGGCGCTCCAAAATGCGAATGCCTTTATTAAAGCGATGGATGCGTGTTTTTTATCAAGCATTGACGTGGATCTTGCTCGGCAACAGATTCATGGACTGAAGCAGGGAAGGGCCAGCGTACGGCAGTACCATGCCCGCTTTTTCGCCTTGGCCAGTGCCCTAGAATGGGACAGAGATGCGACCCCTGTAAGAGACCTTTTCTGGGAGGGACTAAACAGCTCTGTAAAAGATGAGATTGCGAGGGGGGAGAGACCCCGGACCACCCAGGAGGTCGTGCAGAGGGCGCTGGCAGTGGGGGTACGGCTGGAAGGACGTCCGTGGAGCAGGGACGAAGGGCGTGGAGGGCGCGAACCAGCCAGGGGCTCCTCCTTCTTTCCCAGAGAAGCAGCGCGTACGCAATCCACGCCTCCGCCAGGGGGAGGAGCTGAACCGATGGAGGTTGGAGGTGCCAGGGCTCAGTCAGCAACCAGAGCCCTAGCACCAGCAGCAGTGAAAGCGAAGCCTCCTAGAGGGAACAGGAAGTGTTACGTCTGTGAGGAGCCAGGGCATATGGCGAAAGAGTGTCCCCAGAGGCTCCACAAGCTCACTGCAGCCTCAGCAATGGCGACTGCAGCAACGCAGCAAGGAGAACCACAGCAGGGAAACGACGCTGTCTGGCTGGAGGAAGAGCCACTGGGGCCCAGCCAGACGTATTAATGATGCAGTCCCCAGAGATTTTACAGCCCGTGAACCCCCTCCCGCCCAAACCAGTGGTGAGGCTCACCGCGTCGCTCCAGCTGCCCAATGGCATCACCATGGACGTGCCAATCACCATTGACTCAGGCAGCAATGCGGACTTTATGGGGCAGGACTTCGTCAACCAGCATGCTATACAGTTGCTGCCGGCCACACTGCCCCTGCAGGTGGTCACGGTGGATGGCAGGGAGCTGCTAGGAGGGCAAGTGGTGCAGCAGACGCCACCGATGGTGATGCGACTTGGGAATCACCAAGAAGTCATCAGCTTCAACGTCACTCAATTGTCGGACACGCCCATTGTGTTGGGCATGAGTTGGCTGGACAAACACAGCCCAACGCTGGCTTGGTACCAGAGGCAGCTGACCTTCGGCTCTTCCTTTTGTGCTGAACACTGCATCGTGCCCAGGCAGGAAGGAGAGGAAGAGGAGTCACAGCTACTGCTAGGCACGCTGCAAGCGATTCCCCACAAGTACGCAGAATTTTTGGAAGTTTTCTGCGAGAAGGAGGCAGACAGGCTACCCCCTCACAGGCCATATGACTGCAAGATTGACCTGCTGCCAGGGGCGGCGCTGCCTAAGGGGAGACTGTATTCCATGTCAGAGGACGAGCTGCAAGAACTCAAGGAGTTCATAGATCATAATTTGGAGCGCGGTTTCATCCGGGAGTCCAAGGCGGCGGGAGGCAGTCCGGTGTTCTTCGTTAAGAAGCGGGATACGCCCCAAAAGAGACTTGTAGTGGATTACAGGATCTTGAACAGTGTGACTAAGCCATCGGACTTCCCCATGCCCCGAATTGACGACCTCCTCGCAAAGGTGCGGAAGGGCAGAGTGTTCACCAAGTTGGACCTGCGAGGGGCGTACAACCTCATTCGCATGCGGGAGGGAGATGAGTGGAAAACAGCCATGTTCACGCCACTGGGGACCTACGAATATAGAGTTATGCCGTTTGGATTGCAAAATGGCGCCCACGTTTTTCAAGCATTCATGCATCACGTGTTGGCGGGACTTCTCTACAAGAAGTGCGTCTGTTTCTTAGATGACATCCTGATCTTTTCGGAGTCGCAACAGGAGCATGACAAACACGTCAAGGAAGTGCTGAACAGGCTAAAGCAACATAGGCTCTACGCCAAGCTGGAGAAGTGCCAATTTGACGTGACGGAGGTGGATTTTCTGGGCTACAAGCTGTCTGACAAGGGGCTCGCCATGGACAGCGCCAAGGTTCGAGCGGTGTTGGATTGGAAGAGCCCACGCAACCGGAAGGAGGTCCAACGGTTTGTCGGCTTTGCGAACTTCTATCGCAAGTTTATCAAGGGCTTCGCTATGCAGACGGCGGCCATCACTGACACGCTTAGCTCCAAGAAAAAGAAGTTCATTTGGACAGAGCAGGCGGAACAGTCCTTCCAGGCACTCAAGCGTCTCTTCGCGTCGGAAGAGCAGCTGCTTCACGTCAACCCCAGCAAGCCGATGAGGGTGGAGACGGACGCCTCGGACAGAGCCGTGGGGGCGGTCCTGCTGCAGAAAGACCCGCAGGGGGTGTGGCGACCGGGAGCGTTTTACTCCAGGAAGCTCAGCAAGTCCGAGCAGAACTACACCATATGGGACAGGGAGTTGCTGGCCATTCATGCAGCGTTCAAGGCGTGGAGGCACTTTCTGATCGGCGCCAAGCACACGGTGCAGGTTTGCACGGACCACAAGAACCTAGAGCACTGGCGCACGGCACAGTTCCTGAACCAGAGGCAGATACGTTGGGCTGAGTTCTTTGCGAACTTCGACTTCCGAATAGAGTATGTCCCGGGGGACACCAACATCATGGCGGACGCTCTCTCTCGTAAGCCACAGTATCTGGAGGTCGCAACGCCAGCGGCCGCCATGCACATCTTCGCATCAACAGTGTGGGCGTGCGCCGCGGCAACCGTGGACCTGGAGGCGGTGCGACGAGCGTTGCAGGGGGACTCCTTCGCACAAGCAAAGATGGCAGAGGTGCAAAGGGGCAAGGCAGCGGCCGACGGTTTCCAGCTAAGAGATGGATTGCTCATCCGTAAAGGGGCCATCTACGTGCCGGGAGACGAACTTCGCGCCAAGGTGCTGCAGCAGCTGCACGACGCGCCCACGGCTGGGCACTTCGGCAAGGAGAAGACGGTGGAATTAGTCGCCAGGGATTTCTGGTGGCCTGGAATGAGAGGGGAGGTCGCGGACTACGTGGCGAGGTGTGACACCTGCCAGAGGGCGAAGCCAGTGCATAGACCGCCGGCCGGACTGTTGGAACCGCTGCAAACTCCGGTCGAAACTTGGGAGAGAGTGGCCCTGGACTTTGTCACGGATCTGCCCAGCTCGAGGGGCAAGACGGCAGTGCTGGTGGTGGTGGACCTGTTTTCCAAGATGGCACATTTCATTCCGTGTGCGAAGGTGACCACGGCGGAGCAAACCGCCAAACTGTTCATAGACCACGTGTTCAAGGTTCACGGTCTGCCACGGTCTATTCTGTCCGACCGGGGGCGGCAGTTCATCTCGAATTTCTGGCAGAAGCTGATGGGCTTCCTGAACGTCAAGATCAACCTGGCGTCGGCGAGACACCCGCAGACCAACGGGCAAGCCGAGCGGGTCAATGCCATCATGCAGCAGTACTTGAGGTGTTATGCAAATCAACAGCCTGCGACGTGGGTGGATTACCTGCCGCTCGCCGAGTTCGCCTACAACAACACGAAGCACGTGTCCACGGGGATCACGCCGTTCTTCGCCAACAACGGGAGGCACCCCAGAACTTTTCCGGGACTGGAAAGGCTGGGGGAGGGGGAGCCGCAGACGGCAGATGCGTTCGCGTCGGAGCTGCAGGAAGTCCACGATCAGCTGAGGCGCCACCTGGAGCTGGCCAAGCACGCATACAAGGTACAAGCGGACAAAAGTAGAAGGGTTGGCGAAGAGCTCCACGTGGGAGACTGGGTCTGGTTAGCAGCCCACGCAGTGCCGGCCAGGTCGTTGGCCAAGAAGAAACTAGGGCATAAGCAACTGGGGCCCTATCAAGTCGAAGAGCAGATCAACCCGGTGGCCTTCAGGCTGGCGCTTCCGGAGGGTTCCAGAATGCATCCGGTGTTCCACAGATCGGTGCTCACTCCCTACAAGGCACCGCACAGGTTTCAGGAACCCGGAACGGCGCCGAGTCCGGTCAGAGACAGAACAGGGCGCGCAGGAGGGGCACAGAAGGAGCGCATCAACGAAGTCACAGAGATTTTGGATTCCAGATGGGGGGAAGAAGGGGTAGAATACTTTCTCGCCAAGGAGGGCACCCCGGCCAGTGCGAACAGCTGGGTGCCGGGCTACGCCTTGGACGAACCTCTGCTCAAAGACGAGTTTCATGCCCTCTTCCCACATAGACCGATGCCAGCAGACTTTTTCGACGACTGGCTTTTCACGCCCACGCTTTCGGCCAGCACGTTCCGGGGGTTCGACTCGGACGAGGACCCGACACGAGACGTCCGTTCCCCGGAGGGGTCACCCTCGGGATCTGCCTCAGAACCCTCGTATTGGTGGGACGACAGACCAGAGGAGCAGTGGCGCAGGAAGTGGCAAGAAGGTCCAGGACGAGCAACGCCGCCAGGAGGAAGTGAGGGAGAGACGGACATGGACGTTTTCGGGGACGACCCTGGTTTCGAGCACGGCGGCACAGAGATGGAAGCAGAGGTGACCGTCGTCGATGAGAGCAGGGAGGAAGAACCGGAAGACTTCGGAAGGAGGCCCGCTACGGGAAGCGAACGGTACCCGACATTCGTTCCCTTGACACAGCAGCACCCAACTCCAGCACTGGAAGGAGGGGAAGGGGGAGTGGGGGGCTTCGAGGGGGGGATGGATGTCAGGGGTTCAGGAGCAGAGGCAAGGGCAAGGGAGGAAACAGAGAGCGAAGGGGAGGAGGCAGAAGAAAAGATGAGCGATGACGACGACCCGAGATCTCCGAGCCTTTCCAGTGAATCGGAGGATTCACAGAAAGGAGCACCAGTGGCCAGGGCAAGGGGGGAGTTTAGGGGGGCACCCCAGGAAGATAGAGCCAGAGGGGACTCAGAGGAGAGCAGTTGGAGATCGGGACCAGCGTCACCGCCAGAGAACAGAGAAGAGGAAGGGAGCCAGGGGGCAAGCGCTGGCAGCTCACAACAGGAGGGAGGGCACGAGTCAGGAGTGGCCACACCTCCATCTGGGAGCGAAGAGACGGTTAGACGGAAGGTGGAAGGTTGGGCGCGCGCGCCAAGTTCAAATGCACAGGAAGGCGACGCAGTAGGCAGCCCGGAAAGGGAGCCGGGTCCTAAAGCCCGGCGCAAGGAGACAGGAGGGTCCGGGGGGTCAGCGTCAGAAGAATCCCGGAAGGAAGAGACCCAGGGGGGCAGAGGGACCCAGAGAAGAACAGTCAGGCGGAAAAGGTGGAGCAGGGCTAGGATATTAAGTTGGTGTACGAGGGGCGGAGATTCAGACGGAGCTTCGCCGGTCTAGCTACTAGACGTAGAGTTGCACGCAGCAGCTTGAGAATGGAAACTGTACCTCAATAAAGACTTTTACTTAATGACCGTTGGCTAGCGTGATCCTCTGTGAGCTGGGATCGGGAAGCAACCCTGACAGTGCGTCTCTACGTCTAGACCCTAGACCAGCGAAGCCTCGTCTGAGTCTCCGCCCCCTGTACACCAGCTTAAGACTCTAGCCTTACTCCACCTTCTACGTTTCTCCTTCCTCCTCTGGGTCCTACTACCCCCCTGGGTGCCTTCCTTCCTGGATGCCTCGGAAGCGGACCCTTCGGACTCCTCCCCTTCTCTCCGGCGGGCTTTGGGACCCGGCTCTCTCTCCGGACTGCCCATTGCGCCCCCCTCTTGTACATTTGAACTTGGCGCGCGCGCGCTGCCCCTGACCTTCCTTTTGACCGTTACCTCGCTCTCTGATGCAGGCGTGGCTAACCCTGACTCCTGTCCTTCCGCTGACGGAAGGCTGCCTGCTGCCGATGTTTGGGACTCCTCCCCCTTACTGCTCTCCGGTGGGGAAGCTGGTCCCGATTTCCAGCTGCTGCTCTCTGAGTCCCCTCTGGCCCCTCCTTCCTGGGGTGTTCCCTCTGGCAACCCCCTGGCTCTGACCACTGGGGCCCCTTTCTGTGAATCCTCTGATTCACTGGAGAGACTTAGAGACCTCGGATGGCTACCCTCGCTGACTTCTCCCTCAGATTCCTCTCCCTCGGTCTCTACTTCCTCCCTTTCCTGTCCCTCTGCTCCTGAACCCCTGACATCCATCCCCCCCTCGAAGCCCCCCCTTCCCCCCTCCCCTCCTTCCGGTGCGGGTACTGGGTGCTCCGTCGTAGCGGGGGTGCTTGCAGGATACAGTTCGTCCCCCATGTACTCGTCAACGTCGCTCTCCTCTGCTTCCATCTCTCTGTCTTCGTGCTCGAACCCCACGTTGTCCCCCAACACGTCCATGTCCGTCTCGCCCCTCTCCCCCTCTTCGGGTGGTCCCATCCAAGGACCCCTCAGCCACTTCCTGCGCCACTGCTCCTCTGGTTGATCGTCCCACCAATACGAGTGGTCTGAGGCAGACCCCGGTGGCGAACCCACCTGGGAGCTGGGGACTGGTGCCTGTTCCTCGTCCGAGTCGAACCCCAGGAATGTGCTGGCTGAAAGAGTGGGTGTGAAAAGCCAGTCGTCGAAATACTCTGCTGGCATGGGCCTGTGCGGGAAGAGGGCATGAAACTCCTCTTTGAGCAGCGGTTCCTCCAAGGCATAGTCCGGTACCCAGCTGTTGGCACTGGCCGGGGTACCCTCTCTGGCTAGGAAATATTCTACTCCCTCTTCCCCCCATCTGGAGTCCAAAATCTCTGTGACCTCATTGATGTGTCCCCTCCTAGGCGACCCCCTCACTCTGGGCCCTTCTCTGCTCTGGTCTGGTGCTGTGTCTGGCTCCTGAAACCTATGAGGTGCTTTGTAGGGCGTGAGCACCGATCTATGGAACACCGGATGCATTCTGGAACCCTCCGGAAGAGCCAACCGGAAGGCCACTGGATTGACCTGCGCCTGGACTTGGTAAGGTCCTAGCTGCTTATGTCCTAGCTTCTTCTTAGCTAATGATCTGGTCGGCACTGCTTGCGCTGCTAACCAGACCCAGTCACCCACCTGTATGTCTTCCCCAACTCTTCTGTGTCTGTCGGCCTGCACCTTGTATGCGTGCTTTGCTAGTTCTAACTGCCTCCTGAGCTGTTCGTGGACCTCCTGCAACTCCGACGCTAAGGCTTCCGCTGCCTGTGGCTCCCCCTCCCCCACTCTCTCTAAACCCGGGAAGGTTCTGGGATGCCTCCCGTTGTTGGCGAAGAACGGCGTCACCCCCGTCGACACGTGCTTCGTATTGTTGTAAGCGAACTTGGCGAGCGGCAGGTAGTCCACCCATGTCGTGGGCTGCTGGTTGGCGTAGCATCTTAGGTACTGCTGCATGATGGCGTTGACCCTCTCCGCTTGTCCGTTGGTCTGTGGGTGTCTCGCCGACGCCAAATTGACTTTGACGTTCAGAATGCCCATCAGCTTCTGCCAGAAGTTCGAGATGAACTGTCGCCCCCGGTCGGAGAGAATAGACCGTGGCAGACCGTGGACTTTGAACACGTGGTCTATGAACAGTTTGGCGGTCTGCTCTGCCGTGGCTACCTTCGCACACGGAATGAAGTGTGCCATCTTAGTAAACATGTCCACCACCACTAGCACTGCTGTCTTTCCCCTCAAGCTGGGCAGATCCGTGACGAAGTCCAGGGCCACCCTCTCCCACGGTTCAGACGGTGTCTGCAGCGGTTCCAGCAGTCCCGCCGGCGGTCTGTGAACTGACTTGGCCCTTTGGCAGGTGTCACATCTCGAGACGTAATCCGCTACTTCCCCCCGCATCTTGGGCCACCAAAAGTCTCTGGCTACGAGTTCGACAGTCTTTTCTTTGCCAAAGTGCCCGGCGGTGGGAGCGTCGTGTAGCTGCTGCAGGACCCTTGCGCGGAGGTCGTCTCCCGGCACGTAGAGTGCTCCCTTGTGGAGGAGCAACCCATCGCGTATCTGGAACTCGTCGGCCCTCGCTGTGCCCCTGTGCACCTCCTGCATCTTGGCCCGTGCGAAGGGGTCTTCCCGCAGCGCGCGACGTACGGCGTCCAGGTCCACGGTTGCCGACGCGCATGCCCACGCTTCCGGTGCGAAAATGTGCTTGGCCGCCGACGGTGCCGCCTCCTCCAGGTATTGCGGCTTTCTGGACAATGCATCCGCCATCACGTTGTTGTCACCTGGGATGTACTCTATCTTGAAGTCGAAGTCCGCGAAGAACTCTGCCCATCTAATGTGTCTCTGGTTGAGGAACCTAGCCGTGCGCCAGTACTCCAGATTCTTGTGGTCCGTGTGGACCTGCACTGTATGTCTGGCTCCGATGAGGAAGTGCCTCCATGCCTTGAATGCTGCATGTATGGCTAGCAACTCCCTGTCCCAGATAGTGTAATTCTGCTCCGACTTGCTGAGCTTCCTCGAGTAGAAGGCGCACGGCCTCCAGTCCCCCTGCTGGTCTTGTTGCAACAGGACAGCTCCCACGGCTCTGTCTGAGGCGTCCGTCTCCACCCTCATGGGTCTGCTGGGATTCACATGCAGCAGCTGCTCTTCGGACGCGAAGAGACGCTTGAGTTTCTGAAAGGACTGCTCCGCTTGCTCCGTCCAGATGAATTTCTTCTTCTTGGAGCTGAGCGTGTCGGTGATGGCCGCTGTCTGCATGGCAAATCCCTTGATGAACTTGCGGTAAAAGTTGGCAAAGCCGACAAACCGCTGGACTTCCTTCCGATTGCGTGGGCTTTTCCAGTCCAAAACTGCGCGAACCTTGGCGCTGTCCATGGCGAGCCCCTTGTCCGACAACTTGTAGCCCAGGAAATCCACCTCCGTCACGTCGAACTGGCACTTCTCCAGCTTGGCGTACAGCCTGTGCTCCTTCAGTCTCTGCAGAACTTCCCTGACATCCCTCTCGTGCGCCTCTCGCGATTCTGAAAAAATCAGGATGTCGTCCAGGAAGCATACGCACTTCTTGTAAAGGAGCCCCGCCAGCACGTGATGCATAAAGGCCTGGAAAGTGTGAGAGCCATTTTGTAATCCGAAGGGCATAACTCTGTATTCGTAGGTGCCCAGTGGCGTGAACATGGCCGTCTTCCACTCGTCGCCGTCGCGCATGCGAATCAGGTTGTACGCGCCACGTAGATCCAGCTTGGTGAAAACGCGTCCTTTCCGCACCGTCGCGAGCAGGTCGTCTATCTTGGGCATGGGGAAAGCTGAGGGCTTGGTTTTCGAATTCAAGATTCTGAAGTCCACCACCAGTCTTTTTTGGGGCGTATCCCGCTTCTTCACAAAGAATACGGGACTGCCTCCCACCGCTTTCGACTCCCGGATGAACCCACGCTTCAAATTGTGATCTATGAACTCCCTGAGTTCTTGCAGTTCATCCTCAGACATGGAGTACAGTTTCCCAGTTGGCAGCGTCGCCCCCGGCAGGAGGTCAATCTTGCAATCATAGGGTCTGTGAGGGGGTAGCTTGTCCGCCTCCTTCTCGCAGAATACCTCCAAAAACTCCGCATACTTGTGGGGTACTGCTTGCAGCGTGCCCAACTGTAACTGCGGGTCCTCCTCTTCCCCTTCCGGGCTGGGTATAATGCAGTGTTCTGCACAGTAGGAGGAGCCAAAAGTCAGTTGGCGCTGGTACCAAGCCAATGCTGGGCTGTGTCTGTGCAGCCAACTCATGCCTAATACTATAGGCGTGTCGGACAGTTGGGTGACATTGAAACTGATGACTTCCCGGTGATTCCCAATTTGCATCACCATAGGCGGCGTCTGCTGCACCACCTGCCCCCCTAGCAGCTCCCTGCCATCCACCGTGACAACCTTCAGGGGCAGTGTGGCTGGCAGTAATGCTACGTTGTGTTGTTGAATGAACTCCAATCCTATAAAGTCTGCGTTACTGCCAGAGTCAATTGTAATAGGCACTTCTAAGGTGAGTCCATTGGGCAGCTGAAGCGATGCGGTTAGCTGCACCACTGGCTTGGGCGGGAGGGGGTCTGTGGGCTGCAAAATCTCTGGGGACTTCCTCACTGACTCGTCTGGCTGGGCCCCAGTGCCTCCTCTTCCAGCCAGACTTGGTCGTTTCCCTGCTGTGGTGCTCTCTGCTGAGTTGTTTCCAATACTGTCACTGAAGCTGCAGTGTGCTTGAGAATCCTCTGGGGACACTCTTTCGCCATGTGCTCTGCACTCTCACATATATAACACTTCCTGTTCCTTCTAGGCAGCTTCGATTTTACTGCTCCCGGTGTTAAGGCTCTGGTAGCTGAGTGAGCCCTAGCACCGCCAATCTCCATCTGCTCCTCGCCCCCTCCCTGTGGAGGCGTGGACTGCGCACGCGCTGCCTCTCTGGGCAAGAGGGAGGGCACTCTCGCTGGTGAGCGTCCCCAACGCCCTTCTTCTTTGCTCCACGGGCGTTCTTCCTGCCTCACCCCAATAGACAACGCTCTTTCAACCACTTGTTGAGTGGTTGTGGGTCTCTCTCCCCTTGCCATCTCATCCTTGATCTGTGCATTCAGACCCTCCCAAAAAAGGTCTCTAACCGGCGGAGAATCCTTATCCCAATTCAGCGCGTTGACCAATGCAAAAAACCGGGAATGATACTGCCTGACGCTGGCTTTCCCTTGTCTTAGCCCAAATATGTCCCTCCGGGCAATGTCAAGGTCTATTTTGGATAAGAAACAGGAGTCCATCGCCTTAATGAACGCATCTGCGCTTTGGAGCGCTGGATCCTTATCCCTCCACAGGTTGCGCAGCCATGCTTTCGCGTCCCCATGCAAATGAGACAAAATAAACCCCACTTTCTCCCGCTCATCTCTAAAGTCTCTTTCCAGCAGCTGCAGCGCAAACAGCACATCTGCTCGGAAATTGGGGTACTGCTGCAAATTCCCATCAAAATGAGATACAATGCTGCCTCCTCTCTTCCCCAAACCGATCCCCTCGGATCTGGGTACTGGGATCCCCTGCTTTACAAGCCCTTCCAACCTGGCTTGAAGATCTCTGCAGGCAGCTGCCGCTTCTTCCTCTCTCTTCCTGGATGCGATTATTTCAGCGTTGAGTAGTGTCACCGCTTCTTGCAGGGAAGCTATTTTCTGTTCTGTAGTCATCTAGCCTGACTCTTGTGAGCTCGCAAGGCACCAGTCTTCTACCCTCCCTGCCTCGCTTCCTTAGCGATGCTTGAGGCGAAGAAAACCGATGATACTAGAGACGAGGCTTACTGTCAGAGACTGCCTCCCGGTCTCAGCTCACAGAAGACCAACGCTAGCCATTAGAACTGTACAGAAGTCTTTATTGACATTTAGTTTCCATTTTCAAGCACTAGCGTGCGTCTCTACGTCTAGACCCTAGACCAGCGAAGCCTCGTCTGAGTCTCCGCCCCCTGTACACCAGCTTAAGACTCTAGCCTTACTCCACCTTCTACGTTTCTCCTTCCTCCTCTGGGTCCTACTACCCCCCTGGGTGCCTTCCTTCCTGGATGCCTCGGAAGCGGACCCTTCGGACTCCTCCCCTTCTCTCCGGCGGGCTTTGGGACCCGGCTCTCTCTCCGGACTGCCCATTGCGCCCCCCCTCTTGTACATTTGAACTTGGCGCGCGCGCGCTGCCCCTGACCTTCCTTTTGACCGTTACCTCGCTCTCTGATGCAGGCGTGGCTAACCCTGACTCCTGTCCTTCCGCTGACGGAAGGCTGCCTGCTGCCGATGTTTGGGACTCCTCCCCCTTACTGCTCTCCGGTGGGGAAGCTGGTCCCGATTTCCAGCTGCTGCTCTCTGAGTCCCCTCTGGCCCCTCCTTCCTGGGGTGTTCCCTCTGGCAACCCCCTGGCTCTGACCACTGGGGCCCCTTTCTGTGAATCCTCTGATTCACTGGAGAGACTTAGAGACCTCGGATGGCTACCCTCGCTGACTTCTCCCTCAGATTCCTCTCCCTCGGTCTCTACTTCCTCCCTTTCCTGTCCCTCTGCTCCTGAACCCCTGACACATATGCTTTATTTGGGCTGTTAGGAAACATTTCACTGCGTGATTTTTGGGTGAATGTGCATACTAATCCGAAAAGCAGCAATTGCAAGTAAGCGCAATGAAAGCTTATTCGTCTTCTTTCTGCGCATATGGTAGCGAAAAGACGGTGTTTTGTCATTTGGTTCTCATTACATACTGTCAGGGGTTCAGGAGCAGAGGCAAGGGCAAGGAAGGAAACAGAGAGCGAAGGGGAGGAGGCAGAAGAAAGGATGAGCGATGACGACGACCCGAGATCTCCGAGTCTCTCCAGTGAGTCGGAGGATTCACAGAAAGGAGCACCAGTGGCCAAGGCAAGGGGGGAGTTTAGGGGGGCACCCCAGGGAGATAGAGCCAGAGGGGAATCAGAGGAGAGCAGTTGGAGATCGGGTCCAGCGTCACCGCCAGAGAACAGGGAAGAGGAAAGGAGCCAGGGGGCAAGCGCTGGCAGCTCACAGCAGGAGGGAGGGCACGAGTCAGGGGTGGCCACACCTCCATCTGGGAGCGAAGAAACGGTTAGACGGAAGGTGGAAGGTTGGGCGCGCGCGCCAAGTTCAAATGCACAGGAAGGAGGCGCAGTAGGCAGCCCGGAAAGAGAGCCGGGTCCTAAAGCCCGGCGCAAGGAGACAGGAGAGTCCGGGGGGTCAGCGTCCGAAGAATCCCGGAAGGAAGAGACCCAGGGGGGCAGAGGGACCCAGAGAAGAACAGTCAGGCGGAAAAGGTGGAGCAGGGCTAGGATATTAAGTTGGTGTACGAGGGGCGGAGATTCAGACGGAGCTTCGCCGATCTAGCTACTAGACGTAGGGTTGCACGCAGCAGCTTGAGAATGGAAACTGTAACTCAATAAAGACTTTTACTTAATGACCGTTGGCTAGCGTGATCCTCTGTGAGCTAGGATCTTGAAGCAACCCTGACAGTAAGCTCCGTCTCCTGTATTGTGGGCATCTACAGCCTCGAGGAGAGGAGAGAAGCAGGTGCCTACTAGTGAGCTCACGAACGGCAGCCGACATGACGGCTGAACAGCAGATAGCGGAACTCAGAGAAGCAGTGTCACAGCTGAATGCCGAGGCTCTCGCATCCAGGAAGAGAGAGGAGGACGCAGCTGCCGCCTACAGGGATCTCCAGGTCAGGTTGGAAGTGCTTACGAAGCAAGGGCAACAGACACCCAAACCAGAGGGGATTGGGTTGGGGAGACGCACAGGCGGTCTGGTCTCTCACTTCGATGGGAACCTGCAACAGTATCCCAATTTTAAAGCAGACGTACTGTGTGCACTGCAACTGCTGAGTAAAGATTTTAGAGATGAGCAAGAGAAAGTGGGGTTCATCATGTCTTATTTGCATGGGGATGCCAGAGCATGGCTGCGCAATTTATGGAGGGATAACGATCCGGCGCTCCAAAATGCGAATGCCTTTATTAAAGCGATGGATGCGTGTTTTTTATCAAGCATTGACGTGGATCTTGCTCGGCAACAGATTCATGGACTGAAGCAGGGAAGGGCCAGCGTACGGCAGTACCATGCCCGCTTTTTCGCCTTGGCCAGTGCCCTAGAATGGGACAGAGATGCGACCCCTGTAAGAGACCTTTTCTGGGAGGGACTAAACAGCTCTGTAAAAGATGAGATTGCGAGGGGGGAGAGACCCCGGACCACCCAGGAGGTCGTGCAGAGGGCGCTGGCAGTGGGGGTACGGCTGGAAGGACGTCCGTGGAGCAGGGACGAAGGGCGTGGAGGGCGCGAACCAGCCAGGGGCTCCTCCTTCTTTCCCAGAGAAGCAGCACGTACGCAATCCACGCCTCCGCCAGGGGGAGGAGCTGAACCGATGGAGGTTGGAGGTGCCAGGGCTCAGTCAGCAACCAGAGCCCTAGCACCAGCAGCAGTGAAAGCGAAGCCTCCTAGAGGGAACAGGAAGTGTTACGTCTGTGAGGAGCCAGGGCATATGGCGAAAGAGTGTCCCCAGAGGCTCCACAAGCTCACTGCAGCCTCAGCAATGGCGACTGCAGCAACGCAGCAAGGAGAACCACAGCAGGGAAACGACGCTGTCTGGCTGGAGGAAGAGGCACTGGGGCCCAGCCAGACGTATTAATGATGCAGTCCCCAGAGATTTTACAGCCCGTGAACCCCCTCCCGCCCAAACCAGTGGTGAGGCTCACCGCGTCGCTCCAGCTGCCCAATGGCATCACCATGGACGTGCCAATCACCATTGACTCAGGCAGCAATGCGGACTTTATGGGGCAGGACTTTGTCAACCAGCATGCTATACAGTTGCTGCCGGCCACACTGCCCCTGCAGGTGGTCACGGTGGATGGCAGGGAGCTGCTAGGAGGGCAAGTGGTGCAGCAGACGCCACCGATGGTGATGCGACTTGGGAATCACCAAGAAGTCATCAGCTTCAACGTCACTCAATTGTCGGACACGCCCATTGTGTTGGGCATGAGTTGGCTGGACAAACACAGCCCAACGCTGGCTTGGTACCAGAGGCAGCTGACCTTCGGCTCTTCCTTTTGTGCTGAACACTGCATCGTGCCCAGGCAGGAAGGAGAGGAAGAGGAGTCACAGCTACTGCTAGGCACGCTGCAAGCGATTCCCCACAAGTACGCAGAATTTTTGGAAGTTTTCTGCGAGAAGGAGGCAGACAGGCTACCCCCTCACAGGCCATATGACTGCAAGATTGACCTGCTGCCAGGGGCGGCGCTGCCTAAGGGGAAACTGTATTCCATGTCAGAGGACGAGCTGCAAGAACTCAAGGAGTTCATAGATCATAATTTGGAGCGCGGTTTCATCCGAGAGTCCAAGGCGGTGGGAGGCAGCCCGGTGTTCTTCGTTAAGAAGCGGGATACGCCCCAAAAGAGGCTCGTAGTGGATTACAGGATCTTGAACAGTGTGACTAAGCCGTCGGACTTCCCCATGCCCCGAATTGACGACCTCCTCGCAAAGGTGCGGAAGGGCAGAGTGTTCACCAAATTGGATCTGCGAGGTGCGTACAACCTCATTCGCATGCGGGAGGGAGACGAGTGGAAAACAGCCATGTTCACGCCACTGGGAACCTACGAATATAGAGTTATGCCTTTTGGATTGCAAAATGGCTCCCACGTTTTTCAAGCATTCATGCATCACGTGTTGGCGGGACTTCTCTACAAGACGTGCGTCTGTTTCTTAGATGACATCCTGATCTTTTCGGAGTCGCAACAGGAGCATGACAAACACGTCAAGGAAGTACTGAACAGGCTGAAGCACCATAGGCTCTACGCCAAGCTGGAGAAGTGCCAATTTGACGTGACGGAGGTGGATTTTCTGGGCTACAAGCTGTCTGTCAAGGGGCTCGCCATGGACAGCGCCAAGGTTCGAGCGGTGTTGGTTTGGAAGAGCCCGCGCAACCGGAAGGAGGTCCAACGGTTTGTCGGCTTTGCGAACTTCTATCGCAAGTTTATCAAGGGCTTCGCTATGCAGACGGCGGCCATCACTGACACGCTTAGCTCCAAGAAAAAGAAGTTCATTTGGACAGAGCAGGCGGAACAGTCCTTTCAGGCACTCAAGCGTCTCTTCGCGTCGGAAGAGCAGCTGCTTCATGTCAACCCCAGCAAGCCGATGAGGGTGGAGACGGACGCCTCGGACAGAGCCGTGGGGGCGGTCCTGCTGCAGAAAGACCCGCAGGGGGTGTGGCGACCGGGAGCGTTTTACTCCAGGAAGCTCAGCAAGTCCGAGCAGAACTACACCATATGGGACAGGGAGTTGCTGGCCATTCATGCAGCGTTCAAGGCGTGGAGGCACTTTCTGATCGGCGCCAAGCACACGGTGCAGGTTTGCACGGACCACAAGAACCTAGAGCACTGGCGCACGGCACAGTTCCTGAACCAAAGGCAGATACGTTGGGCTGAGTTCTTTGCGAACTTCGACTTCCGAATAGAGTATGTCCCGGGGGACACCAACATCATGGCGGACGCTCTCTCCCGCAAGCCACAGTATCTGGAGGAAGCGAGGGAGAGACGGACATGGACATTTTCGGGGACGATCCAGGTTTCGAGCACGGCGGCACAGAGATGGAAGCAGAGGTGACCGTCGTCGACGAGAGAAGGGAGGAAGAACCGGAAGACTTCGGAGGGAGGCCCGCTACGGGAACCGAACGGTACCCGACATTCGTCTCCTTGACGCAGCAGCACCCAGCTCCAGCACCGGAAGGAGGGGAAGGGGGAGTGGGGGGCTTCGAGGGGGGGATGGATGTCAGGGGTTCAGGAGCAGAGGCAAGGGCAAGGAAGGAAACAGAGAGCGAAGGGGAGGAGGCAGAAGAAAGGATGAGCGATGACGACGACCCGAGATCTCCGAGTCTCTCCAGTGAGTCGGAGGATTCACAGAAAGGAGCACCAGTGGCCAAGGCAAGGGGGGAGTTTAGGGGGGCACCCCAGGGAGATAGAGCCAGAGGGGAATCAGAGGAGAGCAGTTGGAGATCGGGTCCAGCGTCACCGCCAGAGAACAGGGAAGAGGAAAGGAGCCAGGGGGCAAGCGCTGGCAGCTCACAGCAGGAGGGAGGGCACGAGTCAGGGGTGGCCACACCTCCATCTGGGAGCGAAGAAACGGTTAGACGGAAGGTGGAAGGTTGGGCGCGCGCGCCAAGTTCAAATGCACAGGAAGGAGGCGCAGTAGGCAGCCCGGAAAGAGAGCCGGGTCCTAAAGCCCGGCGCAAGGAGACAGGAGAGTCCGGGGGGTCAGCGTCCGAAGAATCCCGGAAGGAAGAGACCCAGGGGGGCAGAGGGACCCAGAGAAGAACAGTCAGGCGGAAAAGGTGGAGCAGGGCTAGGATATTAAGTTGGTGTACGAGGGGCGGAGATTCAGACGGAGCTTCGCCGATCTAGCTACTAGACGTAGGGTTGCACGCAGCAGCTTGAGAATGGAAACTGTAACTCAATAAAGACTTTTACTTAATGACCGTTGGCTAGCGTGATCCTCTGTGAGCTAGGATCTTGAAGCAACCCTGACACATACACTTTGCGATTTCTGGGTTAATGTTGCATTATCACCAAAGAACACAACTTGAAATAAGTGACATCCAAGATTCTTGTTTCGATGTAGCTGGAACGCAAAACAACCTGTTTTGCTCTGTTTTAGTTTACTACACTTTGCTTTGCTATTTGTTGGTGAATGAACACCGAATGAAAAAATCCCAGCTTATTCGTCTTGTTTCTAATGAGATGGAAGCAAAACACGTATGCTTAATTTGGGCTGATAACAAACATTTCACTGCGTGATTTTTTATTGAATGTGCATTCTAATTCGAAAAGCAGCAATTGCAAGTAAGCGCAATCCAAGCTTATTCGTTTTCTTTCTGCACATATGGTAGCGAAAAGACGGTGTTTTGTCATTTGGGTCTCATTACATACACTTTGCGATTTCTGGGTTAATGTTGCATTAACACCAAAGAACACAACTTGAAATAAGCAACATCCAAGATTCTTGTTTCGATGTAGCTGCAACGCAAAACAACGTGTTTTGCTCTCTTTCAGCTTACTACACTTTGCTTTGCTATTTGTTGGTGAATGAACACCGAATGAAAAAATCCCAGCTTATTCGTCTTGTTTCTAATGAGATGGAAGCAAAACACGTATGCTTAATTTGGGCTGATAACAAACATTTCACTGCGTGATTTTTTATTGAATGTGCATTCTAATTCGAAAAGCAGCAATTGCAAGTAAGCGCAATCCAAGCTTATTCGTTTTCTTTCTGCACATATGGTAGCGAAAAGACGGTGTTTTGTCATTTGGGTCTCATTACATACTGTCAGGGGTTCAGGAGCAGAGGCAAGGGCAAGGGAGGAAACAGAGAGCGAAGGGGAGGAGGCAGAAGAAAAGATGAGTGATGACGACGACCCGAGATCTCCGAGTCTTTCCAGTGAATCGGAGGATTCACAGAAAGGAGCACCAGTGGCCAAGGCAAGGGGGGAGTTTAGGGGGGCACCCCAGGAAGATAGAGCCAGAGGGGACTCAGAGGAGAGCAGTTGGAGATCGGGACCAGCGTCACCGCCAGAGAACAGGGAAGAGGAAGGGAGCCAGGGGGCAAGCGCTGGCAGCTCACAACAGGAGGGAGGGCACGAGTCAGGGGTGGCGACACCTCCATCTGGGAGCGAAGAGACGGTTAGACGGAAGGTGGAAGGTTGGGCGCGCGCGCCAAGTTCAAATGCACAGGAAGGCGGCGCAGTAGGCAGCCCGGAAAGGGAGCCGGGTCCTAAAGCCCGGCGCAAGGAGACAGGAGGGTCCGGGGGGTCAGCGTCAGAAGAATCCCGGAAGGAAGAGACCCAGGGGGGCAGAGGGACCCAGAGAAGAACAGTCAGGCGGAAAAGGTGGAGCAGGGCTAGGATACTAAGTTGGTGTACAAGGGGCGGAGATTCAGACGGAGCTTCGCCGATCTAGCTACTAGACGTAGAGTTGCACGCAGCAGCTTGAGAATGGAAACTGTAACTCAATAAAGACTTTTACTTAATGACCGTTGGCTAGCGTGATCCTCTGTGAGCTAGGATCTTGAAGCAACTCTGACAGTAAGCTCCGTCTCATAGAATTGTGGGCATATACAGCCTCGAGGAGAGGAGAGAAGCAGGTGCCCACTAGCGAGCTCACGAACGGCAGCCGACATGACGGCTGAACAGCAAATAGCGGAACTCAGAGAAGCAGTGTCACAGCTGAATGCCGAGGCTCTCGCATCCAGGAAGAGAGAGGAGGACGCAGCTGCCGCCTACAGGGATCTCCAGGTCAGGTTGGAAGTGCTTACGAAGCAAGGGCAACAGACACCCAAACCAGAGGGGATTGGTTTGGGGAGACGCACAGGCGGTCTGGTCTCTCACTTCGATGGGAACCTGCAACAGTATCCCAATTTTAGAGCAGACGTGCTGTGTGCACTGCAACTGCTGAATAAAGATTTTAGAGATGAGCAGGAGAAAGTGGGATTCATCATGTCCTATTTGCATGGGGATGCCAGGGCATGGCTGCGCAATTTGTGGAGGGATAACGATCCGGCGCTCCAAAATGCGAATGCCTTTATTAAAGCGATGGATGGGTGTTTTTTATCAAGCATTGACGTGGATCTTGCTCGGCAACAGATTCATGGACTGAAGCAGGGAAGGGCCAGCGTACGGCAGTACCATGCCCGCTTTTTCGCCTTGGCCAGTGCCCTAGAATGGGACAGAGATGCGACTCCTGTAAGAGACCTGTTCTGGGAGGGATTAAACAGCTCTGTGAAAGATGAAATTGCGAGGGGGGAGAGACCCCGGACCACCCAGGAGGTCGTGCAGAGGGCGCTGGCAGTGGGGGTACGGCTGGAAGGACGTCCGTGGAGCAGGGACGAAGGGCGTGGAGGGCGCGAACCAGCCAGGGGCTCCTCCTTCTTTCCCAGAGAAGCAGCACGTACGCAATCCACGCCTCCGCCAGGAGGAGGAGCTGAACCGATGGAGGTTGGAGGTGCCAGGGCTCAGTCAGCAACCAGAGCCCTAGCACCAGCAGCAGTGAAAGCGAAGCCTCCTAGAGGGAACAGGAAGTGTTACGTCTGTGAGGAGCCAGGGCATATGGCGAAAGAGTGTCCCCAGAGGCTCCGCAAGCTCACTGCAGCCTCAGCAATGGCGACTGCAGCAACGCAGCAAGGAGAACCACAGCAGGGAAACGACGCAGTCTGGCTGGAGGAAGAGGCACTGGGGCCCAGCCAGACGTGTTAATGATGCAGTCCCCAGAGATTTTACAGCCCGTGAACCCCCTCCCGCCCAAACCAGTAGTGAGGCTCACCGCATCGCTCCAGCTGCCCAATGGCATCACCATGGACGTGCCAATCACCATTGACTCAGGCAGCAATGCGGACTTTATAGGGCAGGACTTTGTCAACAAGCATGCTATACAGTTGCTGCCGGCCACACTGCCCCTGCAGGTTGTCACGGTGGATGGCAGGGAGCTGCTAGGGGGGCAAGTGGTGCAGCAGACGCCACCAATGGTGATGCGACTTGGGAATCACAAAGAAGTCATCAGCTTCAACGTCACTCAATTGTCGGACACGCCCATTGTGTTGGGCATGAGTTGGCTGGACAAGCACAGCCCAACGCTGGCTTGGTACCAGAGGCAGCTGACCTTCGGCTCTTCTTTTTGTGCTGAACACTGCATCGTGCCCAGGCAGGAAGGAGAGGAAGAGGAGTCGCAGCTGCTGCTAGGCACGCTGCAAGCGATTCCCCACAAGTACGCAGAATTTTTGGAAGTTTTCTGCGAGAAGGAGGCAGACAGGCTACCCCCTCACAGGCCATATGACTGCAAGATTGACCTGCTGCCAGGGGCGGCGCTGCCTAAGGGGAGACTGTATTCCATGTCAGAGGACGAACTGCAAGAACTCAAAGAGTTCATAGATCATAATTTGGAGCGCGGTTTCATCCGAGAGTCCGAGGCGGCGGGAGGCAGCCCGGTGTTCTTCGTTAAGAAGCGGGATACGCCCCAAAAGAGACTTGTAGTGGATTACAGGATCTTGAACAGTGTGACTAAGCCGTCGGACTTCCCCATGCCCCGAATTGACGACCTCCTCGCAAAGGTGCGGAAGGGCAGAGTGTTCACCAAGTTGGACCTGCGAGGGGCGTACAACCTCATTCGCATGCGGGAGGGAGATGAGTGGAAAACAGCCATGTTCACGCCACTGGGGACCTACGAATATAGAGTTATGCCTTTTGGATTGCAAAATGGCTCCCACGTTTTTCAAGCATTCATGCATCACGTGTTGGCGGGACTTCTCTACAAGACGTGCGTCTGTTTCTTAGATGACATCCTGATCTTTTCGGAGTCGCAACAGGAGCATGACAAACACGTCAAGGAAGTGCTGAACAGGCTAAAGCAACATAGGCTCTACGCCAAGCTGGAGAAGTGCCAATTTGACGTGACGGAGGTGGATTTTCTGGGCTACAAGCTGTCTGACAAGGGGCTCGCCATGGACAGCACCAAGGTTCGAGCGGTGTTGGATTGGAAGAGCCCGCGCAACCGGAAGGAGGTCCAACGGTTTGTCGGCTTTGCGAACTTCTATCGCAAGTTTATCAAGGGCTTCGCTATGCAGACGGCGGCCATCACTGACACGCTTAGCTCCAAGAAAAAGAAGTTCATTTGGACACAGCAGGCGGAACAGTCCTTTCAGGCACTCAAGCGTCTCTTCGCGTCGGAAGAGCAGCTGCTTCATGTCAACCCCAGCAAGCCGATGAGGGTGGAGACAGACGCCTCGGACAGAGCCGTGGGGGCGGTCCTGCTGCAGAAAGACCCGCAAGGGGTGTGGCGACCGGGAGCGTTTTACTCCAGGAAGCTCAGCAAGTCCGAGCAGAACTACACCATATGGGACAGGGAGTTGCTGGCCATTCATGCAGCGTTCAAGGCGTGGAGGCACTTTCTGATCGGCGCCAAGCACACGGTGCAGGTTTGCACGGACCACAAGAACCTAGAGCACTGGCGCACGGCACAGTTCCTGAACCAAAGGCAGATACGTTGGGCTGAGTTCTTTGCGAACTTCGACTTCCGAATAGAGTATGTCCCGGGGGACACCAACATCATGGCGGACGCTCTCTCTCGCAAGCCACAGTATCTGGAGGACGCAACGCCAGCGGCCGCCATGCACATCTTCGCACCAACAGTGTGGGCGTGCGCCGCGGCAACCGTGGATCTAGAGGCGGTGCGACGAGCGTTGCAGGGGGACTCCTTCGCGCAAGCAAAGATGGCAGAGGTGCAAAGGGGCAAGGCAGCGGCCGACGGTTTCCAGCTAAGAGATGGATTGCTCATCCGTAAAGGGGCCATCTACGTGCCGGGAGACGAACTTCGCGCCAAGGTGCTGCAGCAGCTGCACGACGCGCCCACTGCAGGGCACTTCGGCAAGGAGAAGACGGTGGAATTAGTCGCCAGGGATTTCTGGTGGCCTGGAATGAGAGGGGAGGTCGCGGACTACGTGGCGAGGTGCGACACCTGCCAGAGGGCGAAGCCAGTGCTTAGACCGCCGGCCGGACTGTTGGAACCGCTGCAAACTCCGGTCGAACCTTGGGAGAGAGTGGCCCTGGACTTTGTCACGGATCTGCCCAGCTCGAGGGGCAAGACGGCAGTGCTGGTGGTGGTGGACTTGTTCTCCAAGATGGCACATTTCATTCCGTGTGCGAAGGTGGCCACGGCGGAACAAACCGCCAAACTGTTCATAGACCACGTGTTCAAGGTTCACGGTCTGCCACGGTCTATTCTGTCCGACCGGGGGCGGCAGTTCATCTCGAATTTCTGGCAGAGGCTGATGGGCTTCCTGAACGTCAAGATCAACCTGGCGTCGGCGAGACACCCGCAGACCAACGGGCAAGCGGAGCGGGTTAATGCCATCATGCAGCAGTACTTGAGGTGTTATGCAAATCAACAGCCTGCGACGTGGGTGGATTACCTGCCGCTCGCCGAGTTCGCCTACAACAACACGAAGCACGTGTCCACGGGGGTCACGCCGTTCTTCGCCAACAACGGGAGGCACCCCAGAACCTTCCCGGGACTGGAAAGGCTGGGGGAGGGGGAGCCGCAGACGGCAGATGCGTTCGCGCCGGAACTGCAGGAAGTCCACGATCAGCTGAGGCGCCACCTGGAGCTGGCCAAGCACGCATACAAGGTACAAGCGGACAAACGCAGAAGGGTTGGCGAAGAGCTCCACGTGGGAGACTGGGTCTGGTTAGCAGCCCACGCAGTGCCGGCCAGGTCGTTGGCCAAGAAGAAACTAGGGCATAAGCAACTGGGGCCCTATCAAGTCGAAGAGCAGGTCAACCCGGTGGCCTTCAGGCTGGCGCTTCCGGAGGGTTCCAGAATGCATCCGGTGTTCCACAGATCGGTGCTCACTCCCTACAGGGCACCGCACAGGTTTCAGGAACCCGGAACGGCGCCGAGTCCGGTCAGAGACAGAACAGGGCACGCAGGAGTGGCACAGAAGGAGCGCATCAACGAAGTCACAGAAATTTTGGACTCCAGATGGGGGGAAGAAGGGGTAGAATACTTTCTCGCCAAGGAGGGCACCCCGGCCAGCGCGAACAGCTGGGTGCCGGGCTACGCCTTGGACGAACCTCTGCTCAAAGACGAGTTTCATGCCCTCTTCCCACATAGACCGATGCAAGCAGACTTTTTCGACGACTGGCTTTTCACGCCCACGCTTTCGGCCAGCACGTTCCGGGGGTTCGACTCGGACGAGGACCCGACACGAGACGTCCGTTCCCCGGAGGGGTCACCCTCAGGATCTGCCTCAGAACCCTCGTATTGGTGGGACGACAGACCAGAGGAGCAGTGGCGCAGGAAGTGGCAAGAAGGTCCAGGACGAGCAACGCCGCCAGGAGGAAGTGAGGGAGAGACGGACATGGACGTTTTCGGGGACGACCCAGGTTTCGAGCATGGCGGCACAGAGATGGAAGCAGAGGTGACCGTCGTCGACGAGAGCAGGGAGGAAGAACCGGAAGACTTCGGATGGAGGCCCGCTACGGGAAGCGAACGATACCCGACATTCGTCCCCTTGACACAGCAGCACCCAGCTCCAGCACCGGAAGGAGGGGAAGGGGGAGTGGGGGGCTTCGAGGGGGGGATGGATGTCAGGGGTTCAGGAGCAGAGGCAAGGGCAAGGGAGGAAACAGAGAGCGAAGGGGAGGAGGCAGAAGAAAAGATGAGTGATGACGACGACCCGAGATCTCCGAGTCTTTCCAGTGAATCGGAGGATTCACAGAAAGGAGCACCAGTGGCCAAGGCAAGGGGGGAGTTTAGGGGGGCACCCCAGGAAGATAGAGCCAGAGGGGACTCAGAGGAGAGCAGTTGGAGATCGGGACCAGCGTCACCGCCAGAGAACAGGGAAGAGGAAGGGAGCCAGGGGGCAAGCGCTGGCAGCTCACAACAGGAGGGAGGGCACGAGTCAGGGGTGGCCACACCTCCATCTGGGAGCGAAGAGACGGTTAGACGGAAGGTGGAAGGTTGGGCGCGCGCGCCAAGTTCAAATGCACAGGAAGGCGGCGCAGTAGGCAGCCCGGAAAGGGAGCCGGGTCCTAAAGCCCGGCGCAAGGAGACAGGAGGGTCCGGGGGGTCAGCGTCAGAAGAATCCCGGAAGGAAGAGACCCAGGGGGGCAGAGGGACCCAGAGAAGAACAGTCAGGCGGAAAAGGTGGAGCAGGGCTAGGATACTAAGTTGGTGTACAAGGGGCGGAGATTCAGACGGAGCTTCGCCGATCTAGCTACTAGACGTAGAGTTGCACGCAGCAGCTTGAGAATGGAAACTGTAACTCAATAAAGACTTTTACTTAATGACCGTTGGCTAGCGTGATCCTCTGTGAGCTAGGATCTTGAAGCAACTCTGACACATACACTTTCCGATTTCTGGGTTAATGTTGCATTAACACCAAAGAACACAACTTGAAATAAGCAACATCCATGATTCTTGTTTCGATGTAGCTGCAACGCCAAACAACGTGTTTTGCTCTCTTTCAGCTTACTACACTTTGCTTTGCTATTTGTTGGTGAATGAACACCGAATGAAAAAATCCCAACTTTTTCGTCTTGTTTCTATTGAGATGGAAGCAAAACACGTATGCTTAATTTGGGCTGTTAAGAAACATTTGACTGTGTGATTTTTGGGTGAATGTGCAACTCTAATCTGAAAAGCAGCAATTGCAAGTAGGCGCATTCAAAGCTTATTCATGTTATTTCTGCACATATGGTATCGAAAATACGGTGTTTTGTCATTTGGGTCTCATTACATACACTTTGCGATTTCGGGGGTTAATGTTGCATTAACACCAAAGAACACAACTTGAAATAAGCAAAATCCAAGATTCTTGTTTCGATGTAGCTGGAACGCAAAACAACCTGTTTTGCTCTGTTTTATCTTACTACACTTTGCTTTGCTATTTGTTGGTGAATGAACACCGAATGAAAAAATCCCAGCTTATTCGTCTTGTTTCTATTGAGATGGAAGCAAAACACGTATGCTTTATTTGGGCTGTTAAGAAACATTTCACTGCGTGATTTTTGGGTGAATGTGCATACTAATCCGAAAAGCAGCAATTGCAAGTAAGCGCAATGAAAGCTTATTCGTCTTCTTTCTGCGCATATGGTAGCGAAAAGACGGTGTTTTGTCATTTGGTTCTCATTACATACACTTTGCGATTTCTGGGTTAATGTTGCATTATCACCAAAGAACACAACTTGAAATAAGTGACATCCAAGATTCTTGTTTCGATGTAGCTGGAACGCAAAACAACCTGTTTTGCTCTGTTTTAGCTTACTACACTTTGCTTTGCTATTTGTTGGTGAATGAACACCGAATGAAAAAATCCCAGCTTATTCGTCTTGTTTCTATTGAGATGGAAGCAAAACACGTATGCTTTATTTGGGCTGTTAAGAAACATTTCACTGCGTGATTTTTGGGTGAATGTGCATACTAATCCGAAAAGCAGCAATTGCAAGTAAGCGCAATGAAAGCTTATTCGTCTTCTTTCTGCGCATATGGTAGCGAAAAGACGGTGTTTTGTCATTTGGTTCTCATTACATACACTTTGCGATTTCTGGGTTAATGTTGCATTATCACCAAAGAACACAACTTGAAATAAGTGACATCCAAGATTCTTGTTTCGATGTAGCTGGAACGCAAAACAACCTGTTTTGCTCTGTTTTAGTTTACTACACTTTGATTTGCTATTTGTTGGTGAATGAACATCGAATGAAAAAATCCCAGCTTATTCGTCTTGTTTCTATTGAGATGGAAGCAAAACACGTATGCTTAATTTGGGCTGATAACAAACATTTCACTGCGTGATTTTTGGGTGAATGTGCATTCTAATTCGAAAAGCAGCAATTGCAAGTAAGCGCAATCCAAGCCTATTCGTTTTCTTTCTGCACATATGGTAGCGAAAAGACGGTGTTTTGTCATTTGGGTCTCATTACATACTGTCAGGGGTTCAGGAGCAGAGGGACAGGAAAGGGAGGAATTAGAGACCGAGGGAGAGGGTTCGGAGGGAGAAGTCAGCGATGATAGCCATCCGAGGTCTCTAAGTCTCTCCAGTGAATCAGAGGATTCACAGAAAGGGGCTCCAGTGGTCAGAGCCGGGGGGTTGCCAGAGGGAACACCCCAGGAAGGAGGGGCCAGAGGGGACTCAGAGAGCAGCAGCTGGAAATCGGGACCAGCTTCTCCACCGGAGAGCAGTAAGGGGGAGGAGTCCCAAACATCGGCAGCAGGCAGCATTCCGTCAGCGGAAGGACAGGAGTCAGGGTTAGCCACGCCTGCATCAGAGAGCGAGGTAACGGTCAAAAGGAAGGTCAGGGGCAGCGCGCGCGCGCCAAGTTCAAATGTACAAGAGGGGGGCGCAATGGGCAGTCCGGAGAGAGAGCCGGGTCCCAAAGCCCGCCGGAGAGAAGGGGAGGAGTCCGAAGGGTCCGCTTCCGAGGCATCCAGGAAGGAAGGCACCCAGGGGGGTAGTAGGACCCAGAGGAGGAAGGAGAAACGTAGAAGGTGGAGTAAGGCTAGAGTCTTAAGCTGGTGTACAGGGGGCGGAGACTCAGACGAGGCTTCGCTGGTCTAGGGTCTAGACGTAGAGACGCACGCTAGTGCTTGAAAATGGAAACTAAATGTCAATAAAGACTTCTGTACAGTTCTAATGGCTAGCGTTGGTCTTCTGTGAGCTGAGACCTGGAGGCAGTCTCTGACAGTAAGCCTCGTCTCCGTATCATCGGTTTTCTTCGCCTCAAGCATCGCTAAGGAAGCGAGGCAGGGAGGGTAGAAGACTGGTGCCTTGCGAGCTCACAAGAGTCAGGCAAGATGACTACAGAACAGAAAATAGCTTCCCTGCAAGAAGCGGTGACACTACTCAACGCTGAAATAATCGCATCCAGGAAGAGAGAGGAAGAAGCGGCAGCTGCCTGCAGAGATCTTCAAGTCAGGTTGGAAGGGCTTGTAAAGCAGGGGATCCCAGTACCCAGATCCGAGGGGATCGGTTTGGGGAAGAGAGGAGGCAGCATTGTATCTCATTTTGATGGGAATTTGCAGCAGTACCCCAATTTCCGAGCAGATGTGCTGTTTGCGCTGCAGCTGCTGGAAAGAGACTTTAGGGATGAGCGGGAGAAAGTGGGGTTTATTTTGTCTCATCTGCATGGGGACGCGAAAGGATGGCTGCGCAACCTGTGGAGGGATAAGGATCCAGCGCTCCAAAGCGCAGATGCGTTCATTAAGGCGATGGACTCCTGTTTCTTATCCAAAATAGACCTTGACATTGCCCGGAGGGACATATTTGGGCTAAGACAAGGGAAAGCCAGCGTAAGGCAGTATCATTCCCGGTTTTTTGCATTGGTCAACGCGCTGAATTGGGATAAGGATTCTCCGCCGGTTAGAGACCTTTTTTGGGAGGGTCTGAATGCACAGATCAAGGATGAGATGGCAAGGGGAGAGAGACCCACAACCACTCAACAAGTGGTTGAAAGAGCGTTGTCTATTGGGGTGAGGCAGGAAGAACGCCCGTGGAGCAAAGAAGAAGGGCGTTGGGGACGCTCACCAGCGAGAGTGCCATCCCTCTTGCCCAGAGAGGCAGCGCGTGCGCAGTCCACGCCTCCACAGGGAGGGGGCGAGGAGCAGATGGAGATTGGAGGTGCTAGAGCTCACTCAGCTACCAGAGCCTTAACACCGGGAGCAGTAAAATCGAAGCTGCCTAGAAGGAACAGGAAGTGTTATATATGTGAGAGTGCAGAGCACATGGCGAAAGAGTGTCCCCAGAGGATCTTCAAGCACACTGCAGCTTCAGTGACAGTATTGGAAACAACTCAGCAGAGAGCACCACAGCAGGGAAACGACCAAGTCTGGCTGGAAGAGGAGGCACTGGGGCCCAGCCAGACGAGTCAGTGAGGAAGTCCCCAGAGATTTTGCAGCCCACAGACCCCCTCCCGCCCAAGCCAGTGGTGCAGCTAACCGCATCGCTTCAGCTGCCCAATGGACTCAACTTAGAAGTGCCTATTACAATTGACTCTGGCAGTAACGCAGACTTTATAGGATTGGAGTTCATTCAACAACACAACGTAGCATTACTGCCAGCCACACTGCCCCTGAAGGTTGTCACGGTGGATGGCAGGGAACTGCTAGGGGGGCAGGTGGTGCAGCAGACGCCGCCTATGGTGATGCAAATTGGGAATCACCGGGAAGTCATCAGTTTCAATGTCACCCAACTGTCCGACACGCCTATAGTATTAGGCATGAGTTGGCTGCACAGACACAGCCCAGCATTGGCTTGGTACCAGCGCCAACTGACTTTTGGCTCCTCCTACTGTGCAGAACACTGCATTATACCCAGCCCAGAAGGGGAAGAGGAGGACCCGCAGTTACAGTTGGGCACGCTGCAAGCAGTACCCCACAAGTATGCGGAGTTTTTGGAGGTATTCTGAGAGAAGGAGGCGGACAAGCTACCCCCTCACAGACCCTATGATTGCAAGATTGACCTCCTGCCGGGGGCGACGCTGCCAACTGGGAAACTGTACTCCATGTCTGAGGATGAACTGCAAGAACTCAGGGAGTTCATAGATCACAATTTGAAGCGTGGGTTCATCCGGGAGTCGAAAGCAGTGGGAGGCAGTCCCGTATTCTTTGTGAAGAAGCGGGACACGCCCCAACGGAGGCTGGTGGTGGACTTCAGAATCTTAAATTCGAAAACCAAGCCCTCAGCTTTCCCCATGCCCAAGATAGACGACCTGCTCGCGACGGTGCGGAAAGGACGCGTTTTCACCAAGCTGGATCTACGTGGGGCGTACAACCTGATTCGCATGCGCGACGGCGACGAGTGGAAGACGGCCATGTTCACGCCACTGGGCACCTACGAATACAGAGTTATGCCCTTCGGATTACAAAATGGCTCTCACACTTTCCAGGCCTTTATGCATCACGTGCTGGCGGGGCTCCTTTACAAGAAGTGCATATGCTTCCTGGACGACATCCTGATTTTTTCAGAATCGCGAGAGGCGCACGAGAGGGATGTCAGGGAAGTTCTGCAGAGACTGAAGGAGCACAGGCTGTACGCCAAGCTGGAGAAGTGCCAGTTCGACGTGACGGAGGTGGGTTTCCTGGGCTACAAGTTGTCGGACAAGGGGCTCGCCATGGACAGCGCCAAGGTTCGCGCAGTTTTGGACTGGAAAAGCCCACGCAATCGGAAGGAAGTCCAGCGGTTTGTCGGCTTTGCCAACTTTTACCGCAAGTTCATCAAGGGATTTGCCATGCAGACAGCGGCCATCACCGACACGCTCAGCTCCAAGAAGAAGAAATTCATCTGGACGGAGCAAGCGGAGCAGTCCTTTCAGAAACTCAAGCGTCTCTTCGCGTCCGAAGAGCAGCTGTTGCATGTGAATCCCAGCAGACCCATGAGGGTGGAGACAGACGCCTCAGACAGAGCCGTGGGAGCTGTCCTGTTGCAACAAGACCAGCAGGGGGACTGGAGGCCGTGCGCCTTCTACTCGAGGAAGCTCAGCAAGTCGGAGCAGAATTACACTATCTGGGACAGGGAGTTGCTAGCCATACATGCAGCATTCAAGGCATGGAGGCACTTCCTCATCGGAGCCAGACATACAGTGCAGGTCCACACGGACCACAAGAATCTGGAGTACTGGCGCACGGCTAGGTTCCTCAACCAGAGACACATTAGATGGGCAGAGTTCTTCGCGGACTTCGACTTCAAGATAGAGTACATCCCAGGCGACAACAACGTGATGGCGGATGCATTGTCCAGAAAGCCGCAATACCTGGAGGAGGCGGCACCGTCGGCGGCCAAGCACATTTTCGCACCGGAAACGTGGGCATGCGCGTCGGCAACCGTGGACCTGGACGCCGTACGTCGCGCGCTGCGGGAAGACCCCTTCGCACGGGCCAAGATGGAGGAGGTGCACAGGGGCACAGCGAGGGCCGACGAGTTCCAGATACGCGATGGGTTGCTCCTCCACAAGGGAGCACTCTACGTGCCGGGAGACGACCTCCGCGCAAGGGTCCTGCAGCAGCTACACGACGCTCCCACCGCCGGGCACTTTGGCAAAGAAAAGACTGTCGAACTCGTAGCCAGAGACTTTTGGTGGCCCAAGATGCGGGGGGAAGTAGCGGATTACGTCTCGAGATGTGACACCTGCCAAAGGGCCAAGTCAGTTCACAGACCGCCGGCGGGACTGCTGGAACCGCTGCAGACACCGTCTGAACCGTGGGAGAGGGTGGCCCTGGACTTCGTCACGGATCTGCCCAGCTCGAGGGGAAAGACAGCAGTGCTAGTGGTGGTGGACATGTTTACGAAGATGGCACACTTCATTCCGTGTGCGAAGGTAGCCACGGCAGAGCAGACCGCCAAACTGTTCATAGACCACGTGTTCAAAGTCCACGGTCTGCCACGGTCTATTCTCTCCGACCGGGGGCGACAGTTCATCTCGAACTTCTGGCAGAAGCTGATGGGCATTCTGAACGTCAAAGTCAATTTGGCGTCGGCGAGACACCCACAGACCAACGGGCAAGCTGAGAGGGTCAACGCCATCATGCAGCAGTACCTGAAATGCTACGCCAATCAGCAGCCCACGACATGGGTGGACTACCTGCCGCTCGCCGAGTTCGCTTACAACAATACGAAGCACGTGTCGACGGGGGTGACGCCGTTCTTCGCCAACAACGGGAGGCATCCCAGAACCTTCCCGGGTTTAGAGAGAGTGGGGGAGGGGGAGCCACAGGCAGCGGAAGCCTTAGCGTCGGAGTTGCAGGAAGTCCACGAACAACTCAGGAGGCAGTTAGAACTAGCAAAGCACGCATACAAGGTGCAGGCTGACAGACACAGAAGAGTTGGGGAAGACATACAGGTGGGAGACTGGGTCTGGTTAGCAGCGCAAGCAGTGCCGACCAGATCGTTAGCGAAGAAGAAGCTAGGGCACAAGCAGCTAGGACCTTACCAAGTCCAGGCACAGGTCAATCCAGTGGCCTTCCGGTTGGCTCTTCCGGAGGGTTCCAGAATGCATCCGGTGTTCCATAGATCGGTGCTCACGCCCTACAAAGCACCTCATAGGTTTCAGGAGCCAGACACAGCACCAGACCCGCTCAGAGAAGGGCCCAGAGAGGGGGGGTCGCCTAGGAGGGGGCACATCAACGAGGTCACAGAGATTTTAGACTCGAGATGGGGGGAAGAGGGAGTAGAATATTTCCTAGCCAGAGAGGGTACCCCGGCCAGTGCCAACAGCTGGGTACCGGACTATGCCTTGGAGGAGCCTCTGCTCAAAGAGGAGTTTCATGCCATCTTCCCGCACAGGCCCATGCCAGCAGAGTATTTCGACGACTGGCTCTTCACACCCACTCTTTCAGCCAGCACATTCCTGGGGTTCGACTCGGACGAGGAACAGGCACCAGTCCCCAGCTCCCAGGTGGGTTCGCCACCGGGGTCTGCCTCAGACCACTCGTATTGGTGGGACGATCAACCAGAGGAGCAGTGGCGCAGGAAGTGGCTGAGGGGTCCTTGGATGGGACCACCCGAAGAGGGGGAGAGGGGCGAGACGCATATGGACGTGTTGGGGGACAACGTGGGGTTCGAGCACGAAGACAGAGAGATGGAAGCAGAGGAGAGCGACGTTGACGAGTACATGGGGGACGAACTGTATCCTGCAAGCACCCCCGCTACGACGGAGCACCCAGTACCCGCACCGGAAGGAGGGGAGGGGGGAAGGGGGGGCTTCGAGGGGGGGATGGATATCAGGGGTTCAGGAGCAGAGGGACAGGAAAGGGAGGAATTAGAGACCGAGGGAGAGGGTGCGGAGGGAGAAGTCAGCGATGATAGCCATCCGAGGTCTCTAAGTCTCTCCAGTGAATCAGAGGATTCACAGAAAGGGGCTCCAGTGGTCAGAGCCGGGGGGTTGCCAGAGGGAACACCCCAGGAAGGAGGGGCCAGAGGGGACTCAGAGAGCAGCAGCTGGAAATCGGGACCAGCTTCTCCACCGGAGAGCAGTAAGGGGGAGGAGTCCCAAACATCGGCAGCAGGCAGCATTCCGTCAGCGGAAGGACAGGAGTCAGGGTTAGCCACGCCTGCATCAGAGAGCGAGGTAACGGTCAAAAGGAAGGTCAGGGGCAGCGCGCGCGCGCCAAGTTCAAATGTACAAGAGGGGGGCGCAATGGGCAGTCCGGAGAGAGAGCCGGGTCCCAAAGCCCGCCGGAGAGAAGGGGAGGAGTCCGAAGGGTCCGCTTCCGAGGCATCCAGGAAGGAAGGCACCCAGGGGGGTAGTAGGACCCAGAGGAGGAAGGAGAAACGTAGAAGGTGGAGTAAGGCTAGAGTCTTAAGCTGGTGTACAGGGGGCGGAGACTCAGACGAGGCTTCGCTGGTCTAGGGTCTAGACGTAGAGACGCACGCTAGTGCTTGAAAATGGAAACTAAATGTCAATAAAGACTTCTGTACAGTTCTAATGGCTAGCGTTGGTCTTCTGTGAGCTGAGACCTGGAGGCAGTCTCTGACACATACACTTTGCGATTTCTGGGTTAATGTTGCATTAACACCAAAGAACACAACTTGAAATAAGCAACATCCAAGATTCTTGTTTCGATGTAGCTTCAACGCAAAACAACCTGTTTTGCTCTGTTTTAGCTTACTACACTTTGCTTTGCTATTTGTTGGTGAATGAACACCGAATGAAAAAACCCCAGCTTATTCGTCTTGTTTCTATTGAGATGGAAGCAAAACACATATGCTTTATTTGGGCTGTTAGGAAACCTTTCACTGCGTGATTTTTGGGTGAATGTGCATACTAATCCGAAAAGCAGCAATTGCAAGTAAGCGCAATGAAAGCTTATTCGTCTTCTTTCTGCGCATATGGTAGCGAAAAGACGGTGTTTTGTCATTTGGTTCTCATTACATACACTTTGCGATTTCTGGGTTAATGTTGCATTATCACCAAAGAACACAACTTGAAATAAGTGACATCCAAGATTCTTGTTTCGATGTAGCTGGAACGCAAAACAACCTGTTTTGCTCTGTTTTAGTTTACTACACTTTGATTTGCTATTTGTTGGTGAATGAACATCGAATGAAAAAATCCCAGCTTATTCGTCTTGTTTCTATTGAGATGGAAGCAAAACACGTATGCTTAATTTGGGCTGATAACAAACATTTCACTGCGTGATTTTTGGGTGAATGTGCATTCTAATTCGAATAGCAGCAATTGCAAGTAAGCGCAATCCAAGCTTATTCGTCTTCTTTCTGCACATATGGTAGCGAAAAGACGGTGTTTTGTCATTTGGGTCTCATTACATACACTTTGCGATTTCTGGGTTAATGTTGCATTAACACCAAAGAACACAACTTGAAATAAGCAACATCCAAGATTCTTGTTTCGATGTAGCTGGAACGCAAAACAACCTGTTTTGCTCTGTTATAGCTTACTACACTTTGCTTTGCTATTTGTTGGTGAATGAACACCGAATGAAAAAATCCCAGCTTATTCGTCTTGTTTCTACTGAGATGGAAGCAAAACACATATGCTTTATTTGGGCTGTTAAGAAACATTTCACTGCGTGATTTTTGGGTGAATGTGCATACTAATCCGAAAAGCAGCAATTGCAAGTAAGCGCAATGAAAGCTTATTCGTCTTCTTTCTGCGCATATGGTAGCGAAAAGACGGTGTTTTGTCATTTGGTTCTCATTACATACACTTTGCGATTTCTGGGTTAATGTTGCATTATCACCAAAGAACACAACTTGAAATAAGTGACATCCAAGATTCTTGTTTCGATGTAGCTGGAACGCAAAACAACCTGTTTTGCTCTGTTTTAGTTTACTACACTTTGATTTGCTATTTGTTGGTGAATGAACACCGAATGAAAAAATCCCAGCTTATTCGTCTTGTTTCTATTGAGATGGAAGCAAAACACGTATGCTTAATTTGGGCTGATAAACATTTCACTGCGTGATTTTTGGGTGAATGTGCATTCTAATTCGAAAAGCAGCAATTGCAAGTAAGCGCAATCCAAGCTTATTCGTTTTCTTTCTGCACATATGGTAGCGAAAAGACGGTGTTTTGTCATTTGGGTCTCATTACATACACTTTGCGATTTCTGGGTTAATGTTGCATTAACACCAAAGAACACAACTTGAAATAAGCAACATCCAAGATTCTTGTTTCGATGTAGCTGCAACGCAAAACAACGTGTTTTGCTCTCTTTCAGCTTACTACACTTTGCTTTGCTATTTGTTGGTGAATGAACACCGAATGAAAAAATCCCAGCTTTTTCGTCTTGTTTCTATTGAGATGGAAGCAAAACACGTATGCTTAATTTGGGCTGTTAAGAAACATTTGACTGTGTGATTTTTGGGTGAATGTGCAACTCTAATCTGAAAAGCAGCAATTGCAAGTAGGCGCATTCAAAGCTTATTCGTCTTATTTCTGCACATATGGTATCGAAAAGACGGTGTTTTGTCATTTGGGTCTCATTACATACACTTTGCGATTTCGGGGGTTAATGTTGCATTAACACCAAAGAACACAACTTGAAATAAGCAAAATCCAAGATTCTTGTTTCGATGTAGCTGCAACGCAAAACAACCTGTTTTGCTCTGTTTTATCTTACTACACTTTGCTTTGCTATTTGTTGGTGAATGAACACCGAATGAAAAAATCCCAGCTTATTCGGCTTGTTTCTATTGAGATGGAAGCAAAACACGTATGCTTTATTAGGGCTGTTAAGAAACATTTCACTGCGTGATTTTTGGGTGCATGCATACTAATCCGAAAAGCAGCAATTGCAAGTAAGCGCAATCCAAGCTTATTCGTTTTCTTTCTGCACATATGGTAGCGAAAAGACGGTGTTTTGTCATTTGGGTCTCATTACATACACTTTGCGATTTCTGGGTTAATGTTGCATTAACACCAAAGAACACAACTTGAAATAAGCAACATCCAAGATTATTGTTTCGATGTAGCTGGAACGCCAAACAACGTGTTTTGCTCTCTTTCAGCTTACTGTGTATCTGAAGAAGTGTGCATGCACACGAAAGCTCATACCAAGAACTAACTTAGTTGGTCTTTAAGGTGCTACTGGAAGGAATTTTTTTTTGTTTTGACTATGGCAGACCAACACGGCTACCCATCTGTAACCTCAGCTTACTACACTAGCTGGAACGCAAAACAACCTGTTTTGCTCTGTTTTATCTTACTACACTTTGCTTTGCTATTTGTTGGTGAATGAACACCGAATGAAAAAATCCCAGCTTATTCGGCTTGTTTCTATTGAGATGGAAGCAAAACACGTATGCTTTATTTGGGCTGTTAAGAAACATTTCACTGCGTGATTTTTGGGTGAATGTGCATACTAATCCGAAAAGCAGCTGTCAGGGGTTCAGGAGCAGAGGGACAGGAAAGGGAGGGATTGGAGACCGAGGGAGAGGAATCCGAGGGAGAGGTCAGCGATGATAGCCATCCGAGGTCTCTAAGTCTCTCCAGCGAATCAGAGGATTCACAGAAAGGGGCTCCCGTGGTCAGAGCTAGGGGGTTGCCAGAGGGAACACCCCAGGAAGGAGGGGCCAGAGGGGACTCAGAGAGCAGCAGCTGGAAATCGGGACCAGCTTCCCCACCGGAGAGCAGTAAGGGGGAGGAGTCCCAAGCATCGGCAGCAGGCAGCTTTCCGTCAGCGGAAGGACATGAGTCAGGGTTAGCCACGCCTGCATCAGAGAGCGAGGAAACGGTCAAAAGGAAGGTCAGGGGCAGCGCGCGCGCGCCAAGTTCAAATGTACAAGAGGGGGGCGCAATGAGCAGCCCGGAGAGGGAGCCGGGTCCTAAAGCCCGGCGAAGAGAGGGGGAGGAGTCCGAAGGGTCCGCTTCCGAGGCGTCCAGGAAGGAAGGCACCCAGGGGGGGTAGTAGGACCCAGAGGAGGAAGGAGAAACGTAGAAGGTGGAGTAAGGCTAGAGTCTTAAACTGGTGTACAGGGGGCGGAGACTCAGACGAGGCTTCGCTGGTCTAGGGTCTAGACGTAGAGACGCACTGTCAGGGGTTCAGGAGCAGAGGGACAGGAAAGGGAGGGATTGGAGACCGAGGGAGAGGAATCCGAGGGAGAGGTCAGCGATGATAGCCATCCGAGGTCTCTAAGTCTCTCCAGCGAATCAGAGGATTCACAGAAAGGGGCTCCCGTGGTCAGAGCTAGGGGGTTGCCAGAGGGAACACCCCAGGAAGGAGGGGCCAGAGGGGACTCAGAGAGCAGCAGCTGGAAATCGGGACCAGCTTCCCCACCGGAGAGCAGTAAGGGGGAGGAGTCCCAAGCATCGGCAGCAGGCAGCTTTCCGTCAGCGGAAGGACATGAGTCAGGGTTAGCCACGCCTGCATCAGAGAGCGAGGAAACGGTCAAAAGGAAGGTCAGGGGCAGCGCGCGCGCGCCAAGTTCAAATGTACAAGAGGGGGGCGCAATGAGCAGCCCGGAGAGGGAGCCGGGTCCTAAAGCCCGGCGAAGAGAAGGGGAGGAGTCCGAAGGGTCCGCTTCCGAGGCGTCCAGGAAGGAAGGCACCCAGGGGGGTAGTAGGACCCAGAGGAGGAAGGAGAAACGTAGAAGGTGGAGTAAGGCTAGAGTCTTAAACTGGTGTACAGGGGGCGGAGACTCAGACGAGGCTTCGCTGGTCTAGGGTCTAGACGTAGAGACGCACGCTAGGGTTTGAAAATGGGAACTAAACTTCAATAAAGACTTTGTACAGTTCCGCTGGCTAGCGTTGGTCTTCTGTGAGCTGAGACCTGGGGGCCGTCTCTGACAGTAAGCCTCGTCTCTCCTAGTTTCATCGGTTTTCTTCGCCTCAAGCATCGCTGCGGGAGCGAGGCAGGGAGGGCAGAAGACTGGTGCCTTGCGAGCTCACAAGAGTCAGGCGAGATGACCACAGAACAGAAAATAGCTTCCCTGCAAGAAGCGGTGACACAACTCAGCGCTGAAATAATCGCATCCAGGAAGAGGGAGGAAGAAGCGGCAGCTGCCTGCAAAGATCTTCAAGCCAGGTTGGAAGGGCTTGTGAAGCAGGGGCTACCGGGACCCAGATCCGAGGGAATTGGGCTGGGGAAGAGAGGAGGCAGCATTGTATCTCATTTTGATGGGAATTTGCAGCAGTACCCCAATTTCCGAGCAGATGTGCTGTTTGCGCTGCAGCTGCTGGATAGAGACTTTAGAGATGAGCGGGAGAAAGTGGGGTTTATTTTGTCTCATCTGCATGGGGACGCGAAAGCATGGCTGCGCAATCTGTGGAGGGATAATGATCCAGCGCTCCAAAGCGCAGATGCATTCATTAAAGCAATGGACTCCTGTTTCTTATCCAACATAGACATTGACATTGCCCGGAAAGACATATTTGGGCTAAGACAAGGGAAAGCCAGCGTCAGGCAGTATCATTCCCGGTTTTTTGCATTGGTCAACGCGCTGAATTGGGATAAGGATTCTCCGCCGGTTAGAGACCTTTTTTGGGAGGGTCTGAATGCACAGATCAAGGATGAGATGGCACGGGGAGAGAGACCCACAACCACTCAGCAAGTGGTTGAAAGAGCGCTGTCAATTGGGGTGAGGCAGGAGGAACGCCCATGGAGCAAAGAAGAAGGGCGTTGGGGACGCACACCAGCGAGAGTGCCCTCCCTCTTGCCTAGAGAGGCAGCGCGTGCGCAGTCCACGCCTCCACAGGGAGGGGGCGACGAGCAGATGGAGATTGGCGGTGCTAGGGCTCACTCAGCTACCAGAGCCTTAACACCGGGAGCAGTAAAACCGAAGCTGCCTAGAAGGAACAGGAAGTGCTATATATGTGAGAGTGAAGAGCACATGGCGAAAGAGTGTCCCCAGAGGATCCACAAGCACACTGCAGCTTCAGTGACAGTATTGGAAACAACTCAGCAGAGAGAAACACAGGGAAACGACCAAGTCTGGCTGGAAACGGAGGCACTGGGGCCCAGCCAGACGAGTCAGTGAAGAAGCCCCCAGAGATTTTACAGCCCACAGACCCCCTCCCGCCCAAACCAGTGGTGCAGCTCACCGCATCGCTCCAGCTGCCCAATGGACTCACCTTAGAAGTGCCTATTACAATTGACTCTGGCAGTAATGCAGACTTTATAGGACTGGAGTTCATTCAACAACACAACGTAGCTTTACTGCCAGCCACGCTGCCCCTGAAGGTTGTCACGGTGGATGGCAGGGAACTGCTAGGGGGGCAGGTGGTGCAGCAGACGCCGCCGATGGTGATGCAAATTGGGAATCACCGGGAGGTCATCAGCTTCAATGTCACCCAACTGTCGGACACGCCTGTAGTATTAGGCATGAGTTGGCTGCACAGGCACAGCCCAGCATTGGCTTGGTACCAGCGCCAACTGACTTTTGGCTCCTCCTACTGTGCAGAACACTGCATTATACCCAGCCCAGAAGGGGAAGAGGAGGACCCGCAGTTACAGTTGGGCACGCTGCAAGCAGTACCCCTCAAGTATGCGGAGTTTTTGGAGGTATTCTGCGAGAAGGAGGCGGACAAGCTACCTCCTCACAGACCCTATGATTGCAAGATTGACCTCCTGCCGGGGGCGACGCTGCCAACTGGGAAACTGTACTCCATGTCTGAGGATGAACTGCAGGAACTCAGGGAGTTCATAGATCACAATTTGAAGCGTGGGTTCATCCGGGAGTCGAAAGCGGTGGGAGGCAGTCCAGTATTCTTTGTGAAGAAGCGGGACACGCCCCAACGGAGGCTGGTGGTGGATTTCAGAATTTTAAATTCGAAAACCAAGCCCTCAGCTTTCCCCATGCCCAAGATAGACGACCGGCTCGCGACGATGCGGAAAGGACGCGTTTTCACCAAGTTGGATCTACGTGGGGCGTACAACCTGATTCGCATGCGCGACGGCGACGAGTGGAAGACGGCCATGTTCACGCCTCTGGGCACCTACGAATACAGAGTTATGCCCTTCGGATTACAAAATGGCTCTCACACTTTCCAAGCCTTTATGCATCATGTGCTGGCGGGGCTCCTTTACAAGAAGTGCGTATGCTTCCTGGACGACATCCTGATTTTTTCAGAATCGCGAGAGGCGCACGAGAGGGATGTCAGGGAAGTTCTGCAGAGACTGAAGGAGCACAGGCTGTACGCCAAGCTGGAGAAGTGCCAGTTCGACGTGACGGAGGTGGATTTCCTGGGCTACAAGTTGTCGGACAAGGGGCTCGCCATGGACAGCGCCAAGGTTCGCGCAGTTTTGGATTGGAAAAGCCCGCACAATCGGAAGGAAGTCCAGCGGTTTGTCGGCTTTGCCAACTTTTACCGCAAGTTCATCAAGGGATTTGCCATGCAGACAGCGGCCATCACCGACACGCTCAGCTCCAAGAAGAAGAAATTCATCTGGACGGAGCAAGCGGAGCAGTCCTTTCAGAAACTCAAGCGTCTCTTCGCGTCCGAAGAGCAGCTGCTGCATGTGAATCCCAGCAGACCCATGAGGGTGGAGACGGACGCCTCAGACAGAGCCGTGGGAGCTGTCCTGTTGCAACAAGACCAGCAGGGGGACTGGAGGCCGTGCGCCTTCTACTCGAGGAAGCTCAGCAAGTCGGAGCAGAATTACACTATCTGGGACAGGGAGTTGCTAGCCATACATGCAGCATTCAAGGCATGGAGGCACTTCCTCATCGGAGCCAGACATACAGTGCAGGTCCACACGGACCACAAGAATCTGGAGTACTGGCGCACGGCTAGGTTCCTCAACCAGAGACACATTAGATGGGCAGAGTTCTTCGCGGACTTCGACTTCAAGATAGAGTACATCCCAGGCGACAAAAACGTGATGGCGGATGCATTGTCCAGGAAACCGCAATACCTTGAGGAGGCGGCACCGTCGGCGGCCAAGCACATTTTCGCACCGGAAGCGTGGGCATGCGCGTCGGCAACCGTGGACCTGGACGCCGTACGTCGCGCGCTGCGGGAAGACCCCTTCGCACGGGCCAAGATGGAGGAGGTGCACAGGGGCACAGCGAGGGCCGACGAGTTCCAGATACGCGATGGGTTGCTCCTCCACAAGGGAGCACTCTACGTGCCGGGAGACGACCTCCGCGCAAGGGTCCTGCAGCAGCTACACGACGCTCCCACCGCCGGGCACTTTGGCAAAGAAAAGACTGTCGAACTCGTAGCCAGGGACATTTGGTGGCCCAAGATGCGGGGGGAAGTAGCGGATTACGTCTCGAGATGTGACACCTGCCAAAGGGCCAAGTCAATTCACAAACCGCCGGCGGGACTGCTGGAACTGCTGCAGACACCGTCTGAACCGTGGGAGAGGGTGGCCCTGGACTTCGTCACGGATCTGCCCAGCTCGAGGGGAAAGACAGCGGTGCTAGTGGTGGTGGACATGTTTACTAAGATGGCACACTTCATTCCGTGTGCGAAGGTAGCCACGGCAGAGCAGACCGCCAAACTGTTCATAGACCACGTGTTCAAAGTCCACGGTCTGCCACGGTCTATTCTCTCCGACCGGGGGCGACAGTTCATCTCGAACTTCTGGCAGAAGCTGATGGGCATTCTGAACGTCAAAGTCAATTTGGCGTCGGCGAGACACCCACAGACCAACGGGCAAGCGGAGAGGGTCAACGCCATCATGCAACAGTACCTGAGATGCTACGCCAATCAGCAGCCCACGACATGGGTGGACTACCTGCCACTCGCCGACTTCGCTTACAACAATACGAAGCACGTGTCGACGGGGGTGACGCCGTTCTTCGCCAACAACGGGAGGCATCCCAGAACCTTCCCGGGTTTAGAGAGAGTGGGGGAGGGGGAGCCACAGGCAGCGGAAGCCTTAGCGTCGGAGTTGCAGGAAGTCCACGAACAACTCAGGAGGCAGTTAGAACTAGCAAAGCACGCATACAAGGTGCAGGCTGACAGACACAGAAGAGTTGGGGAAGACATACAGGTGGGAGACTGGGTCTGGTTAGCAGCGCAAGCAGTGCCGACCAGATCGTTAGCGAAGAAGAAGCTAGGGCATAAGCAGCTAGGACCTTACCAAGTCCAGGCACAGGTCAATCCAGTGGCCTTCCGGTTGGCTCTTCCGGAAGGTTCCAGAATGCATCCGGTGTTCCATAGATCGGTGCTCACGCCCTACAAAGCACCTCATAGATTTCAGGAGCCAGACACAGCACCAGACCCGCTCAGAGAAGGGCCCAGAAAGGGGGGGTCGCCTAGGAGGGGGCACATCAACGAGGTCACAGAGATTTTAGACTCGAGATGGGGGGAAGAGGGAGTAGAATATCTCCTAGCCAGAGAGGGTACCCCGGCCAGTGCCAACAGCTGGGTACCGGACTATGCCTTGGAGGAGCCTCTGCTCAAGGAGGAGTTTCATGCCATCTTCCCGCACAGGCCCATGCCAGCAGAGTATTTCGACGACTGGCTCTTCACACCCACTCTTTCAGCCAGCACATTCCAGGGGTTCGCCTCGGACGAGGAACAGGCACCAGTCCCGAGCTCCCAGGTGGGTTCGCCACCAGGGTCTGCCTCAGACCACTCGTATTGGTGGGACGATCAGCCAGAGGAGCAGTGGCGCAGGAAGTGGCTGCGGGGTCCTTGGCTGGGACCACCCGAAGAGGGGGAGGGGGCGAGACGGACATGGACGTGTTGGGGGACAACGTGGGGTTCGAGCACGGAGACAGAGAGATGGAGGCAGAGGAGAGCGAGGTCGACGAGTACATGGGGGACGAACTGTATCCTGCACGCACTCCCGCTACGACGGAGCACCCAGTACCCACACCGGAAGGAGGGGAGGGGGGAAGGGGGGGATTCGAGGGGGGGATGGATGTCAGGGGTTCAGGAGCAGAGGGACAGGAAAGGGAGGGATTGGAGACCGAGGGAGAGGAATCCGAGGGAGAGGTCAGCGATGATAGCCATCCGAGGTCTCTAAGTCTCTCCAGCGAATCAGAGGATTCACAGAAAGGGGCTCCCGTGGTCAGAGCTAGGGGGTTGCCAGAGGGAACACTCCAGGAAGGAGGGGCCAGAGGGGACTCAGAGAGCAGCAGCTGGAAATCGGGACCAGCTTCCCCACCGGAGAGCAGTAAGGGGGAGGAGTCCCAAGCATCGGCAGCAGGCAGCTTTCCGTCAGCGGAAGGACATGAGTCAGGGTTAGCCACGCCTGCATCAGAGAGCGAGGAAACGGTCAAAAGGAAGGTCAGGGGCAGCGCGCGTGCGCCAAGTTCAAATGTACAAGAGGGGGGCGCAATGAGCAGCCCGGAGAGGGAGCCGGGTCCTAAAGCCCGGCGAAGAGAAGGGGAGGAGTCCGAAGGGTCCGCTTCCGAGGCGTCCAGGAAGGAAGGCACCAAGGGGGGTAGTAGGACCCAGAGGAGAAAGGAGAAACGTAGAAGGTGGAGTAAGGCTAGAGTATTAAACTGGTGTACAGGGGGCGGAGACTCAGACGAGGCTTCGCTGGTCTAGGGTCTAGACGTAGAGACGCACGCTAGGGTTTGAAAATGGGAACTAAACTTCAATAAAGACTTTGTACAGTTCCGCTGGCTAGCGTTGGTCTTCTGTGAGCTGAGACCTGGGGGGCCGTCTCTGACACATACACTTTGCGATTTCTGGGTTAATGTTGCATTAACACCTGTCAGAGTTGCTTCAAGATCCTAGCTCACAGAGGATCACGCTAGCCAACGGTCATTAAGTAAAAGTCTTTATTGAGTTACAGTTTCCATTCTCAAGCTGCTGCGTGCAACTCTACGTCTAGTAGCTAGATCGGCGAAGCTCCGTCTGAATCTCCGCCCCTTGTACACCAACTTAATATCCTAGCCCTGCTCCACCTTTTCCGCCTGACTGTTCTTCTCTGGGTCCCTCTGCCCCCCTGGGTCTCTTCCTTCCGGGATTCTTCTGACGCTGACCCCCCGGACCCTCCTGTCTCCTTGCGCCGGGCTTTAGGACCTGGCTCCCTTTCCGGGCTGCCTACTGCGCCGCCTTCCTGTGCATTTGAACTTGGCGCGCGCGCCCAACCTTCCACCTTCCGTCTAACCGTCTCTTCGCTCCCAGATGGAGGTGTGGCCACCCCTGACTCGTGCCCTCCCTCCTGTTGTGAGCTGCCAGCGC